>NC_136264.1:191154448-191581948 GCF_964187855.1 Myxine glutinosa | reverse complement strand
GGGATAGAAAAGATCTTCAAACTCTAGAATCTAGAATCTCCAAACTCTAAACTCTAGAATCATTGCTTGGTCTTGGTCTGCCTGTGGAACCAACTTGCTCAGTCTCTTCAATGTCATTCTTCCCTTCAGGGCTTCAAGACAGCTGTTCACCACAATATCTTCCCCATCATCAACCATGATCATTTCTACCCCCAGTACTCAAACCCTCCCCCCCCCCCCCCCCACCCCTAGGTCCACATCTTTCCAAGTTTTCATTTTCTCCTTCCCTGTCATCTCCCCGAGCACTCATTCTTCTCCACAACCCTTATTTCTCCAATTGTCCCTCTATTATGACCCTCAATCCTGCTGTTGGTCTCCCCCTCTTCACCTTGCTCTTTCTACTGTTCCTTTTGTTCTGTTATTTCCTAATCCATTCTCTGTTCTTGCTCCTCCACGAGCCTCAATATTGTATATAAATAAATAAAATAAATCCACCCGTTATGAAAGGATAAGTGGAGACGACAAGATAGTTCAGTTGGTAATGACCTCTGAGTTGTCTGGTTATGGATTTTGATTACCCCTCCATATGGTAAAATCAGTACTGGTGCATGTTTTTTTTTATAGCTGGCTGTCTTATCTGCATTTAGGTTTTGGATTTAGAATCCAATGCTATCATACAAAAAGTGTACACTACCTTGGCCTAAATACCGAACTGGAAGTATTAAAAATGGGGTGTGTTAGTTACATACAGTGCCTTCAGAAAGTATTCCCACCCCTTGACTTTTTCATATTTTGTTGTGTTGCATCTTGAATTTAAAATGGATTAAATTGAGATTGTTTGTCATTGATCTACACGTAGTACCCCGTAATGCCAAAGTGATTTTTTATTTATTTATAAAATTTCCCAAAATAATGAAAAATTAAATATAGAAACATCCACATCTAAACCTTGATGGAGTACTGCTCTCCTCTCTGGGCTGGTGCTCCTGCCTCACACCTAGCTCAGCTTCAGGCTGCAGAAGCCAAGGCCTTTAGAGTCATTGGTATCTTCCGTGATGAAGCTGATTCTGAGGGCCTTTCACTCTCTCACTTCAGGTAGGTTTTTTTTTTTTTTTTGTATACATAATCGAGGCTCGTGAAAGAGCTAACATTTATCACACAAACAAAACAAACAGACAAACAAACAAACTATATAAAAGGGGAGCGGTGGACCAGATGGGGAGAGAAGGGGAAGCACATAAACACAACATTTGAGAGCAGGGACATCGGGAATGTGTGGGAGGGAGAGGGCTTGGGGGAAGGCGGCATGGGAATTGTGGGGGGGGGAGGGGGGGGTGGGAGAAGTATAAAACACAAGGACACCAAGGACTTCCAGGAAAGAAGTTGGTATTTCCAAAAAGTGGATTTGGGGTGAAATTAGCGGGGGGTAGAAAAGATCAAGGTTTTGGATGGGGGAAGATAAGAGATGGTGGTGAACAGCTGTTTTAAAGACCTGGAGGGAGGAGTGGGATTGAAGAGAGTGAGGGAGTTTGTTCCAGAGGCAGGAGAAAAGAGGAATGAAGGAGTGAAGGTGAGCAGAGCAAAGAGTCTTGATTTTGGCAGTTTAACCATAAGAGGGTTGCAGGCAGATCTTGTGCGACCTGTAGGAATATTTGGGGGACAGAGCCCAGAGAGAGCTGGGGGGGCAAGGCCAGAGAGGAGTCTGTAGAAGGCGGAAAGACCACCAACCTGCCTGCGGTGAGTGAGTGAAAGGCCCTCGGAGATGGCGTCATCGCGGGAGATTCCAATGATTCTGAACGCTTTGGTTTCAACAGCGTGAAGACTAGCTAGGTGTGAGGCAGGAGCACCGGCCCAGAGGGGAAAGCAGTAGAGCAGAGCAGTAGGAGAGCAGAGCCCAGAGGTTAGCGGTCTTTCTCTCTTCTACCGACTCCTCTCCAGCTTTGCACCCCTGCTCTGTCTGTGCTCTGTCCCCTCAGTAGTTCATGCAGGAATTTGTAATTTGTTCAGGGTGCTGGCAATAGCTCGCCCATTCTTCATTAAGGCCACCGTGGGGATCTTTAACGTCCACCAACTAATGGCGGAAGACGGGATGCCAGTTTAAAGTCCATCGGAGTGCGGTAATCTTCATCCTGATGAAGCAGCACTTGCATGGAAGGAAGGAAGGTAGGATGGCACACATCGATGATTCACCCAGTTCATTCAAACACAGGCTGGACAGCTTTGAGGAGAGCGTGCGTACCTCGGAGGTTATCCTGTCTGCCAAAGGTCGTCCCTTAACACACTATTAATAATCAAACTGTGAATCCATGTTGTGCTGGTATAACCTATTATTTAATTATTTAATTTAAAAATCGCTTTTTCCTAATTTTGTTCCGATTTCACTCAACATTTTGACATCATTATTTAGGCCATGAGTTCCGATCGTGAAATATGGAATCAGATTTTGAATATCACCTTTAATAAGCCTATACGATATATAATTCAATATTGCCGAGCCAATCACATTGCACTGATCCTCCCACCAGCCAATCAGCATAACCGCGATTGGACAAACGGACATCCATCTTTGTTTTATATGAATGAATGATATTGATAAATTGAATTATAAATTACTAGGGCATTGCCCGTACGTGGGTGCCCGTTCCTTGCCAAAAAAAAAAAAAAACGCTACCCGTACGCTCTACCCCGCCCGTACGCCCGTAAACAAAAAATAACAACGCTCTTCGCTTCCGCCCTTCGCTCTGACTGAATTGGGAGAAATAATGCGCATAAGAAATCGAATTACGTACCGTAATGGCGGTCAGCTCGTAACGCGCACACTGTCCGGAAGTTCGCATATCGCATATCTATCTATCTATCTATTAATGCCCATTTATTCAATTATCGCCAACGTATTTTGGCTTTTTGCAATTTAATCGCAAGGAAAAGTAGAAAGAGAAGAGGGAAAAAAAGAAAAGCCTTGCCTTGCTGCAAACAGCTGCTGCAAACAACAACAACATGGAAGGCTGCACTGTCCGGAAGTTGGCATATCGCAGTTACGATTATTTTAGTGTTAATGGCCAATTATTCAATTAGCGCCAACGTATTTTGGCTGTTTGCAATTTAATCGCAAGGAAAAGTAGAAAGAGAAGAGGGAAAAAAAGAAAAGCCTTGCATTAACGCATTAACGCTTGCATTGCATTAACGGTTCGGCACACGTGATAGCTCGCTGCTCTCTGATTGGTTGAAGCGTTTTTTGGACATAGCTCGGTAGGTACTTGTCCGATTAATTACAAACCTTGAAAAGGCACATCCTCGGGTCCCCAGCAATATACCTGGCAAGTTTCAAGTATATCGGACCCGTGGTTGTCGAGAAACAGCGGTCACAGACACACAGACACACAGACAGACACACAGAGATTGCTGGAATTATAGATAGATATTGTGCCATTTTGTTGGTGTGGAGTGGACGTCGCCCATTCCTGACCCTCTCGAGGCAAACACAAGTAGAGTCCCTGTATATACAGAGTTGCGACATGACGTGTCCTGAAAATTCTGGTCACTTGGGCGCTGTACTCCATTTTGTTTCCATTCACCTCGAATCGGTTGGTTCCATAATTTGGGAAAATAATGAACATATCATGACTGCTTGATGTTTTGGAAGCAAAATAGAATAAAAACGTCAACATAGGAGAAGGGCTTTTTTCTTGAAGGCCAAATACAATTTAAATGCAGAAGCTCTATTTCGTTGTTATTCTTTTTCTCTTTATAATTATTTATTTTCTTCACTCGTTCCTCATGCAGTCGTGACCAAAAATATTGGCACGTTTTTAAATAACTCACAATTTTCCTGAAATAGAAGTTGAATTTGACAAAAATATTTGGTCTCCACAATTGTTTATTTCACTGTTAATATTACAGAACCTTTGTTTTTGATTCATAACTTAATATATCCTTTTAACTCAGAAAATAAATGGAAATGGCATTGACCGAATTATGAACACCCGAGACTTAATATTTAGTAGCACAGTCTTTGGACAAAAAAACTGCAGTCAAACGCTTCCCATAGCCATGAATAAGCTTCCTACACCTTTCTACTGGCAGTTTCCCCCACTCTTCCTGTGCAAACTGCTCCAGTTCTCCCAGATTTGAAGGGTGCCTTCTCCCAACTGCTGTTTTCAGATTTCCCCACAGGTGTTCAATGGGATTTAGATCTGGACTCATTGCTGGCCACTTCAGTCCAGCGTTTTGACGGGAACCATTCCTGGGTGCTTCTTAGAGTGTGTTTGGGGTCATTGTCCTGCTGCGAGACCCATGACCTTTGACAGAGACCCAGCTTTCTGACACTGGGTTGAACATTGCGCTTCAAAATGCCTTGGTAATCTCCTGATTTCATGATGCCATGCACACATTCAAGGCACCCAGTGCCAGAGGCAGCACAGCAACGCCAAAACATCACTGAACGTCCTCCATGTTTGAATGTAGGGAAGGTGTTCTTTTCTTTGATGGCTTCATTTTGTTTTCTGTAAACATAGAGTTGATGTGCTTTACCAAAAAGCTCAAATTTGGTCATCTGTCCACAGGACATTCTTCCTGAAGGATTTTGGCTTGTTCAGGTGTGTTTTCACGAACTCCAGTCAGGCTTTCTTATGTTTCTCTCAGCAGCAGTGGGGTCTTCCTGGGTCTCCTTTCATTGAGTTGGCGATGGATGGTGCTAGTTGAAGCTGTCCTACATTGTGTCTGAAGGTCACCTTGAATCTGTTTGGCAGTTGATTGAGGTGCTTTCTCCAGCATTCGAACAACCCTTCGCTGCAATCTTCGATCAGGTTTTCTTTTGCGGCCACGTTCAGGGAGGTTGGCTACAGTGCCATGGTCCTTAAACTTCCTGATAACATTGCATACGTTGGACACAGGAACATCAAGGTCTCTGTAGATGGACTTGTAGCCTTGAGATTGTCCATGCTTGGCTCTAATCTTGTGCCTAACCTACTCAGACATTTCTGTCGTTTTCTTTCTTTTCTCAATGCTCATTGCGGTACACACAGTGACACAAAACAGCAGAATTCCTCCTTTTCTCCATTCAAACTGGTTGAATGAGTGATTTTTATATTGCAGGCACCTGCAACTCACTACAGGTGAGTTCAATTCCAAAGTAAAGGAGAATCACCTGCTTGAAATCTAATTATTTCTAACAACTTCTAACAGGTGCCAATATTATTGTCCGGGCCATTTTAGGATTTCTGTGTGGAATAAGCTAAGATTTAGTAATTTTTTCAGCTTTTTTGTTTTATTCCCCTGCAAACCAAAGAAATACATATGTGGATACCAACACAACAATTTTCTGAAAGAAATGGTGAATTATTTGAAAAAAGTGCAAGGGTGCCAATATTTTTAGCCACGATTGTATTCACTGTCTACCTTTTTATCCTTCCGCCCCGGAATGTGGCTGGAGGCAACATGTTTTCGGGTTGGTCCGTCCGTCCGTCCGTATGGGTTAAACCTCATTTTTCTCAGCAACCATATGTCCGATTAAGAGGAAACTTTCAGGGTAGGAGTGACACCCATGCAGAATGTTTAAAAAAATTAATAATTGTGACATCATCGGTCACGTAGTATGGTAGCCATCCTGGATTAAACACAGATGATTTCAAAAATATTTCCTTGAAACCGCTGAATGGAAAAATTTGAAACTTGGCACATTGTCAAGTACTCCCAATGGGGAAGAAAACCATGATAATGATGACATCATCGGTGAAGTTGTATACCAGCCATGAATGTTTTAATTGAATGCCTCATCCTAAAAGTCTGAAATTGCATGTACATGATCTCTGACACATTTCTATTGAAATATTAAATGTATGACATCATAGGTCACAGGGTTTGGCAACCATATTGGATTGAAGGAAAATAGTATATAATTCTATCTCTGAAACCGCTTACCCTATCAATGCGACATTTTACAAATGTCATCTAACACCATTGTTGCATATCGTTTGAAAATGATGATGTCATATGTCACGTGGTTTGGCATCCATATTAGCTTGAAATCTGATATTAAAAAAAAAATCCCTTCTCCGAAAATGCTTCACCAATCGATGTGAAACCTGTCCTGTGGTAAAAATGTGATCCTTCAAAATAGCTGAGAGGATTTAGACCAAACTTGTTTATTTTTAGGACAGTGAACGAGGGCATCTACCCATTGTCACGGGCAGGGACTACGCGGAGGGCATATTGGCGACACAGTCACATTGCTCTAGTTCTATCTGTATTTCCATCACTTTTGACTTTAATTTCTTCACCTTTTTATCTACTTGTTGCATTTCTCTGCCCATCTTCATTTCTTTTTCCTTTTTCTCTCCCTACCTCCAAATCATACATTTACGTGCTTTACCTCGTGCCCTTCTAGTTTCAGTTTTTATTCACATATAGTTTCAGAAATAACTGAGGGAAACAGTTTAAAAATTTTTTATAGAGGGCTGAGGCCATAAATGACGAAGACATAAATAAATAAATGACGACAAATGACATAAATGACGAAGACATAAATGACGAAAGACAGCAAGTTTTTTAAACTACCAAAAGATATTTGGCATAGGAGAGATGGGGTTGGTGGGGGAAAGTTGTGGACGTAGACAAGGAGAAAATGAGGAATAACAGAAAACCGAGTAATAATGGTCCAGAAAGGAACAGAATGGTAACGAATCGGAGTGTGCAAAAGAGATCATGGATGTGCATGGGTGAGCACATAAGTAGTGATGGGCATTACATTTGAGAGTCTGGGGAGAAGAGGACGAGACAAGGCACAGGTAGACGAATCCACAATTGGGAGAATCAGGGCACTATTGAATGCAGGGCACCAAGCTTGGTTTATGGGAGGATGAGCAGTTTATGGGTTTGTGGGAGGTTTATGGGAGAACACACTGTATTGTGAGTGTTTCTTTTGGAACGTAACAATCTGGCATTGGTAAGGGATGGCAGGGGTAGGAGAGGGTAGTAGGAGCAAGGCCAGATGTAATTCTGTATAAAATAGAGGGCCTATGAACTTGCCGTCAGTGACAGATTGACAGTCCTTGGGCATACACCTCCTTCCTTGAGATGCCATTGTTGTGGAAGCTCTTGTTTTGGCCACCTCAAGAGAAGCAAGGTGGAAAGCAGGCGCAGCAGCCAATATTCCAAAGGAATTCAAATGAAAGCTTTGCGCTTGTGCATGATTAAGTCAGTGTGGTTCAGTAATGCCTTAGATTTACAAAGAATACCAAGATGGCGACTGATCTTTAATTGTTAGCTTGGTGATGCGATCCTCCTACTTAAGGTTCTGGCGGATAGTGAGACGAATGAGTTCTAGGGATCGCGTCACTTCCAGTGGCTGTCCAAAAAGTTAATTGGATAGTTTGATTGCTGCTCCTTGTGGAGAGACAGTGTGAGAACATGTGACTTCAATAGCTTATCTTCTCCAGGTCTGATTAAAGGAATTCAGCAGAGGTCGGCCTTTTCCAAGACTCCTTCTTTCCCACTCAATGAAGCCAACTGCATAAAGCTCCACTCCGTTCAGGAGGTTTTTTTTTTAATGCTAGTGAAAAAAAATTGTTCTGAAGTGTTCTTGGCACAATGGATGTGGCCATATTAATTCCCATTGGTGCCCAGCTGTTGTACAGAGATGGGAAAAGTCCGAAAATGTGGGAAACAAAATGGTTCTTTCTTTTTTTAATCGCTAAAACGTCTTGGACAAAGTCTATTTGTCTTCCAGAAAATTAACTGCGGAAACCCAGAAATTTTATTGCAAATGGAGAAAAACGTAGTACAATATATCATCCAATTCAAAATTATCATCTTGGTTAATCACATTATTATATATTGAAACTATCATTGAATATCCTTTAAACGTAAATATTTAGCATGAGTATGCCTTCATTTATTTATGTTTGAGTGAGATACTTGGTTGCTCTACATCATAAATTCCAAAACTAACTCAATCCACCTTTACCACCCAATTCCCTCTTTTTAATTTTTTTATTGGCGAGAAGATGCTGACCGTGCCCAAAAACATGGCATGGATGATTTCATCGCTGCAAACCCGTGTCAGTTTGATCACGCTGGCCTGTTTGAGACGCTTCAGCATCTAACACTGGAGGTCCGAATGCAGGACAATGTCGCCTCACTGGTAAGGACTTTATGCGAAGGGAGAAAAGCAAGTCTCATAAATTATATATGAGTGACTAGTAGGTGGTGTATCGTGTCCTGTGCATTGTTATCGCTGGTATGCCAAGGACTCAATTGTGGAATAAATTGTTTATTAATCATATGTAGGATGTTTTAATGTTTGTTGAAGCCAGACACCAATTGTAACTGCAGAGTAGAGTAAAAATAAATATGACAAGTTTTATTGTTGAAGTCATATGTTTACAATACCAGCAACAGTACCCGCCCTATGGGCGAGGCTTCAATTGGCAAGCCCAAATGAAAAGGCAAAATATCAGAAATTTAAGGCTTTTGTATTTTAAACGATTCATATAAACATCCGTTGAATCATATCACACGCAAATCATCAAAATCTAAACAGTACATGGCACCCATTTTGAAAAAAGATTGAATTCTGCAAAACGGAAGTGGCCGCTACACGTCTTTCTCAGTCGCATGTTTATGTGTGAAGAGTGTGCGCCGAATCTGTAACACGGAAGCGACCGTTACACCTGTTTCTCAGTCGCTTTGCACACGCTGCCATGTTACTTCGGAGCCGCACGTTTATATAGGAAGAGTTTGTCAGGAGTCGATCTACTCTCTCCTGGTGGGTAGAATTTCAACAAAAGCCACATTACTGTTCATATCGGTAAATATTATTCTATCGTGTTTGGAAAAACTGGAAAATTGGGAAAATAATGGAAAAACAATATAGCCTAATTTACTCCCAGGGGGTCCCAGGAATACCCACCCAAATATTGTTGCGATCGGTTCAGCCGTTTTTGCGGTACCTTCGAACGGACAGACGGACATTTGGTGAAATATAGTAAGATTATAGTAAGATGTGGAAAGATCTTGAGTGTTGGGGGAATCTGGATAAGGAGCAAAATCGCAAGAATGAGCAGTTTCTGGGACCATTTAGATTATGGTATTTACAATTAGTTTCTCGAGGGTCTTTCCCAAATGTTCGCGAGCTGAGTCGATCACCTTTTGAAGAGCCAGTGACCTTTTGCTCTGTGCAGTACTGTGTCAGTGTATTCGAGTGTCACTTTGTGTTTTATCATTTCAATAACCGCAGGTTTGGACGACGGTACAGCTGTTGGTTTGATACCTCCCACGCAGTGCATCCTCCCACGCAGTGCACCCTCCCACATAGCATACCCTCCCATGCAGCATACCCTCCCACACAGTGTACCCTCCCACACAGTGCACCCTCCCACACAGCGTACCCTCCCATGCAGCATACCCTCCCACACAGTGTACCCTCCCATGCAGTATACCATCCTACACAGTGCACCCTCCCATGCAGTGTACCATCCCACACAGCGTACCCTCCCATGCAGTGTACCATCCCACACAGTGTACCCTCCCATGCAGTGTACCATCCCACACAGCGTACCCTCCCATGCAGTGTACCATCCCACACAGTGTACCCTCCCATGCAGCATACCATCCCACACAGCATACCCTCCCACACAGTGCACTCTCCCACACAGCGTACACTCCCATGCAGCATACCCTCCCACACAGTGTACCCTCCCATGCAGTATACCATCCCACACAGCGTACCCTCCCATGCAGTATACCACCCCACACAGCGTAACCTCCCATGCAGTGTACCATCCCACACAGTGTACCCTCCCATGCAGCATACCCTCCCATGCAGTGCACCCTCTCATGCAGTGTACCATCCCACACAGTGTACCCTCCCATGCAGTGTACCATCCCACACAGTGTACCCTCCCATGCAGCATACCCTCCCATGCAGTGTACCATCCCACACAGCGTACGCTCCCATGCAGTATACCATCCCACACAGTGCACCCTCCCATGCAGTGTACCATCCCACACAGCGTACCCTCCCATGCAGTGTACCATCCCACACAGTGTACCCTCCCATGCAGTATACCATCCCACACAGCATACCCTCCCAGGCAGTATACCACCCCACACAGCGTAACCTCCCATGCAGTATACCATCCCACACAGCGTAACCTCCCATGCAGTGTACCATCCCACACAGTGTACCCTCCCATGCAGCATACCCTCCCATGCAGCATACCCTCCCATGCAGTGCACCCTCTCATGCAGTGTACCATCCCACACAGTGTACCCTTCCCATGCAGCATACCCTCCCATGCAGTGCACCCTCTCATGCAGCATACCCTCCCATGCAGTGCACCCTCTCATGCAGTGTACCATCCCACACAGTGTACCCTCCCATGCAGCATGCCATCCCACACAGTGAACATTCCCACGCATTGTACCCTCCCATACAGCGTACCAGTGTACTCTCTTGCGCGGCATCTCCACTCACGCAGTGCACACCTCATACCGTTTTTTTGGTTGCCCTTTACCCCAAGGGCTGGTTCAGTCCTGGCCAGGTGTTTGTACTGGACGAGTACTGCGCACGGTATGGTGTGCGGGGATGTCATCGCCATATTTGCTACCTGAAGGAGCTCCTGCTGTTGGCCTCACACGGTGCTGTCACAGATCCAACTCTGCTGCACTACAGCTTTGCCTTCTGCGCTTCACATGTACATGGGAATCGGTATGTACCACTTCATTCATACATCAGAACTATTGTGCACAATGTCACATGTACATAAACATTGCACCAGCTCACATCTGTAAGAGTGAAAGTACTACAGCTTCGTCCATGTGATGCAGTACACACCACTTTTCACATGCACACGATTCTTACGAACAGATTTTAATTCCCGCCACGTAAGTTGTGGTACCGGTTCACCTGGGATAAGTGGAAGTTCCATCTCATGAAGCAAGGCTTTCCGAGCACAGCTTGTTAATTCATTCCCCAGCCTTCTCCTGACCTCTCAATATTGGTCTCCCCACCTTCTATTATAACGTTACATCTTGTATGTACAACTCTCTTTGAAGGGGGCACTCGAGAAGCCATTTTTGCTTCTCTCGGTAAAGGCAAAATACTTTCAGGTTTCAGGTATATTTCAATGTGTATGTTTGTCATTTCAATAATCCTGTGGCTCCTGACATCAATAGAGACGTAAAGACTTTGTTCCCATGAAGAAATGTCTGAAGGTAATTCACAAATGGGTCCCTTTCCCAAATTTTATAATATCCGGATCGAATATATATATATATATATATATATATATATATATATATATATATATATATATATATATATATATATATATATATATGTATATATATATATATATATATATATATATATATATATATATATATATATATATATTGTAACGGTTTTTGAAAAGTGTAACAATTTTGGAGGAAGTGTAACGAATGTGAAAAGTATGGTTTTGTTGTGTGTAACACCCTCGTAATGTAAATAATGGTCGCAGCCGTCCTCCTAGTTAATTCCATGAAACTTACACACAGGCCACGATATATCTTTTTAAATAGTTTATTTCCTTATTCCATGTAGGCTAAATATGTGTTTCCCACTAGATTGACTCTGCATTGTATCAAACAAAATAAGCGTAGGCCCCTTTCAATTTCCCCAATCATCTCCGCTCTCCAAAGTTCCTTTCAAAAGCGGTGCGAGTGGTGTTCAATCCCGCAAGCCGCCATTGCCCATGTGCTCATCTCGGAGAAGAGGGGGGTAGGAGCCGCCAACTCACAGGCGTGGCACGTCGTCATGATCAAAGGAGGAATCGGACAGCCCTAACAGCCAACCAGCACCGCGGTTAGCGACCCGGTAGGCGTGCCCTCGCAGCCGGCGGCTTGATTCCGCCTGGAGTAATAAAAGCGACTGGAGGGGACTGCTTCGGGAGATGACATGAGAGAGGACATGAGAGATGAGCTGTGAGCTGTGAGCTGTGAGCTGTGAGATGAGAGACGCTCCAAACCAAAAAGGAGAGATACTTGGAGAGGAAACCCGCTTTGAAGAGACGCGCTGAGAGGAGGGAGACGGCTCCACCAGAAGGAGAGGAGCAGGTGTGACCGAGCCAGCGCGTGAGTCTACAGCATCAGCAGCGTCGACGCGACCGAGGGTTTTCCCGCCAAAAACGCGAAGAATTGAGAGCTGCTACCTCCAGCCCTGCCGGTTGCAGGGACCTGACCCTGCCTCCCTCTCCAGCAACCCACCTCAAGCCATACCTGCCTGCAATATCCCCCGTGTAAGTGTGAACGTCGTCTGTCCTAATCGTTGTCCTGGGGTTAAGTAAATTGAATAGTATAAGTTAACGATTCACTGTGTGACTGCTTCTTCCATCCATTGCTTGTAAATAATTTTGGTCGCTCCTTCTTTTTGCTTGTGTGTGTATAATAAATCTGTTCTTCCTCCGTACTCTGTCTTCTTCTCTTTTCCTTCTCTTTCGGTCGCTTTAGAGGTTTCCCGATTGAATATCTGTGGTGCGATCTGGTCAACGTTGGGGGAGTCGGGCCAATCGGGGATCCTGTAACGGTCGCGGTTGGACCATCCGCTTGGCCCATCATAACATCTAAACCGTGAACCATAACAATTGGTGTCTGGGAGTGGGATTCGAGGCCCGAACCAAATTTTTAAAACGTGTAGAAAAAAAATTTTTTGGTCAAAATTACGAGCTGCCAAATTTTGTTTTATAAAACCCGAATTTTGAGGTCGCGCCATGGACAATCAAGGCGATCGGATGTCGGTGGGGGAGATAGACGGGTTAGGGGTAACCCAGGACTTAGGGGAAGAAAGGGAGGAGGAGAGCAATGAGGAGGCGGTTGAGGGGGTATCAGACGCACAAAATGGCGTCCCGCGCACGAGGTTGCGGGCGCGCAAAATGGCGCCTCGCACATGGCTACGGCGGCCGCACCCGCTGCACAAGTGGGAGGGATGGCCCAAATGCAGGCCCTCATGGAGCAATTTATGGCGCAAATGCAGGCGTCCCTCAAACTGCAGAGTGAGCAATTGGGGGTAATGGGGAACCGGATGGAGGCTCAGAGTGAGCAATTGGGGGGTAATGAGGGACGAAGCGAGGGGTACCGTTGAGGGATTAGACAAGAAATTTGGGAAGTTAGACAATAATTTTGAGGGGTTAGACAACGGGATAAAAGAGGTGAAAAATGGGTTAATACAACAACAACAACATGCATTTTAAGGCCATTTTCCCTGCTAGAGCGGGGGTTAGCCTTGCGGTCCCCATGACAATCTTCTCCATTTTGCCCTATTTTCTGCATCTCTCCTTGTTAACCCCCTTGCCCGCATTTCTTCTTCCACCATCTTTAGCCAAGTCTTGGGGTTAGAAAATAGGATGGAGGACAAATTGCGGGAAATAGGGGAACAATCTGCCAGGGAAATCAAACGAATGGGGAACCAGATAGAGGAGGTGCAAATCGGGTTAGAAAGTAAACTGGATGCTCAGAGGGATGAATTGGGACAGATGAGGGTGACATCTACAAAGGAGATGGAGGAGATACGACGAGGTGTAAGTGAGGAGGTTTCGGGGCTACGCGAGGAGGTAAAGCGAGGTGAGAAGCGTATGGAGAAAGAGGTGAGGAATAATACGGCTAGGTTACAGGGGGGCATAGAGGGTCTGACGAAGGGAGTAGAACAGCTGACAGTCGGACAAAGGGAACTAGCGGACCAAGTGGAAAAGAACACTGCAATCATCGGGGGTTTAAAAGCGACACAAAAGGACATTAAAAACGAATTAATAGCAACACAAAAGGAATGTCAGATGGTACATGAGGGGTTGACGAAGAAGTTGGAGGAGGTGACAGAAGTAATGGAGACGAAGGACCGAGAGGTGAGGACGCACATAGAAACGGTTAAGGTGGCGTTAGAGGAAGAGATAGAGGGGGCGCACCAGGAGATGAAGGAGGTAAAGGAAAAATTAGAGGAGGTGGAAGAGGGGGTGAGTGAAATTAAGAAGAGACGGAGGGAAACTAAGAGGGAGATAAAGGAGGAAGTCATGGAATATGTACAAGGTCTGTGTTCAAATCATGATGAGGTGCTCACTAACCAAATAAAAAGTTTGCAGGTGGCAGAGGAGGTGCGACGACGAGGTACGGAGGTGAGTGGCAATGTATATGATGTGAGGGGAGATTCAGTCGGCTTGGGGGGTGGTGTAGACCCGGGTGTTCGTGAGGGACCAATGGTAAGATATATGACTGGTCCGGAGTGGATGGACAGGGGAGGTGTGCAAGGAGGTTTGGCTATGGGGAGTGAGGGGGGTGCTGGTGAGCAAGGATGTGGGGGTATGGTGTGGGTAGCGGGTTGCGGAGGGGCGACCCAGGCATCGACACCAGGAGGGGTAGTGTTTGGAGGGACGGGGGACGCGCGGGAGCCCCCCGGGAGTAGCGTACTGTGGGAGCCCGAACGGGTTGGTCCCGCGTTGATCCCGCAAGGAGTGACGCGCGGGGTCCGACGTTTGGGCACCCACAAGGTCCCACTCGCGCCGTATGACGGCAAGAGTGATTTGAGGGCGTACCTGGCGCAGTTTGAGTACGTGTGTAAAGGCAACGGTTGGAATCCGGACGAAGGTGGAGTACACCTGGTGGGGGCACTGCGCGGTGCGGCGGCGGAGGTGCTGACGGCTTTACCACCAGGTGCTCTCACCCTGTCAGCTCTGCATGCGGCATTAATTAATCGGTTCGGCATTGAACAGCAAAGCGAGCTTGTTAAAGCCCAACTTGCGCAGCGAAAACGCAAGCCCCAGGAGACCATCGGGGAACTTGCTCACGATATTCGCCGCGCGGTCGGGATTGCACACGCGGACATGGCAGCGAGTTCCCAGGAAAGCCTGGCTCTGGATCACTTTATTCAGGCCCTTCCGGATCTGGAGCTCCGGCAACAGCTCGCCATGTGGCGCCCGCAAACCATGAGTCAGGCGGCCGACGCTGCAGCCCGTTGGGAAGCAGCGAGGCCCCTGGCCCGGGGAGGCGAGCGCCACGCAGTGGCGGTGCGTCAGATGGGGCCCGTGATGGGGGGCGGCCCCCCAAGGGGGCCCGCCCCCGACGGGGGCCCTGACCTGGAGAGCATGGTCCGGAGGTTAGTGGATCGGCGCCTGGCGGGACCTGGACCATGGCAGGCGGCCCCAGCGGTGGCACCCGGTAGTCCCCGACAGAGTACCCCAATTCGGACATACAGGGGGGGGAATTTGGAATACCGGAGGCAAGCACCTTACCAGGTGAGGTGCTATAATTGTGCTCGGATGGGTCACCGTGCATGGGAGTGTCGAGCTCCGCGCCGGGACGTTTCCCGCCAACCGATGCCCTCAACTCCGCCCCGTATAGATCGGCCTAGCCAACCTCAGACACCCCCCCGCCAGGGCCCGGGAAACTAGAACGTGCCGGGCATGCAGGGCGGTGTTCGGCAGTAGGGGATGGGGAGAAGCCCTCGTTGACGCGACAGGTCATTCATTGTGGCCGAATTGGGACGGGTAGTTTGACAATTCGGTGCAAAATTGCCGGCGTGGGGGTAGACGCCGTGGTGGACACGGGAGCCAGCGCCACGATCATCAGCCCCGTGGTCCTTACTTCGAGTGCAGACGGCTGGGGTAAAATCCAGCGTCTGGAAAATCATAGTTTGCAGTTGGCTACCGGGGCAACGGCTCCGATCATAGGGCGTGGTTTTGTGACCCTCAAGTTGGGATCGGTAAAGCAAGAGATAGAGGTTTGGGTGGCGGAGGTGTGCGACCCATGCTTAATAGGGTTGGATTTGTTGACTGCCAGCGGTTGTAAAATCGACTTGAGTCGGGGGATCCTGCGATGGGGAGTGGAAGAGCTACCATTGGAGGGGGTGAGCACGGCCGAGAGGGTGGAGCTGGAGGCTCCTGAGGCCGTGACCATCCCTCCGGGGGCCGAGGCCATAGTGCCGGCCCGATGGTCAGCTCGCCCGACATGGCAGGAATCCTGCGGCCTGGTCGAACCGGTGGCAGCGCTATCCATACCTGGTTTAATCGTGGGCCTTACCCTTGTAAAAACGGACGGGCCGGTGGTGGCCGTCCGAGTAATTAATATTAGCACAGAACCACGCACTATAGTGAGGGGCACGAAGGTAGCTGGCTGCACCCCAGTTAGAGAAGTCGCGTCAGTGAGGGGCGAGAACGTCCAGCCGAGCCGGCCCCAGGGGGAGCCTTCAATAAGTTCTAGGAATTGGCCCGATCCCATTTGCGAGATGGTAAATCGTAGTAGTGTAGAGTTGGGAGGTACCCAGAGGGAGGCCTTACACAAACTGGTTGGGTCCCATTTGGACCTCTTCTCCTTGTCCACCGAGGATATTGGACGTACGGGCCTGGTGAAACATCAGATCCACACCGGTGAGGCCCGGCCTATTCGTCAGGCCGCCCGACGGCTCCCTTGGAGCAAGAGGGCGGAAGCTGACGAGCAGGTTGAAAAAATGCTCGACGCAGGCGTGATCGAGCCCTCGGGAAGTCCTTGGATGTCACCTGTTGTGCTGGTCAAAAAGAAGGATGGGACCACGCGGTTCTGCGTGGACTATAGCCAGCTAAACAACGTGACACTCAAGGACTCATATCCCCTGCCAAGGATTGATGACACCCTCGATGCCGTTGCGGGCTCAAATTGGTTCTCAACTTTGGACCTCAAGAGTGGGTATTGGCAGGTGGAGATGGATAGGGCAGGGAAGGAGAAAACGGCATTTTCCACAGGTAAGGGACTGTATCAGTTTACTGTGATGCCGTTTGGTTTGTGTAACGCCCCCGCCACCTTTGAAAGATTGATGGAACATGTACTAGGCGGCATGCCATGGCAATCATGCCTGGTGTACCTGGATGACGTCCTAGTACATGCCAAAACGTTCCCCCAGGCAGTAGCTAATTTGGACCAGGTGTTCGGGTGCCTCAGACAGGCAGGGTTGAAGCTGAACCCGAGTAAGTGCACTCTGTTTGCAAGAGAGGTGGCCTATCTAGGTCACGTGATCGGCCGCGAGGGGGTAAAAACGGACCCAGACAAAATTAAAGCGGTAGAGGAGTGGCCCGCACCACGTACCATCAAGGAGGTGCGGGGATTTTTGGGACTCTGCTCCTACTACCGGCGCTTTGTGGCGAAATTTGCGGAGTTGGCCCGTCCCCTCCACCGGCTTACGGAGAAGGGGACGCGATTTAATTGGACACGGGAGTGCCACGAGGCCTTCCAAAAATTGAAGGGGTGTCTAACATCCGCACCCCTTCTAGCTTACCCCACTAGCAACGGGGCATTTACCCTGGACACGGATGCGAGCCAGGAAGGATTGGGCGCAGTTTTGTCTCAGACACAGGAGGGCGTGGAGAGAGTGATCGGTTACTATAGCCGGGCCTTAAGTAGGCCCGAGCGAAATTATTGTGTCACTCGCAAAGAGTTATTGGCTATGCTGGCTGCCATGAACCATTTCCACCCGTACCTGTACGGGCGGAAATTTTTGGTTAGAACTGACCATTCCTGCTTGCAATGGCTCCTTCGGTTCAAGGAACCGGAGGGCCAAATTGCAAGGTGGTTGGAAAAGTTGCAGCAGTACGATTTTGATGTGGCCCATAGGGCCGGGAAGGCCCATGGTAATGCGGACGCACTCTCTCGGCGTCCTTGTCTGGGGGAAAACTGCAAATTTTGTGCGAGACACGAGGAGAGGGAGCAATTGGGCGATTCCGCCCCGATTCTCGTCGTCCGGGCAACCCGGGTGAGAGGGCCAATTTTGCCACTAACCGCGGACGAGGAATTTGGAGAGTTGGCTTGGAGCACGGCCCAGCAGGAGGATCCTGTTCTGGGGCCGGTGTTCCAATGGGTCAAATTGGGGCAAAGACCAAAGGGGGAAGAGGTCACCCCCCTCGGGGCGCAAACAAAGGCGTATTGGGCTCAGTGGCAGACCCTGGAATTGAAAGGCAACATCTTGGATCGCAAGTGGGTGGAGGTTCCCTCTGATAGAACTTCCTGGCTGGTGATAGTCCCTGACAAATTCAAGAACGTCATATTATAACAGGTGCATGGTACCCGCTCCGGCGGCCATTTGGGCAGGACAAAGACAATATCTCGGGTCCGCCGGAGGTTCTATTGGGTGAATATGGGGCGCGACATACAGGACTGGTGTCGGAGATGCGACGCCTGTTCTGCCAAAAAGGGACCAGCACGGAGGATGAGGGCCCCCCTCCAATTACATCAGGTGGGGGCCCCCCTTGAGCGGGTGGCTATGGATATTCTAGGACCGCTGCCCCGCACCCACCAAGGTAATAAGTATATCCTCGTTGTAATGGACTATTTCACCAAGTGGCCGGAGGCCTATGCCCTCCCCAACCAAGAAGCAGGGGTGGTAGCACAGGCCTTCGTAGAAGGATTTGTATGTCGGCACGGGATTCCACAGGAGCTGCACACCGATCAGGGTCGAAATTTTGAAAGTCAATTGCTAAAAGATGTGTGCAGACTCCTGTCAATTCGGAAAACCAGGACCACGCCCTTGCGGCACAATCTGACGGGATGGTGGAAAGGTTCAATCGAACATTGATTCAACAACTGGCATTGTTCACCACCACCCGTCAGGATGACTGGGACGAACATCTCCCGTACCTGTTGATGGCCTACCGAACTAGCCAGCACGGGGCCACCGCATGCAGTCCAGCGTTGCTTATGTATGGGCGGGAGTTACGGGCTCCCGCCGACTTGCTATGCGGTCCCGTGCCAGACACCACGGATACACCGCCGAGGGAGGGTTACGCACGTCACCTGGAGGAAGGCATGGAGCGGGTCCATGCCTTCGCCCGCCGCCAGCTCCATCTGGCAGGGGCCAAGATGAAGCGTAGGTACGACGACCGGAGCCAGGGGAGTCAATACGCTCCGGGGATGAAGATTTGGTTCTTTAATCCCCGGAGGCGGAAGGGCAGGTGCCCAAAACTCACCTCCCCCTGGCAAGGCCCGGGAGTCGTCCTGTCGCAAATCTGTGACGTGGTCATTAAAATCAAAATGGGGCCACGGGCCCCCCCTCGGATCGTCCATGCCGACCGGATAAGACCTTATGCCGGCGAGCAGGCGCCCTCATGGATCGCCTCGGCTCTAGATGCCGAGGCAGGACCCAGTACCTCTTGCGACGGGGGCTCGTAGTGTCAGAGGACTGGGGGGGATGATAGTGGGAACGCCCCCCATGTGGTGGGATGGCAACTCTGTCGTCCCTCACAGGTGGGGGGGCAAAGGAGCACTAGGTTTATGGGGTTGATGGCAGTGAAAACTAGCCCGGGTGGGTTAGGATATTGTGTGTAGGGCCCTAGAAGATGACATTAGGTAACGTTAAGATTAGTTAGTGACAATGACACCTGTAGTGGGGACGCAGGTAGAGTAGAGTGGATGATAATGACGTGGGAGCGCAATAGTTTAAAGGGACGACTGGGAAGCGCAAGTTTCAGAGGGGAGTAGTTAGATGAGATGATGCCGTGTGTTTGAGGATTGAACAGGTGTGATTGCACAGGTGTGCAACTGAACAAGTGTATGGAGCAGTGTATGAGGGAGTAGTGGTGATTGCATGTTGTGTTGACCAAATGGTCCAGGAAGAGGAGGAGGGTGCAGGTGGCACCAGGTGTGAGTGCACAGGTGTGCAACAACAGGTATGGAGAATGGTTGTGTGGAATACATGGAGTGTGGAATATATGGGGTATTGGAATGGATGGTCGGGGAGTGAGTATGGTGGAAATTGTGGAGTGGAGTGGATGGTGCGAAGGTGTGAATGGGGGAAGGATGGACCCCCATCACGGATACCCGGGGCGGGTAGTGTAAGTGTTAGGTAGAGGGTACAGGTAAATTGTGGTTGGATATTGGCATCTGTGGTGCGGGTGAAAGAATGGTCTTTGGATGGGTGCATTAGTGTTGTGGAAATGGCTGGGCGTGTAGCCTGTTAATGTGTGTAGTTGGTTGGGCGCTCCACCACTGTGAGGATGTCGGCCAGGTGAGGCCGCAGGTGGGCTCTGGGAGCCGGTAGTAGTTGTTGTGGATGGGGCCCGAGGATCCGGAGGACGGACCCGGGTAGCCCAGTGCCAGAGGGCACCGAGTGGGGTGACAGAGCCAGGAGGGGCTGTCCCCAGTTAGTTAGGTTAGGGTGAGGAGCTAGGTAAGCTCGGGTGGCAACTGCAGTGGTGGAAGTGTGCAGGTGGGTAGACCTGCTGGGAGAGCTACACGTCGCAGCCCAGAAATTGTGCGAGGGCACCGGGAGATGAATCGGGGGAGTGAGACCCCAAATTGAGAAGCACCACAGTTTGGTCAATGGGAATTGGTTTTTAGAACCCATAGTGTAAGTTGGCCAATGGATTGGCAGGGAGAGACCCCAGGTAGTGTAAAGTGTGTTAATGTCATTTAGAGGATAGTTAGGATTGGAGTCTCCTCGCACCATCTGCATCCACTCACCTGAGGTGACAGGTACCTCCACACCATGCCAGGTTGTTTTATTATTTTTATTGTGCAGATGTTTGGAATGTGAGACGCATCATGACGTGGGTGTGACATTGTGCATAATTCCATCTCCCCCTCCTTATGAGGATTGATGATGAATTGGTGATGGCAAATTTTGAAGTAGAGGGATTGGAGACGAATTGGGTGTAGAAGGGAAAGATGGGGAAGACAAGACGTAGTGACGAATTTGTAAAGGTGTAAATTCTTGTAAATATGGGGTAAGGGCAAGGGTAGTGTAGGTGACAGGGGGGGTGACGTGCGGTAGGGACGAGTTTTTCTCACTTCGCTCTCCGTACGCACTTCACCCTGCATTGCCTTTATTGACGTGTACCCTTGTGACCTTACCCCTCGCTCATTTGTCTTCCCCCCCTTTTGTCTCCCACTTGAGGACCTGTGCGCCATTGGGTGCCGAGGGGAGCGTGCGTGAGGTGGCCATTGTGCGCACGAGATTCTCAGAACCAGCATGCATTGCGTTGATGTACCACTTTATGGACCGCTGTTCTGCGGCCAAGTACCACTTGATGGACCCCAGGTTCTGGGGCAGGGCACCTCTGTTGGAGACCGGCCATAGTGGCCAGGGAATCTTGCTTGCGGACCTCGGTAAGGCGGCACCTATGCCAAACAGATGGACCACCCTTAGTCGGCCCCTGAGGCCCTAAATAAAAATGAACACAAGTTGTGCTTTTTATTATTTCCAAGTAGGCCGCATGAAGCCAGAAGACGTCGGGAAGAACATCGGCCCAGCAGAGAAAGAGAAGACCACCACCAGTTGTTTTGTTGTGTTTATTATGAACCGTGGTGACTGTGCACCGAGTGGTGCTTTTGGTGCTTTGTGGTGCTTTTGGTGTTTTTGGGTGCTTTGGTGGTATTGGTACTGGTGCATCGATGCAATGCGTGCTGTCTCCTCCCTCCCAACAGGAATTTCTTTTTCTTGTTCCCTAAAAAGAAAAAAAAAACACAGGTCCTGGGTTGCGTTGTAAATAAGAAATAACGTTACTGTAAATAATGCTCCCCACCGTAAATGTATAGTTTGAGAACAATTCCGTAATTCAGTTAGCTGTGGGCTTGAGTCTGTTAGACAGGGTGCAATGCAATAGGGGGACATACTTATTTGTGTTTTAAGATTGTCACACTCAGGGTCAGGTTAATTGTAGAGGGAATTACACCTACGTGTCACACTAAGTTAAAGTTTTGTAGGCCCGAGACGGGCCTGAAGAAAGGAGGGTGCAGTGTAACGGTTTTTGAAAAGTGTAACAATTTTGGAGGAAGTGTAACGAATGTGAAAAGTATGGTTTTGTTGTGTGTAACACCCTCGTAATGTAAATAATGGTCGCAGCCGTCCTCCTAGTTAATTCCATGAAACTTACACACAGGCCACGATATATCTTTTTAAATAGTTTATTTCCATATTCCATGTAGGCTAAATATGTGTTTCCCACTAGATTGACTCTGCATTGTATCAAACAAAATAAGCGTAGGCCCCTTTCAATTTCCCCAATCATCTCCGCTCTCCAAAGTTCCTTTCAAAAGCGGTGCGAGTGGTGTTCAATCCCGCAAGCCGCCATTGCCCATGTGCTCATCTCGGAGAAGAGGGGGGTAGGAGCCGCCAACTCACAGGCGTGGCACGTCGTCATGATCAAAGGAGGAATCGGACAGCCCTAACAGCCAACCAGCACCGCGGTTAGCGACCCGGTAGGCGTGCCCTCGCAGCCGGCGGCTTGATTCCGCCCGGAGTAATAAAAGCGACTGGAAGGGACTGCTTCGGGAGATGACATGAGAGAGGACATGAGAGATGAGCTGTGAGCTGTGAGCTGTGAGCTGTGAGATGAGAGACGCTCCAAACCAAAAAGGAGAGATACTTGGAGAGGAAACCCGCTTTGAAGAGACGCGCTGAGAGGAGGGAGACGGCTCCACCAGAAGGAGAGGAGCAGGTGTGACCGAGCCAGCGCGTGAGTCTACAGCATCAGCAGCGTCGACGCGACCGAGGGTTTTCCCGCCAAAAACGCGAAGAATTGAGAGCTGCTACCTCCAGCCCTGCCGGTTGCAGGGACCTGACCCTGCCTCCCTCTCCAGCAACCCACCTCAAGCCATACCTGCCTGCAATATCCCCCGTGTAAGTGTGAACGTCGTCTGTCCTAATCGTTGTCCTGGGGTTAAGTAAATTGAATAGTATAAGTTAACGATTCACTGTGTGACTGCTTCTTCCATCCATTGCTTGTAAATAATTTTGGTCGCTCCTTCTTTTTGCTTGTGTGTGTATAATAAATCTGTTCTTCCTCCGTACTCTGCCTTCTTCTCTTTTCCTTCTCTTTCGGTCGCTTTAGAGGTTTCCCGATTGAATATCTGTGGTGCGATCTGGTCAACGTTGGGGGAGTCGGGCCAATCGGGGATCCTGTAACGGTCGCGGTTGGACCATCCGCTCGGCCCATCATAACATCTAAACCGCGAACCGTAACAATATATACTCGTATATATGGCTGTGTGAGGCCAGGTGCACTGTGATTGGCTCCTGGCAAGATTATCGTATATGCTTATTAAAAGCTGATCTTCCAAATCTGAACTTTTTGGATTCGGATTCTACTTTTTGTGTCAACTTTTTCTTGCGCCTGTGAACGTCATTGTCTGTTCTGTGTTCTTGATCTCCCATGAGCCTGGATGGTTTATAAAAAATATATATATAAAAATCCAGTATTCTTTTATTATGCATCTCTTTATTAATATTAATTGTTTATTAATAAATTAGTGCCACAAGTGAGTAAGATCACTGTCCATGTAGGGACTGTTATTGATTGTCCCAGTGGAGTGTTTCTTTGTTTGTCCGCACACTATGACATCTTCTTCTTTCACTGGCAATGTATTTCACTCCCAAAAACGTGTGTTTGTGGTTTTAAGTTCCAATCTCTGCCCTGTACCTTCACCCGATTATCTAACGTTGGAAAGGTAATCATCAATTTACTTGGGTGAAAAAAACAGTTGGCATGGGTATGTATTCCATTCGAACGTGCGTAAATGTGAGTGGGAAACAGAGGGAAGGCCGCGGTTGGGGCCGCGGTATATATATATTGTTGCGGTTTTTGAACCCACACTTGTTGTAAATAACTCTTGTAAATATGCCATCATTTAATAAAGTTAAAGGTTGCACCCTTCGTTAGTCCATATGCAACACGTAGGCCACCATAGGAACTTCAGTTATTTCATTATTATGTGTTTTAGTTAAGGCCGTGTTTCCAATAGTTGAATCTGCGTTGCATCAATCAAATAAGGAGTAGGCCCTTTTGTTCATTTTGCGACCTCTCTCCAAATTCTGTTACGCGCCTTGGTTAGCATTCGCTCAGGCGCCGCCATTGACCATGCGGTCGGCTCGAGGAAGAAGGGGGCGGAGCGCCAGCAACAAGGTGTGGCCACGTCAACTCACCATCAAAGGCGTGGCCGGTAAGCCCCCACCAGCCAACCAGGGCTGATGAAATATCACTGGCGGGTGTGGCTTGATGAAGCACAGAGTGATCTTGAAGCGCGATATAAGCGCGAGCGTAAAGCCCTTTCACAGGACTGGTGGGAGAGCGCGCATGGTAAAGGACTTGTTCAGCGGCGCTCTTGTAATCGGACTTGGGAGGACTGGAGGACTGCGCACGCTGGCAAACGGACTTCTTTGGAAGGACTTGTTGGGAGAGCGCATTGTATACGAGCTCGATTACAAAAGGCACTTTATTGAAGGACACGAGCCTCCCTCCCCGCCATATGTAAGGTCCGCTCGCGTCGAACGATACGCGTGAAGCTGCCTGCCGGGTTTTCGCCCACGGAACCGGAGCCTCACCTGGAGCCTGGACCCCATCGCCTGGACCATCTACCTGGACCTTCCACCCTACCAGCTGCCATCCCATGTGAGTGTGTATGTTTGTCTGGGGTTGTAAGTTAAGACTGTGTAGTTAAGCCTGCCCTGTGTCCTGCTTCTTCTTCTTCCTGTACATTCTTTCCTTTCCTCTTCTTTTTGGTTGTAAATAAATCACCTTGTTATTTCTTGGTTTTTCCCTGATCCGATCGCATCCGTCTTTTCTTTCAATTGAGTACCTGTGACACGATTTCAGAACCGCTCAGAATCGGGTTTAGTCATTTGTTAACGGCCCGGATCGCGGACTGCTAACCGCTCGGCATTTACCATCACATCCGTGGTTCGAGCAGGAGTTATTTCCCTGCTTTACGGTTGGGTTAGAAAGTAGGTATTTGGGACTACCTTGACCAATGACCCTAGCTAATACCGACCGGAAGGAGCGTTATAACTTCTAAGGACTCTGGTCGGTCAGTCACGGACAAGGGGATTAACCCCCCCTTGATAAGGGGAGTGCTGACCACCGAATCAGTGACAATATATATATATTGTTACGGACACGACTTATTAAGATGTTATGCTGGGCCGAGCGGAATGGCCGCCGTGTTCGCACAAGTTACCCGATTACACTCGAACGTTGGCCGAATCGCGCTATGCTAAATCAATGAAGGAAAGGACACAACGGCTGGGTTAAATGACACGACACCAGGGGTACAGTTCTCAAGACCTCCGGAGGAGGATATAATATGGGATATGCAGAACGTTTAGATTACACGGCACAAGAGGTACAGCACAGAAAGGTGGGTACTTATACACGGTCTTATCTTAGCCCCGACAGACCACAGACAAACGGGACAAGGCTGACTCACACAGGGATTGATGGCAAGGAGGGGCAGGTAGTCGATGGCTCAAGGTGCACCTTGGCTCAGGGGCAGAATCGACCCGGTCCGGTCCAAGGATGCGGGTAGGTATCGTCGCGCTGGAGGTGGCGTCCGTTCTTCTTCGTAGCTGAGGCGCATCTGACGTCACCTCCGTCTTCCTGCGCATATCCAGCGGGGAGTGACACGCCCTCGGCTCGTTAGCTCCGCCCCAGATGGAATCGGTCCGCCGCTTCTTATTGGGTGCGGGGGGTTACCGGGCTCCACCCTTGACGAGGAGCTGACAGTCAGCCCCTGAGTGGTAACCCCGTCGGAGCACATGGTCAATGGCGGCTAACCAAGCCGGAGTGAGGACGCGCACTCCCCGCGCCGCTGTTGTTGTTGTTGGTGTTGTTGTTTCATGGGGAAGAGATGCGGGGAGGTATGGGGAGGTCCTAAACTTACTACTGGTGCCCTACAATCACATTCTGGTGCAACTAAGAGTCAGAATTAATGGAAACGAGTCCTTAACTGACATAGACTAAGAATAACTAGCAAGATGTCCTATAGTTGTCTACGTGAGATGCGGTGAACCTGGGCACGACATTTAATGGGGGAAAAAGGGGAAGGTCGGGGCTACAGAGTGTTATTTACAGACAATGGGACTAGGGATTGGGGGATTGGGGATAGTTGGGGAGTATTGGGGAAATAGGGGAATATTTACAAGCGGATATGGATGGAGGCCAAATCCCATATCCGCAACAATGCACCCTTCTCTACCTCGGGGCGTCCCGACCCGATAAATTTTTACCTACCTTAGTGTGGCACTCAGATGTAGTTCCCTCTACTATTAACTCTACCCTGAGTGCGACAGTTTTACAGATGTTCACAAATGAGTAAATATGTCCCCCTGCGACGTTGCACCCTTCTCCTCACAGAAACACACCCACAGCATAACCGAATCGCGGAAAGAATCCTCAAACTAAACATACAGCCGGTAGGGAGCATTATTTACACAAGACTACACTGATATTTACACTACGATCCAGGACCTGTTTTTGGAGGAACACATGCAGATGTTATGCATAGAGAGAGCACGCATGCCAGCATCGATACACCAACCCACGAGTGCTCTGTGGCCCTACGGCCTTTAATAATGTGCAGAGCACCCCTTCCAAGCACCAAAAGCACCACCCCATCATGTACAGTCAGCACCATCCGGTGCACCAATAAAGTGTTCAACAATCACCGGTGGTGTCGCAGCCGGCCGATGTTCTGCCGCTGGTCTTGCCTTCATGTGGTGCACTTGGCCTTCTTGCTTCTTTAAAAATAAAGAAAGGCGCCAACCGCGTCCATTTCTGTATTGTGGTGTCAGGGGGCCAACTATTAGTGGTTCACCTGTATGGCATAGGTGCCACGTTGACCCATAGGTCCATCAACGGGTGGTGCTTGCCCGCAAAAGAACTGCGGTCCATGGTGGGCGGCCACAAACATTGCGGTCCATATGGTGTATCGATCCAGGCAGCAAGCAGCGAAAGTACAGGCCCACAACTGCGGAGCCAGCACCTCTCTCTCCTCTCTCTCTGCCCCAAAGCCAGATCCTCGGAGGTGGGAGACAAAAGAAAAGACAAGTGAGTAAGGTGGTAAGGGCGCAAAAGTGCACGCAATACAAGATGATGCACACTGGGGGCACATGGGAACCAGGTGAGACAGGTACGTTCCTACCGTACGCCCCCCCCCCCCCCCACCAGGTAACCTACATTGCCCCTCCCTTACCCCTTACTGTATCCACAAAACACAACACTACCCATAAACATCTACTTTACAAATCAACAAACGTCCCTACTGTCTTCCCCGTTCCTCCCATAAACCAAATTCGTCTTCTCTCCCCCCTAACCAATCAAATTTGCCATTTCCAACTCTCATCAAAATTTGCCATCTCCAATTCAACATCAAAATTTGCCATCACCAATTCATCATCAGTCCCTCCTAAGGAGGGAGAGATGGAATCACCCCAACGTCTCATCCACGTCGTGATGCGTCTCACAAATCCTCACAGCAATTCTCATTTCCTGCACACAGAACAAAGAAAACACAGGTGTGGAGTCATCATCATCACCACAGGTAAGTGGCTGCGTATGGTGCGACAGGTTCATCAATCCTAACTATTTCCTAAATGACTTTAACAACTTTACATTACCCGGGGTCTTTCTCCTGCCAAACCATTGGCCCTCTTACACTATGGGTTCTAAAAACCAATTCCCATTGACCAAACTGTGGTGCTTTTCAATTTGGGGTCTCACTCCCCCGATTCATCTCCCGGAACGCTCGCACAATTTCTGGGCCGCGACGTGTAGCTCTCCCAGCAGGTCTACCCACCTGCACACCTCCACCACTGCAGTTGCCTCCGAGCTTACCTGCTCCTTACCCTAACCTATCTACCTGGGGAAGGCCCTCTGGCGCTCTCCCCACTCGGTGCCCTCTCTGGCACTGGGCTACCCGGGTCCATCCTCCGGATCCTCGGGCCCCATCCACAACTCTACCGGCTCCCAGAGCCCACCTGCGGCCTCACCTGGCCGACATCCTCACAGTGGTGGAGTGCCCAAACCAACTACACACACTAACAGGCTACACGCCCAGCCATTTCCACAACACTAATGCACCCATCCACAATACCATTCTGCAACCGCACCACAAATGCCAATATCCAACCACAATTTACCTATACCCTCTACCTAACACTTACACTACCCGCCCCGGGTACTCGTGAAAGGGGTCCACTCTTCCCCCATCCACTCCTTCGCACCATGCACACCACTCTGGACCACTTACTCCAACTCTCTCCACACCACTCATTCCAATACTCCATGTACTCCACACACCTGTACTTGCACACCTGTGCTCTCACACCTGGTGCTACCTGCACCCTTCTCTCCCCAAGCGCATTCGCGCTGATCCACAACACTCACTGCTCCACACTGCTCCACACACCTGTCCAGGTCTCACACAGCATCATCTCATCTAACTACTCCCCTCTGAAACTTGCGCTTCCCAGTCGTCCCTTTAAACTATTGCGCTCCCACGTCATTATCATCCACACTAAACTACCTGCGTCCCC
The DNA here is from genome assembly GCF_964187855.1 of Myxine glutinosa. Classification (NCBI taxonomy): domain Eukaryota; kingdom Metazoa; phylum Chordata; class Myxini; order Myxiniformes; family Myxinidae; genus Myxine; species Myxine glutinosa. Next base: position 191,553,675 of record NC_136264.1, on the reverse strand, counting down.
ACTACAGGTATCAGTCACTAACTAAACTTAACGTTCCTAATGTCATCTTCTAGGGCCCTATCAATATCCTAACCCACCCGGGCTAGTTTTCACTGCCATACACCCCATAAGCTATTGCGCATTTGCCCCACTTTTGTGAGGGATGACAGAGTTGCCATCCCACCACATCGGGCATCTCCCACTACCAATTTTGCACATCAAATTTCAACAAATCAAAAATTTGCCAATCACTACTCATCATCTGCCAATCATTACTGCCAATCCTTTGCCAATCATCAAATTTTGTTTTTCTAATTTCGGGGCCAAAACACTAACCTCATCATTACAGTCTACTTACTAATGCCTCTCGGTGCGCCAATTCCTGTCCAAAGCCCGGCTTCGTAAAGCCAAGCCATGAATGCGGGTTGTTTGGTGCCAGCGGCTGGATACGTCCCGCATTCGTGGCAGGGACGGGGGCTTACCCGGGCCAAGATCCCACGCACCACCTCGGCGTGGAGCCATCCAATGTCCCGATCTCGACCTGCCGGCACGTCTCAATAGAAAGTGGTCACCATGACGACCCTTCCTATCGGGCTGCCCGCTCCGCCTCGTGGAGCACGGACGCGGCCGTTCAAAGCGAGGCCCGGCACGCACCGAGGGCCCGATTCGGCTATAAGTCGCCCTAACCGCTAAACCGGTTACCGTCGATGCTTCACCTGGACGCTTACATGCATACGCTACCCCTTTCTTGCTCATACATGCAGCCGTTTCCATGCTCCTCGTCGTACCTCTTCTTACACACCTCGGTACACTCATTCCGCTCACCGACTTGGTCACACACCTGACCACCGAACACCTTGGCACACATTCGTCGCTCGCACACCTCACCAACACACCTCTTCGCGCCCCCTCCTCGGTCACCTCCTCTGTGACAATCACAGGTGTGCTCTCACTCGCACACCCAACCACGTGCCTCACTACCAATTCCAGCGTGCATTCCCACTCACGCTCTACCATTCCAGGTGTGCATCCTTCCATTCCAGGTGTACATCCTCGTTCACCTGTCACATCCAACTCACGCTCCTTGTCACTCTCACTACTCTCACCTCCATTCTTGACAGCGCACTCACCCTCACTCTTGACAGCGCACTCTTTCCTCATGCACCCGTCCGTTACACACCTCTCTCGCGCACACTCTTGCGCACACTCTCCCGTCACACCCTCTTGCGCACACTCGCCCGTCACACCCTCTGTAACACTCACCACAGGCGTGCATTCTTCCTTGCCTTTGACAGCGCACTCTTTCCCCATGCACCTGTCCGTCACACACCTTTCTCGCGCACACTCTCCCGTCACACCCTCTGTAACACTTACCAGACCGCGCTTCCATGTGCTCCCTCGCACACGCGCTACGACCGACTCACTCTCGCCAGCACCCTCACTCCTTGGCACGCACTTTTTCCTCACACACCCCAGAGTCGGACTTTCTCGCACACCTCCTTTTTCGCACACCAGACCTGTCGCACACTTCACCAACGGCCTCTCACGAACACCCGGGTCCATCTCGACCCCCAAGCTTCTTAAATCACCTGGCGCATCATACGCACGACCATATTGGTCACCACTTACACCGGGTCCTCCTCCTCTTCGCTTCTCCTCCATCACCTGCGAATCCCTCATCCGGTTAATGAGCACATCATCACGATCCAAACACAGACTTTGGACCAATTCTTTTACCTCCTCTTTTATCTCTTTCTTATCCCCTCTCCGTCGCTTCTTAATTTCGCTCACCCCTTCTTCCACTTCTTCTAATTTCTGCTTCACCTCTTTTATTTCCCGGTACGTCTCCTCAAGCTCGTCCTCTAAGGCTACCTTGACCGTTTCCATGTGCGTCCTCACCTGCCGGTCCTTCGTCTCCATTACCTCTGTCACCTCGTCCAACCTCGTTGTCAGTCCCTCACGTACCATCTGACATTCCCTCTTCGTCGCTACCAAGTCATTTTTTAGGTCATTTTGTGTCGCTTTTAACCCTCCTATTACCGCTGTGTTCTTCTTTACCTGGTCCGTTAGTTCTTTTTGTCCCTCCGTCAGCTGTTCCACCTCCTGCGTTAGGTCCTCTATGCCCCCTTGTAACTTTACAGTCCCCTTTCTCACCTCCTTCTCCATGTGCTCCTTACAGTGCCTCACCTCCTCGCGCACTCCTCCGACCTCCTCACTCACACCTCTTCTGATCTCTTCTCCCATCACTTGCATCTCCTGCCCAGATGCCACCCTCATCTGCTCCATTTCCTCCCTGTGAGCATCCAGTTTGGTTTCTACCCCCATTCTGACCCCCTCTATCTGCTGCCCCATTTGTTTAACTTCCCTTTCCGCTTGGTCCCTCATGTCCCTCAATTTGCCTTCCATACTGTTTTCTAACCCCTCTAACCCCTTTTGCATCCCTTCCATTTGATTCTCTTGAGCGGCCATTCTGTTTTCTACCCCCATTAACCCCTCCTGTATTTCCCCTAATCTATTGTCTAATCCCTCTATTCTACTCCCTAACCCTCCGATCTGGGCCCCCATTTGGCCCTCCAATCGCTCACCCTGAGCATCCATCCGGTTCCCCATTACCCCCATTTGCTCACTCTAAGCTTCTATACTGTTTTTCAAACCTCCAATTTGGTCTCCAATTTGTCCCATAAGGGCCCTCATTTGCAGGAAAAAAAGGTTCGAATCCACCAACGGCGCCGCTACGGTCGCGGGCGCGGTCGCCGTGGCCATGTGCGAGGCGCCATTTTGCACGCCCGTAACCTCGTGCGCGACGACGCTATTTTGCGAACCTGCCACCCTCACTGCTTCGCTCTCCTCTTGTCCCTCAATTTGGTCCTGGATCGACCCTGCCTCACTCTCCTCTAGCGGAACCCAGCCGTCTTGATTTGCCATAGCGCGACTTTCAAAATTCGGGTTTTTATTTTTTTTTGTAAAACACAATCAAATTTCGCCGTTATAATTTCGAGCGCGTGAAACGCGCTCCGGGACCGATCCCACTTCCCGACACCAATTGTTACTCTAATAGTACAATTGGTGTTCCAAAATTTAGGCCTAACAAATTGTCCCAGGTCCGAATCCAACTCCTGACAACCAATTGTTACGGACACGACTTATTAAGATGTTATGCTGGGCCGAGCGGAATGGCCGCCGTGTTCGCACAAGTTACCCGATTACACTCGAACGTTGGCCGAATCGCGCTATGCTAAATCAATGAAGGAAAGGACACAACGTCTGGGTTAAATGACACGACACCAGGGGTACAGTTCTCAAGACCTCCGGAGGAGGATATAATATGGGATATGCAGAACGTTTAGATTACACGGCACAAGAGGTACAGCACAGAAAGGTGGGTACTTATACACGGTCTTATCTTAGCCCCGACAGACCACAGACAAACGGGACAAGGCTGACTCACACAGGGATTGATGGCAATGAGGGGCAGGTAGTCGATGGCTCAAGGTGCACCTTGGCTCAGGGGCAGAATCGACCCGGTCCGGTTCAAGGATGCGGGTAGGTATCGTCGCGCTGGAGGTGGCGTCCGTTCTTCTTCGTAGCTGAGGCGCATCTGACGTCACCTCCGTCTTTCTGCGCATATCCAGCGGGGAGTGACACGCCCTCGGCTCGTTAGCTCCGCCCCAGATGGAATCGGTCCGCCGCTTCTTATTGGGTGCGGGGGGTTACCGGGCTCCGCCCTTGACGAGGAGCTGACAGTCAGCCCCTGAGTGGTAACCCCGTCGGAGCACATGGTCAATGGCGGCTAACCAAGCCGGAGTGAGGACGCGCACTCCCCGCGCCGCTGTTGTTGTTGTTGGTGTTGTTGTTTCATGGGGAAGAGATGCGGGGAGGTATGGGGAGGTCCTAAACTTACTACTGGTGCCATACAATCACATTCTGGTGCAACGAAGAGTCGGAATTAATGGAAACGAGTCCTTAACTGACATAGACTAAGAATAACTAGCAAGATGTCCTATAGTTGTCTACGTGAGATGCGGTGAACCTGGGCACGACATTTAATGGGGGAAAAAGGGGAAGGTCGGGGCTACAGAGTGTTATTTACAGACAATGGGACTAGGGAATGGGGGATTGGGGATAGTTGGGGAGTATTGGGGAAATAGGGGAATATTTACAAGCGGATATGGATGGAGGCCAAATCCCATATCCGCAACAATATATATATATATATATATATATATATATATATATATATATATATATATATATATATATATATATATATATATATCTATATATATATATATATATATATATATATATACTGTATATATATATATATATATATATATATATATATATATATATATATATATATATGTGAAGAATCAGCTCTTCGTTTGCAAAAGAAGTCCACAATAGCCTGGAATGGCGCAGCTTTATTAAAGAACCAACTTATACGGATCCGGAGGAGACCGACGTCTACAGCAATCTACAGCAAGAACATGCCAAGTCAAGCCTTCCTGAAAACACATTGATTCCCAGTCCATTTATATAGGGACACGTTTTATCAGGAAATCTCCGAGGGAACAAACAACACTGGGAGAGGTTCCTCCCACCGTTATCATTCGCGGGAGTCAGCCCGTCCTTATCATTTGGACCAAATGTTTCTCTGGGCTCCGAGAAAACAGAAATGTAACTCACAATGAGGAGAGTGTATGCTTAGCCAAACAAACCCATATATTTTATGGGTTTGTGTACATGAGTAATCCAAAGCATGTTTATACAGAGTCATGCGTTGCTGAGATTAAAACAAAATATATATGGTTAACGATCATGTCATTCTACTAGCATTACGCTAAAACAAGCGCATGTGGGCGTGGTTTTACGACCAGCCTCGAAAAAAGCACACGTATACAATCTGTTCAGCATGACCTCATTTTAAGCCTTTCCTCATCCAAAACTAAAACGAAGCAAAAACCCTTTATTTACTTTATGAAATAGCATTTTTAGACATCATATAAATCATAACACATTAGCACCCAACGTCTATAACTGAACTTTAGGCAATAACAAATCTACTACTTGACATTCCTTCCTCTTGTCTCGTCGAGACAAAGTATCTTAAGAGACAACGTGCCACATCGGGCTTTATTGAAAAATAATTGTGTAATGCGGGTATTGAAAAAATAATTGTGTAATGCGGGTATCTCCCAAGGGCATATCGTGCGCCCAAAGCGCCTCGCCCGTGCATTTGGCGAACGTGTCGTGTGGTGCGTGCTTGGAGCCTGAGGGCTCAAAACATGAAAGTTCATTAACGTTTCGGATCCACAACGAAGACGTCTGGTCCAGATGAGGTTCTGCTCCGCCAGAGGGTGCATCACTTCCCCTGCGGAACTGGCTCCCCCCACCCTTTGCAGACGCAGTCCTTGCAGATCTTCGAAGTTAATCAACGATCATGCCCATGAGGTCCCTCACGTGTTGCTGTTCTGGGGAATACAAAATGTCGTCAGTATCTTGTGTCTCAATTTCCTGGTCAGGGTACAGAGCGTAAAAATCCGAATCCGAATCACTTGAAGCAAAGAGATCCGCAACATGTGGATCAAAGAGATCCGAAACATTTGGATCAAAGAGATCCGAAACATTTGAAGAAAAGAGAGGGACTTCCTTTATGTCAAAGTCTCCCATGGGCGCCTGGTCGGCTTGCGGGTCTAGGACATCCGCGTCGGGTCCCTCAACCGCCAGACCCAGTGTCGCAATCAGATCCATAGTTGGGTCGGAAGGGGGCGTGCAGCTGTCAGCTTGTAATACATAAGCAGCGTTAGCCAGTACACGCAAGGGGTTTATAGCACAAGTATCACAGTCATCACATACACCGTTACAGGCAGCAGCCAGTTCCCACATGGGATCCACACAAGTATCACAGTCGTCACAAAATTCAATACAATTTTCTGGAGCGCTGGTCGCAACTGCCTTGTTGAAGGACCCGTTCAGGTCGACGGCCTCTGTGGTCAGAGCCATAGTTGTTGTCGGCGGCTTCTTCACTTTCCATCCTGTAAAATACTTTCTAATACAGAGGAGGACTAGAGATTTCATTAGTGCCCCCCAAATTACTACCCCGATTATCACAGCCAGTGCGGTCAATAACCACTTCACTATGGTGCCCGTCCATCCCTGGAACCAGTCAGTGAGCCAGCTAAATGTATAAGAATTTTCGCGCGCGATCCGATCGATCCAATAGTATGTCATGAGCCGTAGCGGTGTCGTTTGCCACCTTTTCTAGGGCCAAAGCCAATTTATCTATCCGGAAACTATCCATGACTGTGCCCGCTCCTGGGAAGAAGAAACCAAACACCTTTTCCCCTAGGCTCCCGTGTAGTTTAGTGGTTCCATCTTCGTTCATGACTGACCTCTTATAACGCCTGTCCAAGGACTTTGGGTCTAGCTCATCCAGTATCTCAACGTCAGGAAGGACTGAACCCAGATAACATGTGCCCCCCCAATTATTTGGTAAATAGGGGTAAGCCTTGTCGCCGCATATAAACATTGTCCCATGGGGTGGGACCAGGTGGGTGGATAAGCACTGGAGTCCCTTTACCACCCCATTAATCCTACTAACCCCCCTAGAGAATGTTATAGCCGTTATGTTGTGGTTGCGTTTATCTTGCAGTACTATTCGTAATGTAATCCCCGAGCTCCCTTGTCCCAGCTTCCCGGGGAGAGTGTAGGCGCATTCTGATTCTCCCATACGCAAGTGGCCGGAACCCTGGAGGCAGACCCTCCCTTTCTGTGGTTTGACCCAGACGGGGGCAGGCCTCTCGGCCACATGGGCAATCATTGACGGGCGATAATTAAATTGTCGATTGCAACTCTTGCCGTTGTCAACCCCTTCTCTTTCCAGCGTGGTGACTAAACATGGGGGATCGATAGGTTGTGAGCAGAGGTCATTGAGGGACAGAGGTAGCACTATCATGTGTATTCCTGTGGTGCCTGCTTGGGGAAAGCGCATGCACGACCAGCGGTGTGTCCTATTTTGAATTGTTGCCACCTCCCTGGCCACTTTCCAATATGTGTTTTCCCCCCTCTTTGGGGCCTTATTCTGGGGGTGTGGCGTGAGTATGTATTCGTTGCATCGTATGTAGTTCTTTTCGCCACCGGCCGCGCCAGGGGTCCAGACGCTGCACCGGACCTGCATAGTCATGCCTTTCTCTAGGCGCGTGCGTGTTTGTAGCTTAAAATCAGGGGTTCCCCATTGGTATCCTGGTTGGGCCAAGGTCTTAATGCTAGCTTGCCCGTCTTCCCGGAACTCTCGTTGCTTTTGTAGTATCATGCCAACGCGTCCAGGCCCTGCCGACAGTGCTAGCCAATTTATGTTCACCCAATTTGTGTGCAGGGCTTTCTGTTCGAAACATGGTAGTGATACTCTTTGTCCCCATGTTACGGTGAGGTGTCGGGTTTCGTTTTCGCATCTATTGGAATCGGAGTTTCCCCTAGCTGCTGTCGCTATCAATAGTATTGTACCTATGATTAGGCCCATCCTTACTGTGGTTTCTGTGGTGTAGTGTCTGGTGCTTGTATGGCCAACTTACAGTGCGTGGCGTGGATCCACGAAGTCTTGCCCTCGCAAAAGACTGCCGTTGGTGTAGTCAGCAACACCTGGACTGGTCCCTTCCACCTTGGTTCCAAGGCGTTCTTGCAGGTGAAGTGCTCCACGAACACCTGGTCTTTTTCCTCTGGTGGAACACCTGGTCCACAAGTCTCCTGGGAGCGCCTGGTCTACAGGTCTCCAATTCATAGATTCAATTCATTCAATTCATAGTTTCATAGAACACCTTTTCTCCAATTTCCTAATCCACTTTTTTCAAGTGGATCCAATTTTATCCAATATTCAATTTTTAAATTCAATCCCATTTAATCCAGTCCAATTCAAATTAAATTCAATCCTTCTCTCAGCATCCCATTACCTGTTTCCAACATCAATAAAAATAAAATTATAAAATTAATAAAAAATCAATCATCTCAACTCTCAAATCGAATCAAAAAATAAAAATAAACGAAAATTACTTCAGCGAGAGTTTCAACTAGAATTACCACAAACCAACCACCTTTAACCTCCATTAACACAAACAAACCACCATTAACCTCCATTAACCTCCCCCTATTATTTATTTATTTTCACGAATAAACAAATAATAGAAATAACCTGGTCTACTTCCAATTTCAATTCTGGTCAGTTCTGGTGTCTGGTCACACACAATGTTTTCCTCACCCACTGTGATTCGCTCAAAATAGATTCTCACTGTTATGTCTGAAATTCGTCTCATGAAAACCCATTCAAGAGTCCGGTGTGACAGCCAGACAAACACATAGACACGCTGAAGACCCCAGGGTACCCATCAAACTAGCTTGTCCCCAGATCAACAACACAGCGAAACATGTAATTTTACTAAAATAATCACTTACTCATAACTAGCTGGATAACTAGCATAACTAGCTCAACACCTGGAACTCATAACTAATACTCATACCACTAATTACTCATAATAACTCATAATTACTTCTGTAATTACTCATGCCAATACTTACTCAAAATAATGTAATATCCCAATCTTCACCCCTTATGCAAATCGAAGCACCCCGGACAACCCACGACCAATATCAACCACTGTAGCCGCCTTCCCTTCCAGGCAGCCACACACAGCCACATACATCTCCATCCACGTCACACAAGACAACAGCCAACGAGTGTGTCCACCACACAGAAACCTTTGGCAATGCAACAACCGAACACCCAGACAACCAACAACAAAACCCAATCCATCTCCATGGCTCATCCAGCAGTTCCAACTTAATCCAGCTTCACATACCGATTTCCCCAAAAACTCGTGAAACTTCACCCCCATTCTGGAAAAACCCTGGACTAAACCCTGACACCCTAAATAACTTCAGACCCATCTCCAATCTACCCTTTCTGTCAAAAGTTTTGGAACGTGCTGTGGCCACTCAACTCAAACATCACCACTCTGCCAATAACCTGTATGAAACATCCCAATCCGGATTCTGCTCCAGCCACAGTACTGAAACTGTTCTCCTCAAAATCACCAGCGACCTTTTCTCTCCTCTGATGCCGGCAACCTCAACATTTTCATCCTCCTCACCTCAACGCCTCCTTTGACATCATCAATCACACCATCCTCCTCACCCTGTTTAGACCAGCTTGTGCCTATTAAACCCAAATTAGTTCACCCCCAAGCCTACAAGGACCACCTACAGCACTCAAATTATCCACTCTGGCTCCGGAATCCCAAAAGCACTCTTCTCTACAATAAACAAACTAAATAAACAATCTCTACAATAAACAAACTAAATAAACAAACTTTACAACGTGAACAAACTCCTCAGCTCCCTGGATACCACCACCTTGCTCCACACACCTGTTGGTGCACACCTGTGCACTCACACCTGGTGCCACCTGCACCCTCCTTCCTTCCTGGACCATTCATCCAAAGCAAAATTGACAGCATCTACAACAGCTTAATCATCACAATTCACTCCCCCTTAAGGTGTCCCCCAAGGTTCAGTTCTTGGCCCCCTCCTCTTCGTCCTGTACCTATCCCCCCTTGGTCACTTAATCCGTCATGCACCATAGCCAATGCACCATGGTCTCCAATTCCACTGCTTCACCGATGACATCCAGCTTTTTCATCTCCACCAAATCGTGCTCCACCACCACCCACTCTATCCTGACAAACTGCCTAACTGAAATAAAATTCTAGCTTCAGATCAGCTTCCTCGAACTTAACTACGCTAAATCTGAATTAATCTTCATTCCCCCCAACATCGATGGTTTCCCAGTATCCACATCCGGAATCTTGGCATCATCATTGACCAAAACCCTCTCCTTTGAAAAATACACTAAACAGATCATAAAGACCTTAAACCTTAATCATAAAAACTGAAAAATGCTTCGCCATGGAATAGTCCACCACTCATGTAAATAATCATAAGAGTTCTGCGAAACATCTCCATCTTTAAAACTTAGCCAACCAAATTTAAACCACATGTTTTCCCCCCAAAAAACAAGTCACATTCTTTGTATATTGCCAACATTGTTCATCGTTTAAGTATCATCCAGACCTAAATTTTTATAAACCATCAACTTGTAGATGCATTTATTTATATCCCATTAACCCAAGAACTCTCAATTGCTTGGTTATATTTTAGTAATGTCATATATCCATATTTCTTTTCCAAATTGTTCCTGATATACACATTAATCCCATCTGTCTTCGTTTCCAGATGAACTCAAATCAGGAAATCAACACAAATCCTTATTACCTCCAATCAATTCAAAATTAAATCAACAATTCAAAACCAGATCGGATCAGCGATCAGAAATCACTTTTCCAATCAACACATTCCAAGCAACAATTCATTCAAAGACCAAGCTTAAAAACACAACTCTCATCTTACTGTGACAAATAAGCAACCAACCTACTTCACAGTAAAACAAATAACTTTTCATCACCCCTTTCTTCTCCACCGCCTCTTACACTTAAACAGATCATAATTACTCACTCATACACTGTTGCCCATCACCCAGTTGCCCCAGACCCAAACACAGGTTTGAAATCCCAGTAGGTTGTTCTTCAATCCCAACCATCATGTGATCCCAACATCTCTCCATTTATTTCGTTCCTCATGGGGTTGGTGTTTTATGGCCTTTACCTCTTACCCAATCACACTGCACATTATTCCCCGTCCTTGATGGATAATTTTACATCCAGATGGGCACAGCATCCCATTTTTGGCGACCCAGCCCTAAAACAAGCCCCTGGCGTCCTTGCAGGCTGGACCAAAACCCCCGGTTTAACGTGACTCAAATCCATCTCAAATCCCCACAGCTCGATCGAACACGTCACTGTACTCGACCCGGTTAAATTAAATTCCAAGCGTACTGTACCTGACTGACGCTTCCACAACAACAAAAAACTCGATATTCTCTGTCCACTAATTATGTACATGATTTTGGTTTTACCCACAATATAATGTCCCGATATTCTCCAGATTTAAGTCCTATATATCCTGTCGTTAAAGCAACACCCTGTAGACTGACTCCGCCTGTCGTTCTTCCAAGGTTAGTGAATTGCCTCTGACCTCTTACCCTTACATATCTCGAACAAAGGTCAAATAAACTTCAAAAGGTCAAACTTCGAATTGGTCAACCAGCGCTTTATTTTTCCGCAAATAATACAAGTCCGGCGTCATTCCCTGCAAGAACCACATCCAGACAGACAAATGACCCTTATTGAGGCTCTACATCGCAAAATGCTAGCTCCTACGAATCCAACAACCGTCACAATCCGTCCAAGGACCTTCCGTACGAGGCGTGCTTCACAATGCCCATCGCACATCCTTCCTCGTTCGCACAACGCTTCATCAACGCACCTCCTCGCGCCCACACCTTGGCACAAGCCACACCACATACCGACAGTTGAAACCTCGACCGTCCTCCTTCCTCGGATCAGCGTTCTGTTGAAAACGTGACATTTCTGGTCAAATTATTGAATTTCCAAATACTCTCCCTGCAGCGCCCGTGAGGCAGCTTGTCCCACATTATCTGCCTCCAGACCCATATGCGTTTTAATAACTTAACCTTATCAGCATCGTTCGCCAGCATACCCTTTGTCCGGCGCATCGATCATCCCAAATGCTTCGATGCATCTTCCAGCCGCCACTCCGCACTGTACCTTACTGTATGAACAAGACTTCCTGTTGGAACTTGACTCCGGAAATTAATTACTCTGTCTTGAAATCGTTTATTTTAGCCATCTTAAATAAATCCATCCATCTATCCATCTTATAAATCCATCTTAAATAACGTATTCGTCCTGTGACATTGCCTGGCATATATGTCGCAGCCGGCCACTATTCCGACATGGCTCATGACTCATGTCTAATTCTGACAAGAAGATGAAGGATGAAGGACATGACATGAAGAAGAAGATTCTGACAAGATACTGACATGTGAACGTCCGACATCCAGCAAAGTCGAAATGACCCACAATGCATTTGGGCACACACTTCCTCTGAGAGTGGGCGAGTTATCGCCGGCACTCTGAGCAACCTCATCGCACCCGACCCCAAAATGCACTATATGACACCAATTTCAAAGGTGAGCTGCCTCAGCGATACATCCCACACATACAATCCACAATATCTGCCATTGAATGAACTCTTCAATTCAAATAAAACACACATATTGATTCGAATTCTGCAACCATCTCCAAGAAACCGCTTCATATCAACAGTAGATCGACAAGGGCACTCCGGGTGCTTTCCTGACCCGATTTATATCAATTCGCTTCCCAAACAACTCCCAAACAGATGAAAATCCGGACTCAGTTCAGGACCTCGCCTGTTCTCTCGGATAGACGCTAAAATGGACATTCCCGGCCTGAATTTCCCGCAAGTCGAGCAGATCGCTTACAAAGTTTCACACCGAAACCCTCTGCTTTGCACTTGACACACAGACAAACACATTGGCCAGACACACACGTCAATTAACATCCCAATATACATTCATTCCTCATTCATATACGAGTGAGTCTCCCATTCTTCGCGCGAAACTCAGATCGACTCAAATCATGCCTTTATCCAGCCACTCCCAAACAATCTTTGCTCATTCATGTTACGTCTCTCATTCAAGGAAAAGGATTTTTGGGACTGGTTGGACGGGGGTTGGTTGAGGTGAAAAAAAGGGAAGGCAGGGCGGGGTGTTGGGGTGTTGCCTAGAGCCCTGGGACTGAGCTCAGGTCTTGGGGGGGTGGGGGGTTGTTGCCTAGAGCCCCGGGACTGAGCTCAGGTCTTGGGGGGGTGGGGGTTCTTGGTCTGGTATCTGGTCCAGCGGCATCACTCGCTGTTTTACTTGTTTAACTACCTCCTTAATTGTTTTGTCCTGAACTTTGCTTCCTGAACTTGCTTCCTTTGGCTCTGAAGCTTCAAATTCCTACAATGCAGCTCCTGCTTCAATTTTCAATATTTCAAAGCCTAACCTGTCCTTCTCACCCTGTGGCCACCTGGCCCATTTCCTGTGAGCTTATTTATTTTCTCTTGTCCACCAGATCCTGGCCTGCTTTATCTGGACCTCTTGTCTAGAACTTAGTCTAGAGCTTCCTGGCTTGACCTCGTAGTTGTCACTACCTTCTTGTCAAACCTACCTGGTACCTACGCATTTCACCCTTCCTGGCCATGTCCCTTTGGCCGTCTAAGTTTAGCCACAGCCCTTCGTTCCCTGGCATGCAATGGCATACCCCATCTTGTCTCTGGGCTGTTCCTTCCTGGAAAAATCTTGGCCACCCGGTTTCAACCTATATGGCTGTCCGACCTCATTTTCCCCTCCTGGTGCTAACTGTAACTTTAAGCTTACTGTTAAGTCCTTACTTGTATCCTTACTATTATTTATTTATCCTGGCTTTAACAAAGCTACGCCATTCTGAGGCCTAAATGAGCCTCTACTTACAATTTCTGTTCGAGTGCAGACAGCGGGGAAGACAAGGAGACTGAACCCGCTCGAAGGAGGAAGGTACGAATTTGGAATAATAGCCCTCTAATATAAAACAACTCCCACCTTTAATCAAATCAACGTGCCGGCGCCGGCCTCAGGTCAGCCTTCCTCCTGTCCATCGGGCTCCGTTTCCCGTCCTCCGCGTCTGTTGACACCCCACTCCTGGTACCATCTGTGAAGAATCAGCTCTTCGTTTGCAAAAGAAGTCCACAATAGCCTGGAATGGCGCAGCTTTATTAAAGAACCAACTTATACGGATCCGGAGGAGACCGACGTCTACAGCAATCTACAGCAAGAACATGCCAAGTCAAGCCTTCCTGAAAACACATTGATTCCCAGTCCATTTATATAGGGACACGTTTTATCAGGAAATCTCCGAGGGAACAAACAACACTGGGAGAGGTTCCTCCCACCGTTATCATTCGGGGGAGTCAGCCCGTCCTTATCATTTGGACCAAATGTTTCTCTGGGCTCCGAGAAAACAGAAATGTAACTCACAATGAGGAGAGTGTATGCTTAGCCAAACAAACCCATATATTTTATGGGTTTGTGTACATGAGTAATCCAAAGCATGTTTATACAGAGTCATGCGTTGCTGAGATTAAAACAAAATATATATGGTTAACGATCATGTCATTCTACTAGCATTACGCTAAAACAAGCGCATGTGGGCGTGGTTTTACGACCAGCCTCGAAAAAAGCACACGTATACAATCTGTTCAGCATGACCTCATTTTAAGCCTTTCCTCATCCAAAACTAAAACGAAGCAAAAACCCTTTATTTACTTTATGAAATAGCATTTTTAGACATCATATAAATCATAACACATTAGCACCCAACGTCTATAACTGAACTTTAGGCAATAACAAATCTACTACTTGACATATATATATATATATATATATATATATATATATATATATATATATATATATATATATATATATATATATATACGTATATATATATATATATATATATATATTTTTTTTTATATATATATATATATATATATATATATATATATATATATATATATATATATATACGTATATATATATATATATACGTATATATATATATATATATACGTATATATTTATATATATATGTATATATATATATATATATATATATATATATATATATATATATATATATATATATATATATATATATATATATATATATATATATATATATATATATATATGCAGCAAATAATATTTGGTGTGAAGAAATATATTCATTCATACTTGCATGATTAATTACTTTCAAGCACGAATGATACATCTTTACAAGGATTTTGAAGGATGGTTAGAGAACGGGGACGTTTAATTTGAGGTCCATCCCTAAAGGGGTACAGAGGTGAATGTGCTAAGCCAGCCATTACCATCCGTTATCAGCCTAGGGGTGGTTTAACGGTTAAGGTGGCTGGCTTAAGATCTCAGGGTCTTGAGTTTGAGCCCCTGTCGTGCCATTGAAATAACATCAGGTGGGTTGACTTGATTGAACCCATTAAAATCCTTCAATACATTTATTGTTCATTGCTATCAATGGGGGTAATATCCAGGCCATGGATACCCCTCCATGTTCCTTTGACAGGTGATGCTGCTTGGCAGCTTCTCTTTGCTTTGCCTGTCTCATGCAGCCCCGACGGACTCGCTACAGTGACGCAGGAGGAGTGGGAAAGGTTCAAGGAGGTGAAGGAGAAGCTTAAGACATTGCTGGAAGATCAAGTCACACACTTTAGGTAAGTACACGTTGATCATCAGATTCCCAAGACGATTCATGATCTCCCTACTATTACTGTAAATGTTAATTTGCCACTTGAACTGGGGTTTTAATTATTATTTTATATAATTTGCCACTTGATTTTCCACGTTCTTCGTATTACCTTGAATGTATCAAACTTTAATTCATTTAGAGATATTATCTGTTGCCTTATGATCACCGAAGCAAAAGTTTAGACTGTAATGATGTGCTACAATCTTTATTACCCTGCGCCAGCGAAGCGCAAAGTGGGGTTAAGCATTCAGGAGTGTACGTGTGCCATGTGCCGTACGTGTCTGCATTTTAAAAAATTCATTTTTCTCAGCAACTGTTGGTCAGATTGACATTAAATTTTCACCACAGGAGGGCCTCCTCCTGTAGAATATTTTAATGATAATCATGACGTCATAGGTCATGTGTTCCAGGCGCCATCTTGGAAAAACCGAAAAATGTTGCACCTCCATATCTCCAAAACCACTGCATGGAAAAAATTGAAACATGGCTCATTGTAAAGAACTCCATATGGGGAATAGGTGTTGTTAACGATGACGTCATTGGTGCCATAGTTATGACGTCATAATTCGACAGGGACAACGCTTAGTCTGATCAGTTTGAAATGTATTGAGCATGATATATGCAACAATTATATTAGAGAATATAAATTTATCATGTAATCGCTCACGTGGTCTGACAGCCATATTGGATGAAAGAAAAGAAAAAATGTTTAAAAACAGAAGAGTTGGCTCGCAACAACTTGACTGCGCAGGGTAAGTATTCTATGAATACCATCTAGTTTCTGTAAGATGTCGTGTGCCCTCTTTGTTATTTTCCAATTACATCGTGAACAAAAATCTTCCGAATGGGAACTTCGCAAAATACGTATTGAAAAATGAAATAAAATTTCGGCGTGTCAGGATATTGTGAGTATCTCGTCCATACAGCGCTCTGAGCGCCCCTCGGTCATTGTATGAATTGCATTTTCACAAAAACATGGGAAAGTGATCCACATGAACTCTAAGCAATATTTCAAACTCAACTGACCCGTCGCTGATGGAATAAAAACTTCAGGTTTGACAAGCTGGGGTTTCGCTGACTTTGTGAAAAGGGTAAATGCATCATCTTCAGAATGAATTGCACATAACCTGGGATTGTGACTTGTAGTGGTAAATCCAGGAAGGGCATCAAATGACCGTGGCTCACTTGCACTTTTCGTGTCCAATTATTCGACTGCTCGTCGTGGCTCTTTTGCCTATTGAAAAAGGTCACGACCATCAGATGACGTAGAATTACAGCCCAAGCTGAGCATCTTTTATCGTTGTTACGTCTTCTCCAATTATGCTTCCTTTCCATGTTCAGGAGAACATTTGATGCTTAGGGGTACTCAGAGAGTGGAGGGCAAGAGTTGTACTTTGACGTCAACAGGCGAACATTGTTGCAATCTGATTCCGCAAGGTGAGGCGGTATGAGCGTAGGTAGTATGAGGTGAGGTGGCATGAGGTGAGGAGGCATGAGGTGAGACAGTATGATGTGAGGTGGCATGAAACGAGGCAATATGATGGTAAGAGGTCCGAGAGGAATTATGAGGCGAAGGGATATGAGGCAATGCAGTATGAGACGAGGCTGCATAAGGCGCAGTGTAAAGAGGCGAGAAGGCATAAAGCGAGGCGTTATGAGGTGAGGGGTATGAGAGGATGCATGAGGCGAGGCGGTATAATGTGAGGCGGTATGAGGCGAGGGAATATGAGGTGTGGAGGTATCAGGCGAGGGGTATGAGGAGAGGGGAATGAGGCGAGGGGAATGAGGCGAGGGGGCATGAGGGGAGGGGAATGAGGCGAGGGGCATGCGGGGAGGGGAATGAGGCGAGGGGGGATGAGGAGAGGGGGAATGATGCGATGGGGGCATTAGGCGAGGCATTATGAGGTGCGAAATTATGAGGCGAGGAGGTATGAGAGGCTTCATGAGGTGAGATGGTATGAGGCCAGGGGATATGAGGCGAGGGGTTAAGAGGTGAGGCGTTATGAGGCGAAGCAATATGAGAGGCTTCATGAGGCGAGGCAGTATGAGGTGAGGTGGTATGAGAGGATGCATGAGGTGAGGCGGCATGAGGCGAGGTGTTATGAGGCGAGGCGTTATGAGGGGAGGCGGTATGAGAGGCTGTATGAGGTGAGGTGGTATGAGAGGCTGTATGAGGCGAGGCAGTATGAGGTGAGGTGGTATGAGACAAGGAGTTATGAGAAGAAACAAAATTAATGAAATAAGGGCTTTATTGATGACCGAAAAACAAACATTTGGAATGAACCACGATGCAGTAGAAATATGCATACTCTAGATTGGTACTATTGTGGAAAAAATACTTCTTAATCAACTTAAAGGACAATTTTCTTTGCTTTATGTTGATATATCTGCCAAGTTTGGGTTATCGATTATTCATGAATACCGCATGTCTCTTCATCTAAGACCATCACCATGAAATTTTAAAGATCCTGTGGAGTCTCAAATAAGAACTGTTTTTGAGATGAAGTAAGAAAAAAATAAATTACGTTTCTTCTTCTTCTTCTTATTATTATTACTATTGTTGCTATCATTATTATTTATTACTGTCCAGGAATCAATCTCCAAAAGTATTTGTCAAAGCAGGAATCCACTGAATTTTATTTTAAGAAGTCTTGTGAGCAGAAGTTATTGCTCACATCATTTTGAAAATGAGGCGGTTGTCATTTGTCTCATGTTTCTTGATTCTTTTGCCTCTTATTGAAAACCTTGTCGCGTTCTGTAGGTACTGTTTCCCGTTTGGCCGACCGGAAGGGGGTTTGAAGGCCACTCTGTCTCTGATGGAGCGGGTATGTGTCACCATGGTAACACTGCATTTGGTGAAACTGAAAATCAGAAGCCCCTTCCCACGTCATCTGCTTTTTACAGCCCGATCATTGTTCATATCCTGCAGCCGATAGCTCTTTAACTGTCCTTCTCATCATTTCTTCACGATCACATCCCCCAGCCTTGGAATATTTTTGCACAATGTCGTCATCATTGCATAATTTGCTGTGGACAGGGATTTTTTTTTTAAAGAAGTGCTTCCTTTTTAAATATTGTTGGCAATTGTCTTTGAGAGTCATTGTACACCTACGTTGTGAGCAGGTGCTCATGAAAGACATCTCAACAGCCGTGCCTCACGAGGAGATGCAGGTCCTCCTCCGGAAGTGCATGGAAACGGCAGCCACTGTAAACTACAAGCGAGTGTATGAGCAATCCATGCAGGATGGTAAGTTGGACAACAAATGATGACGAGGGGAAAAAGGGACAGTTGGAGCACAGAATATTGGAGAGATTGATCAAGCAAGAGGGGGGGGGGGGGGGTATACAAAGTCGAGGCTCATGGAGGAGCTGGAACACGGAATGGACCAGGACATAGCAAAATGAAAGGAACAGTAAAAAGTGAGGGGGAGGTTTTGGGGGACACACCCTCAGCAGGGCAGAAGGACAAAATAGAGGGAGACTTGGAGGATGAAAGGGCATGGGGAAGAAATAGAAAAGAGACGGGGGAGAGCAGGACATGGGCAGGAGGGGGTGTGGGGTTGGGGGAGAATTTGGACCCTGCAGCCAATACCTCTTTCATCGATGTTTGTCCGTTCTTGTTTGCACAAACATATTTGCATGTCCTTGTTTATATGTCCATGGGCATGACTGTATATTTGTGTCTGTTTGTGCAGTTTTGTTGGTGTGTGTGTATTTTTACCTCCGCCACCAAAGGTGGATGGAGGTTATGTTTTCACCCCTATCTGTCTGTCTGTTTGTCTGTGAACAAAATATCTCAAAACGTTGTGGACAGATTCGGACGAAATTTGGCAGAGATGTAGCGTATGTGACAAGGACGAAATAATTAGCTTTTTGTGAATATCCGGATTCGGATCTGGCTAGTAGAATTTTTTAAGTGATTCTTCAACATTGAGAGATCGGGTGAAAAGCGATATATAACATGATATTTCAAAAACGTTATGGACAAGTTTGTTATGTGACAAGAACAAGCCAATTATATTTTGGGTGAGGTCCGAATCCTGATCCTGCCTGTCAGTGGGATACAAAACATAAAATGTTCAGCCTGGCGGAGGTATGCGCTCTACCGAGTAAGCTACCGTTCTAGTTATTAATTTAATGAGGGGTTGATTATTCAGTAGTTATATCCTAAAGATTGTCAGCATAAGTGTTTGTAATCCCCAAATAGTATTGACCAGAATCAGATGTGTAGTTAGATTCCCTGTCACTCTTTATCCTCCTGTCTGCCTCTTTTTCTCATCTCCCATCCATGTTTTATCCTAACTAGCAACGGTACCTGCCCTATGGGCGGGGCTTCCATTGGGAGGCCCAAATGAATAGGCTAAATATCAGAAATTGAAGGCTTTTTTTTATTTTAAACGATTTATATAAACATCCGTTAAATCTCGATCGGTGCAGCCGTTTTTTGCGGCACCCGGGAAAATAACGTCATGCGGGAGCAAGTATCAGCAGGATGTGGCAGTGTGGGAGTCCACGTTTCTGATCCTCCTTCATGCCGAAGTAGCCCACCACTTCTCCAAGCATTCCGCTCTTCAGATCCGCCATGAGAGATTTAAGCTTGATACTGAAGACGCGTGCAGTTAGTCCTCCCGATGTCGTATGTACTCCCGATACGTGTTTCCTTCATTGTAAAAACTACCAAATCAACAGTTAAAAGGATTTTGAGCTGATAGCTGTTACGGCCTTGGCAACATCGATGGAGACAGCGATCTGTTGGCGTATTCACCGCCCAAATAGCAATGTGGAATTCTCTCATGTGGAGATTAAACTAATCGTGTTCACAATCGCTATGTCGTATGTACTCCCGATATGTGTTTCCTTCAGCTGAAATGGGTTAGAATTCTCTCAAGCAGGGATTCAACCCGTGTCCTTATAAA
This sequence comes from Myxine glutinosa, assembly GCF_964187855.1. Lineage (NCBI taxonomy): Eukaryota > Metazoa > Chordata > Myxini > Myxiniformes > Myxinidae > Myxine > Myxine glutinosa. The sequence continues at coordinate 191,533,439 of NC_136264.1, read as the reverse complement.
AGGTCTTTGTCCGAGGTCACCGAGTTCGATCGGTGCAGCCGTTTGTGCGCGCACCCGGGAAAGCAACATCGTCACAATGAGAACAATGAACGTTATGCGAACGTGAATGTTATGCGTGAGTCCAAACTTGAGAATGCTGGAGACTAAAGCTGAAATTGGGAAAACTAAATAGCCTATTTTACTCCTGGAGATCCCAGGATTATCCACCCAAAATATCTTTGCGATCGGTTAGCAGTTTTTACGGTACCTTCGAACAGACAGACAGACACAGACAGACAGACGGACGGACATTTGGTGAATTATAGTAAGATTTATCCCGTTCTCCTTTCCACACACCTCAACATGGGTAGCACACGTGTGCTATGTCAATCTATAACATGGGTTTTACAAACATGGCATAGCTGCATGTGCCACATCACACTCGACAGTGCATGAGCAAGACTCACCCTGCAGAGGGGTGCAAATATCAAGCAGGACGAAACATCTTGTGCTCAGTCTCACAGAGGACTCTCAGCCCGGGAATCTCAGAGAGCGGATGCCCATCCATTGACGCACAACTCAGAGCGTCATTCACAGCGTGAGACCCCTCAGCGAGTGAGCGCAAAGGGAGCCATGCAGTAATTGGAAGCCAGAGGTGAGGCGGACCAGGAGAGGGGTCTGTGGCCATGCCTGCATCACACCTTAGTGCTCCAGGAAAGGCCACACGCACCACACCAACACACACTGTCATTCTCCCATTATTCTTGTGTTCATGATTGAGTCTACCCATGTTAAGGTAGCGTTAAAGTAACCGTGGAGATTATTACCTCAAGTTAAGCATGCTGTTTTGTTGTCTCAGTTTCTTGTAATTGTCATTTTCGCCACTGAGTTCCTATCTTCATTATTATCTCACCTGGAACGAAGTTCAGGGGAGCTTATGCGATGGTGCGTTGTCCGTCCGTCAGTCCGTAAACACCTGAAACTTCTTCTCCGAAACCGCTGAAGGGATTGTGACCAAATTTGGCACAAATGATATTTGTTGTGTTTTGACTAAAGTTTGTTAACGGCATTAAAAAAATCGGGATCTAAGGGGGTTTACCGGGGTCAAAGTAGATCCAGGTTTGACCCCCCCAAAATAGGAATTTGCTTTTTCCTCTGAAACTACACACACTATTTCAATGAAACTTGACCACAACCTTCACCACCCATGATGTACCGAAGTTTATGCACGGCACTAAGAAAATCAAAGGCTGTGGGTGTCTACGGGGGTCAAAGTGTGTCCAGGTTTGACCCCCAAAAATAGGTATTTGCTTTCTTCTCTGAAACTACACACACGATTTCGATGAAACTTGACACAACCTTCACCACCCGTGCTGTACCAAAGTTTGTTCATGGCATAAAAAAATCTACCCCTTTGGAGGTCTACGTGGGGGTTGCCCCCCGAAATAGGTATTTGCTTTCTTCTCAGAAACTACACACGCAATTTCGATGAAACTTCACCACAACCTTAATCAGACACCCATGATGTACCAATGTTTGTTCAAGTAGGTCTTTTTTTCTTTGTTTGCTTAAAGTCTTATGATTACGTTAGTATGATCCTACATGCTGCCCTGTCTTCTAGAAACCATTGAAATTGGTTTAAAATACCCTTAGTCGGTGCAGTATACTGTTTATTCTATCAGTTGAGCGCCAGGGGTATTAATTGTTTCTATGTTTTATTACTTTTAATGTTTCTATGTTTATTTCTATGTTTCTATGTTTCTTTCTATGTTTCTATGTTTTCTATGTTTTATTATTTGTTTTATGTTTTATGTTTATTGGGGATTCTATGTTTTATTAATCCTGTGTTGCTTTTACAATGCATGCTGTGTATTTTGAGCTACAATTTCATCATCCGGTGCATATATGTTCCCCACTTAAACAGCCGCGTGGTGAGATTGGTAACAAAACAACCACGCTGTGGTGGATTATCCATACATTTTCAGTTTTGTCTCCGCTTTGCTTCTTGGGAGGAATTCTCTGACGGTCTCACGTTGCCCGTTATTGAGACCGACTCCGCAATATTTACATATATATTGTTGTGGTCACCGGATTTGTACCAGTATTCCAATCCCAATCCAGACAACACAATATTATGGTCGACTGGGGGTGGACTCGAGGTCAAATCCTCCACCTTTGCGATCACCAATTTGTGACGGATTGTCGCAAGAGACCACACTCCATCCACCAGGAAAGCCAAATTGATGTTTACTTAGGTTGCCGGTGTACAGCTAGCTCCAATGAGAATCAGACGCTCTGTACGGATCGCCCTTCGAAACAGGATGGAAGCCCGAATGGTGACTTGAGTGATGCGGTAGTAGTTTTATATGGCCTCCTGTGAGGTAATAACACCAGTTTCCCACGATCTTGCTTTTTAACCATGCTGAGATTATTAGCGAAATGATAAACTGTGAACCAGCTGACACAAGTTAATTGAAGCACAGGTAATAACATTTAATAAACAGGGGAGGGGAGATTGGAGGAGAGAAAAACACGTATCAACAGCAATAACAAGATTAATATACAGCACCATACGACAACAATCAAATACAAATTATACATTTATGATTCCCCAGTGCCCATGATAATCTGTTCGACTTAACCATTTATCTTAACCATCCACTTGACAAACATGACACACTGTGGAAAAACACAACAAAGACCACCGGTAAACCCAGAGGTTAGAGGTTGGCAGAGTGTCTCGAGGCAGTTTGGTTCCAGTCCTGGCAGTAGGTGACTGCTCATTTTGCGTGTCAACCGAGGTAGGAACAAGACACGTAGTTTGTTCGGTGAGGTGCGACTCAGTAGCCTTCTCTGTCGGCTCGGTGCCTCCAACAGCACCGAGGCGAATGCAAAACTCCCTTAGGACTGCACGGAGCAATTCGATCCACGACTACGGGAGTTCTCCAGCTGTTTTCATCTGGTCACTCATAAGCGCTTTTTATCTCGGTATTTTAGCACGTCTACTAATCTTGATAACGGCTGCCGATCTTGATAACCATCCTGTGGCGTCACTAGGGTTGGTGTCACCCAGTGCGGTAACTCATGGTGTCACCCCCCCTGCCCGCCCCCCCATGGACCTCCTCCCGTACCAGACCATACAGAATCCTTAGTAATGTTTTTGTAGTAATGTTACTCGTAAATCGTAATTCCCATATATCACTGAATGTAATGGTAATAGTAATGACATAAACAACTAGCAAAATTAAAATTACACCTTTAAATTACAATATGATACGCACAGCCTAAATGTATTTACATTTACATCGTTTCATGTGGTTAAAGTGAAAATTCGGTAAGAAAACAATAGAATTCGAAGTAAAAACGTTTAAGAACTACATCAAAATTATGTTGATTTTAACGTTAAACTTTATTGTTACATGAGATACATTAATGGATTCGGTTTGCATCATGAATAACGGCTCAAATAATGTAGAACTTGTAGACAAATGCATATGGAAATATACGCATAAATGAAATAATACCATAAAAATAAACAGGAACAAATACACAAACATTTCAGCACTTGGTGAACATCTCGACTAATTTAGAACTTCCCTTTCCTGGCCTTCAAAGCTGCGAACTTGTGAATCACTTCATCGAAATCAATGCCTTTCGCCAACTCACTTTCAATTGATAATATCGCAAGATCAGAAAGCCTCGACTGTCCCGTGGTAAATCGCAAATAGTTCTTTATAAGTTTCAGCTTTGAAAAGCTCCTCTCACATGAAGCCACAGACACACAGATCGTCAGAAATAATTTTCGGCTCAGTGAAAGGGTTGGGAGAGATTCTACGAAGTCCCATTCAGCTATGAATGTCAAAATGTCTAATGTTGCCCAATCTTTGGCTTCTTCCAGATCAATCTCTGCTGCTTTCAGGTTCCTTCTCAGCCTTGGTATTTCTATTAGAAGCTCACTCTCGGATACCTCATCATAGAAAGTGGTCAATTTTGGAATGGACACCTTTAACTCTTCTTCAGTGGCAGATATGAAACTCTTCACTTGAACAGCCTCAAACATGGCTGCTAATTCCTTGATGGCTCTTGATCTGATCTGGAGTTCAGAACGAAAGCGATCAATGCACTCAAGCATCGCCCTCTTCTTTTCTTCTTGCAGAGTGCGTCCAGCATCTCTTGCCTGCTCCCCTGCCATCCTCTTCTTGAACCTGGCTCTTCTCTCTACTGCAATTCCATATTCGCCTGATATTAAAAGCGCCTGTTCAATTGCATGCTCCACTAGGTAACTGCGCTCCTCGTGCAGAAAAAGTCTTAGCGCCACTAGCTTTGCCACCACCTTGTCGAGAGTTAAGCCCTTCGTCTGCAGGTACTGCTGTGTAAGATTAACTTCCTGAAGTACATCACACCAGAAGTACAGGTAGCACAGAAAGTGAAATCACAGACAGCGGGGAAAAGACCTTGTGCTGCTCTTCTTGTGTCCAAATTTTCATGTGGATCACAAAGAGCTTCAATCGCAGCCACAGACTTATCAAACTTTTCTTTAACTGGCTTAACTGCATCATGATGAGCACTCCAGCGTGTTGTTGATCGCCTTTTCAATGACACTCCAGTATGGTCAATTAACACATCCCATCGATTGGTGGAAGCAGCAAAGAAAGAAAACATTGTCTCAAGAGTTCCAAAAAATGTCACACACGATGCATTTTCAGCAAAAGAGTGCTGACCGCACAAGGTAAGCGAATGGTCCACACATCCATTAAAAATAGCTTTCTTGTTCTTTCCCTTGAGAAGGGCTTGTACACCTCCATGGATTCCAGCCATAGTGGCAGCATTATCGTAACCTTGAGCGCGGCACATCATTATGTCCAGTCCATCACTTTCCAGTTTTTTAAGAATGTCAGAACTGAGGTCAGCAGCTTTTTCCCCTTTAAAGGAAAAAATCCTAGAAATACTTCTTTCACTTCAACTTTCCTATTGTTGATTTTTACATATCTGATCAGTGATCACTTCGGACATCTGGTCAGTATGTGATATGTCAGGTGTGCTGTCGAACATGATCCCAAAGTCCTTCGCAGACTTTATGTCCATGACAAGCCTCTCCTTCACATGATTTTCCAGGGCACTTATAAACTTATTCTGAGTTTTTGGTGCAAGATAAGAGACTGATACTTTAAGTTTACATGTGCTGCGCTTTAATCTCATTAGGTGCTCTCTCAGCACTGGATCATATTTTGAAAGCATCTTACTACTTCATTCTCCAAAAAGTTATTGATATACGTTCACAAATACTAATTACCACAACATTGTAGCTGAAACACCAGAAAATTTGACAAAAGCAGCGACTATAAAAACACCAGCGGCAACGACAACCGCACGTGCTTGTAGCGCGTGCAGACGAAACCACGTGATTCGAAGCGTCATTGTAATTGGGTAATAATGACCGCTCTGACCGGAGCGCATTAGAAGGTTCAAAAAGGAAATTAGCATAGAGTTTTAGCCTTGTCGGTATGTTGATACATGTAAGCTGGGCTTACGGAAAATGCTTTTGTTGTTATAACAAACTACAGGGATTTTTAAATAAAAATTAATCAATTTCTGCTGAAACACTGCAAAAATTTGGGGTCACCCCCTCTGATAGTGTCACCCGGTGCGGTCCGCACCCCCCGCACCCCCCTAGTGACGCCAGTGTAACCATCTCCCATCTTGATAACCATCTCCCATCTTGATAACCATCTCCCATCTTGATTACCATCTCCCATCTTGATTACCATCTCCCATCTTGATAACCATCTCCTCTCTTGATAACCATCTCCTCTCTTGATGAGCATCTCCTATCTTGATAACCATCTCCTATCTTGATAACCATCTCCTATCTTGATAACCATCTCCTATCTTGATAACCATCTCCTATCTTGATAACCATCTCCTATCTTGATAACCATCTCCTATCTTGATAACCATCTCCTATCTTGATAACCATCTCCTATCTTGATAACCATCTCCTATCTTGATCACCATCTCCTCTCTTGATGAGCATCTCCTATCTTGATAACCATCTCCTATCTTGATAACCATCTCCTATCTTGATAACCATCTCCTATCTTGATAACCATCTCCTATCTTGATAACCATCTCCTATCTTGATAACCATCTCCTATCTTGATAACCATCTCCTATCTTGATAACCATCTCCTATCTTGATAACCATCTCCTATCTTGATAACCATCTCCTATCTTGATAACCATCTCCTATCTTGATAACCATCTCCTATCTTGATAACCATATCCTATCTTGATAACCATCTTCTATCTTGATAACCATCTCCTATCTTGATAACCATCTCCTATCTTGATAACCATCTCCTATCTTGATAACCATCTCCTATCTTGATAACCATCTCCTATCTTGATAACCGTCTCCTATCTTGATCACCATCTCCTATCTTGATAACCATCTCCTATCTTGATAACCATCTCCTATCTTGATAACCATCTCCCATCTTGATAACCATCTCCCATCTTGATAACCATCTCCTATCTTGATAACCATCTCCCATCTTGATAACCATCTCCCATCTTGATAACCATCTCCTATCTTGATAACCATCTCCTATCTTGATAACCATCTCCTATCTTGATAACCATCTCCTATCTTGATAACCATCTCCTATCTTGATAACCATCTCCTATCTTGATAACCATCTCCTATCTTGATAACCATCTCCTATCTTGATAACCATCTCCTATCTTGATAACCATCTCATATCTTGATAGCCATCTCCTATCTTGATAACCATCTCCTATCTTGATAACCATCTCCTATCTTGATAACCATCTCCTATCTTGATAACCATCTCCTATCTTGATAACCATCTCCTATCTTGATAACCATCTCCTATCTTGATAACCATCTCCTATCTTGATAACCATCTGCTATCTTGATAACCATCTCCTATCTGGATAACCATCTCCTATCTTGATAACCATCTCCTATCTTGATAACCATCTCCTATCTTGATAACCATCTCCTATCTTGATAACCATCTCCTATCTTGATAACCATCTCCTATCTTGATAACCATCTCCTATCTTGATAACCATCTCCTCTCTTGATAACCATCTCCTATCTTGATAACCATCTCCTATCTTGATAACCATCTCCTATCTTGATAACCATCTCCTATCTTGATAACCATCTCCTATCTTGATAACCATCTCCTATCTTGATAACCATCTCCTATCTTGATAACCATCTCCTATCTTGATAACCATCTCTTATCTTGATAACCATCTCTTATCTTGATAACCATCTCTTATCTTGATAACCATCTCCTATCTTGATAACCATCTCCTATCTTGATAACCATCTCCTATCTTGATAACCATCTCCTATCTTGATAACCATCTCCTATCTTGATAACCATCTCCTATCTTGATAACCATCTCTTATCTTGATAACCATCTCTTATCTTGATAACCATCTCCTATCTTGATAACCATCTCTTATCTTGATAACCATCTCTTATCTTGATAACCATCTCTTATCTTGATAACCATCTCCTATCCTGATAACCATCTCCTATCTTGATAACCATCTCCTATCTTGATAACCATCTCCTATCATCTTGATAACCATCTTGATAACCATCTCTTATCTTGATAACCATCTCCTATCTTGATAACCATCTCCTATCTTGATAACCATCTCCTATCTTGATAACCATCTCCTATCTTGATAACCATCTCCTATCTTGATAACCATCTCCTATCTTGATAACCATCTCCTATCTTGATAACCATCTCCTATCTTGATAACCATCTCCTATCTTGATAACCATCTCTTATCTTGATAACCATCTCCTATCTTGATAACCATCTCCTATCTTGATAACCATCTCTTATCTTGATAACCATCTCCTATCTTGATAACCATCTCCTATCTTGATCACCATCTCGTATCTTGATAACCATCTCCTATCTTGATAACCATCTCCTATCTTGATCACCATCTCCTATCTTGATAACCATCTCCTATCTTGATAACCATCTCCTATCTTGATCACCATCTCGTATCTTGATAACCATCTCCTATCTTGATAACCATCTCCTATCTTGATCACCATCTCCTATCTTGATAACCATCTCTTATCTTGATAACCATCTCCTATCTTGATAACCATCTCCTATCTTGATAACCATCTCTTATCTTGATAACCATCTCCTATCTTGATCACCATCTCGTATCTTGATAACCATCTCCTATCTTGATCACCATCTCCTATCTTGATAACCATCTCTTATCTTGATAACCATCTCCTATCTTGATCACCATCTCTTATCTTGATAACCATCTGCTATCTTGATAACCATCTCCTATCTTGATAACCATCTCTTATCTTGATAACCATCTCCTATCTTGATCACCATCTCGTATCTTGATAACCATCTCCTATCTTGATAACCATCTCCTATCTTGATAACCATCTCCTATCTTGATAACCATCTCCTATCTTGATAACCATCTCCTATCTTGATAACCATCTCCTATCTTGATAACCATCTCCTATCTTGATAACCATCTCCTATCTTGATAACCATCTCCTATCTTGATAACCATCTCCTATCTTGATAACCATCTCCTATCTTGATAACCATCTCCTATCTTGATAACCATCTCCTATCTTGATAACCATCTCCTATCTTGATAACCATCTCCTATCTTGATAACCATCTCCTATCTTGATAACCATCTCCTATCTTGATAACCATCTCCTATCTTGATAACCATCTCCTATCTTGATAACCATCTCTTATCTTGATAACCATCTCCTATCTTGATAACCATCTCCTATCTTGATAACCATCTCCTATCTTGATAACCATCTCCCATCTTGATAACCATCTCCTATCTTGATAACCATCTCCTATCTTGATAACCATCTCCTATCTTGATAACCATCTCCTATCTTGATAACCATCTCCTATCTTGATAACCATCTCCTATCTTGATAACCATCTCCTATCTTGATCACCATCTCGTATCTTGATAACCATCTCCTATCTTGATAACCATCTCCTATCTTGATAACCATCTCCTATCTTGATAACCATCTCCTATCTTGATAACCATCTCCTATCTTGATAACCATCTCCTATCTTGATAACCATCTCCTATCTTGATAACCATGGCGTGCTCAATGATCTTTTTTCACATGCCTTCGTGGCTTTTTCCAGGAGATGGTAATTGCCTGCACAGCCTCAAGACAGTGTATGAATTTGAAGGATTGAAGGAACATTTAACAGAGATATTAAACAGAGGATTTAAGGGTCAACTAAAGTATGTCGAGACATACTTCGACATGTAATCTTGCACACAAATACCATACTGCTATACCACGCATTTAATAATTAAATATCTATACTCCAATACCCCCTTTAATCCATATCACAACCCCGCAACAATATGTATGTATATAATTTTTTTTTTTGTGCAACTGTGTTTGAATATACATGTTTGCATGTCTGCCTTTGTGTGTCCTTGTTTTGCTGATTCTGTGTTGTTCATCCATGCTTGCATGTCTTCGTGTTCCTGTGTGTTGTGCCTCCGTGTTTGTTTGTCTGCATTTTGGCCTCCATGCTTCTATGTGTAAGCAGCAGAGGGACAGGGCACAGCAGTGACACCTTCACGACGGCTGGAGGAGGTGATGCATCTTGCCGAGCTGTGCATCGATGTACTGCAGCAAAATGAGGAGTATCACAGTGAGGTTCGTGAGTCGCATGCTCTACAGACTAACAATTCATCAGAAACTGCATTTCACATTCATGTTTTTTCACCCCTATTTATCACCCATGGTAAATGCTGTCGAATTGTTTGGAGCTTCCATTAAATTATTGAGAGTTTACATAATGTTTCACATTTTCATACATCTCAGGGACGTCATTATTTTGATTAGATTGGCCCATAGGTTAAAGAAAGATACATGTGCATCTCGTGCTCAACACTGGATTTCATGAAGGCTGTTAGCAGCATTTGGGGGTTTATAAAGGGTTTCAACAATCACATTCCAGTTCTCTTTGTGTGATGCCTGTAAAGCTGACTTATGGATCATGCGGGAGTAATGCATGAGATCGTATCCGTCCGTCCGTCCGTCCGTCCGTCCGTCCGTGTGTGTATGTGTGTGTGTGTGTGTGTGTGTGTGTGTGTGTGTGTGTGTGTGTGTGTGTGTGTGTGTGTGTGTGTGTGTGTGTGTGTGTGTCCGTGGGATTTTTTTACCATTGGAAGATAGGGCTCATTTTAAAAAAACATTATCTTCTATGTATTCTATATTTAACATTGTAATATGAAAATAGTTTTCATATTTGTTGTAATTGTAGTTTAAACTCGTGGTTATGTGTTAGAACGGTGTATTTTTTTTTAGCAGCGTCGTCTTCAATGTTCATTTTTTTCCTTTCGAATAAAGACATATTCTGTCATTTTAAAACCACTACAGTATGTATTAGGTTTCCCCGTTTCATAAAATGTATCGTTTGATACGTATAATGCTTTAAAACTGTTTTTTTTTTTTTTTAACTCAGAAGAGATATCAACATTTACCTCAGCGAATGTCAATTGCGGTGTCTGTATTTGATGAACTTATAAAGACTTAGGTGACTTATAAGTATGACCAGCATGTGCACGGGATTCTTCCCAGAAGAATGAGTGGTCGCATTAGCTTGCACAACTTAAAATGAGCGAGTTTTGTTTTCACGTTTGGGCCAGTTTTACATGTTGTATCCTTAAGGAATGAAACGAACTTTTTTCCTGGCTTACAATTGTATTTGAAGTCAGACATGCCTCAAAATACACTCACTTATATAGAATTGAATGCTGAATCCGAAAATGTAAGTGAAATTGCCTTGTTTTTTTTTTTTTAAACATTATCTTCTATATATTCTGTATATACAGACTTCGCATTTAATATGGAATATTTTTTGGGTGGGGGTGAACTTACTTTTCAAGATGACTTAGAACCAAAAGTTCATTGGAATTATGTTGAAATTATTCTAGATTTTGTTAATGTGACCTTTAAAAGAAACAAAAACCACATTTGACATTTCGAAGCAAATAAATTGATCCTTGAAAGTGATGTAAACTGATATCGAACTCAATTCACGGACAGTACTGTGTTAAACTTCTGTGCGTTTTCCAGAAGTATCTCTTTATTTTGCACATTAGCCAAAAAATTTTTTTAACAAAAACAAAAGTTAAATTACTACTGGGATTACGGACAGTAAAATTACAGTTCAGTACTTCGTGTAACCCCCACGAGCATTCAGGAGAGCACGTACATGTTGAGGCATGCTGTTCACGTGATTTGCCAAGGTTTGGACAGGAATCGCTTGCCATGCAGTTACAATAGCCTGCTGCAATTCATGCACAGAGGCAGGCTGCTGGTCCAAGTTGTCGATTTGACGCGTTAATTCTGCCCACAAGTTCTCTATCGAATTCATATCCGGGGACATGGCAGGCCACTCCATATGCTCTACACCACGGTCAGCAAGAAAGTGTTGGATCATGCGAGCACGATGAGGCCGTGCATTGTCATCTTGGAAGACAAAGTTTCCTCGAAAGGCTGCACAAACAAATGGAAGCATTGTTTCTTCCAGAATGGCCCTGTGCTTGAACTGGTTCAGGTTTCCATTCAGAATAACCATGTCAGTTTTGCCCCCTGCATGAAAAGCAGCCCAAACGGTCAACCCACCACCTCCAGCTTGGACTCTTGGCACTATACAATCTTCGTTGTAGGCTTCATGCACTTGTCTGCGCACTCGGGCGCGGCCATATTGACGATAGACCAGAAATCTAGACTTGTCACTGAAGATCATGTGATTCCAGTGTCCTGGCTGCCATTGACGGTGCTCTCTGGCCCACTGCAATCGGCACTGGCGGTGTTGTCTGGTCAGACGTGGCTTTCTCAGGGGATGCCTGGCACGATAGCCTGCTTGAACCAGTCGTTGGTTGACTAGCCTTCTGGATACAGGCACATTTGTCAGTTGCTGCCACTCAGCCCTAAGCCGATTAGCTGACTTGGTACGGCCATTGCGGACTAACCGGTGCAGCTGGCGATCATCCCTCCTTGTGGTTCTGCGGGGACGTCCTGACCTCGGTATTGGAGAAGGGACACCCCTCTGAGCATTTCGTTTCAGGATCTTTGACACCTGACCTTGAGTGATGCCATACTGCAGAGCAATAGCACGCTGTTTCATGCCGGAATTTCGTAAAGCCACCACTAAATGACAAACAGCATTGTCGAGTTGACGGACCATCTCCAGGGGAAGCGGCAATAACTTTTGTAGACGTGCAGCAGTTGTTTTCCACTAATACAGAACGCAACAACCCTTATATACCCGATTGTGAAGCCAATCGTCAAATGTACCTGTCCGTACATTTTGTCATGCCACCTGTGATATAATCCTGTTATTGAATTCTTGCTGCGACAGACAATCAGTGACATGGTTCTTTTAACAAAGAAATCACCGAAGCGTAAAAGAAACTCACCAGATTGATATACCGAGTTCAGAAAGTAAACCCAAGTCAAGAAAAAAAATATATTCCATATTAAATGCCAAGTCTGTACATACAGTCACGTGAAAAAGTAAGTACACCCCATGTAAAGTTTTGACTTTTTCAACATATTTCAACATACAGCTATTTGATCTTCATTTCAACAATATTGATAGATAAAGGTGATATAATATAACAAATGTCATGAAACATTTACATTTTGTAGTCCATTGTATAATTAAAATAAACATAAATGCAAATTTCGCATGTGGAAAAAGTAAGTACACCCCTACATTTATCACTACTTCAAATACCTAAAATTAGAATCAGGTGCACCAGCTCAGGTGCAAATGATTAGAACATCGTTAGAGAGGATCTTCGAGGAACCTGTCTTATTTAAACCTCAGACATTTCGTTTGGTTTGCTCTTTGTTGTTGAAATGTGCGGCGTCACCATGCCTAGATCAAAAGAGCTCTCTGAGGCCTTCAGAAAGAAGGTTATAGATGCCTACGAGTCTGGGAAGGGATTTTAAAAGATCTCCTAACAATTTGAAATCAATCATTCGACTGTCCGGAAGATCATCTACAAGTGCAGAAGATTCCAAACAACTGCCAACTTGTTCAGGCCAGGCCGCCCCAGCAAGTTCAGCCCGAGAGCAGACCAGAATATGCTGCAAGAAGTCTCTAAGAACCCCAGAATGTCATCACGGAACCTACAGGTAGCTCTTGCCACTGTTGATGTCAAAGTGCACGAGTCTACCATTAGAAAGAGGCTGCACAAATTTGATCTACATGGGAGGTGTGCCAGGAGGAAACCATTGCTGTCCAGAAAGAACATCAGGGCAAGACTAAAGTTTGCCACTGAACACCTAGGCAAAGACCAGCACTTCTGGAACAATGTGCTCTGGACAGATGAGTCAAAGGTAGAACTATTTTGCCATAGTACCAGAAGACGTGTTTGGCGAAAACCAAAGACAGCATTTGACCACAAGAACCTGATACCAACTGTAAAGCATGGTGGTGGAAATATTATGGTTTGGGGCAGCTTTGCTGCATCAGGGCCTGGGCAGCTCACCATCATAGAATCCACTATGAATTCTTCATTGTACCAGAGGGTGCTTGAGGATAATGTGAGGCCATCTGTCCGAAAGTTGAAGCTCAACCGAAGGTGGACCTTGCAACATGACAATGACCCTAAACATACCAGTAAATCCACCAAGGAATGGTTGAAAAGAAAAGAAATGGAGGGTTCTGGAAAGGCCAAGTCAAAGCCCGGATCTAAATCCCATCGAGATGTTGTGGGGGGATTTGAAACGAGCTGTGCATGCAAGAAACCCCTCAAACATCGCACAGCTCAAAGAATTCTGCATGGAGGAGTGGGCAAAGATTTCTCCCAGTCGATGTCAGAGACTGGGTAGACAGTTATAAGAAACGCCTACTTGAGGTTGTTTCTGCCAAAGGGGACAATACCACCTATTCGAGCCAAGGGTTGTACTTACTTTTTCCACATGCGAAATTAGCATTTATGTTTATTTAAATTATACAATGGACTACAAAATGTAAATGTTTCATGATATTTGTTCTATATTATATCACCTTTATCTATCAATGTTGTTGAAATGAAGATCAATTAGCTGTATGTTGAAATATGTTGAAAAAGTCAAAACTTTACATGGGGTGTACTTACTTTGTCACGTGACTGTATATATACAGGGTGATCATGTCCGACGTACTATTTTGTTTTTGAATAACTCTGTGTTGCGTGAACCGATTTACTTGTAATTTGCAGCACTTATAGACAAATGCTCCCCATTTATTATGTGAAAATCTCATTAAAAAATAATTGATACAAATTTACTTTTTGGATTTATGTATATATATGTATATATATGTGGAGGTGATGGGTCGTATCATGAAAGCAGATCACACAAAAAGGGAGAAAATAAAATCGCACAACAAAAGCGAGGGGGAGGGAGGGTGGGGGGGAGATGCCTTCATTTATCGATTTATGTTCTTTTTAAAGGAAGGTTATAAGTATATATATATATATAATATATATATATATATATATATATATATATATATATATATATATATATATATATATATATATATGTATGTATGTATGTATGTATGTATGTGTATATATATATATATATATATATATATATATTATATATATATATATATATATATATATAAAAAGCAAAGATTTGCGGTTGGGAGTAAATTCAAATGACTCCATGGAAAGATCTCCAACCTTTAATTAAACAAACAATGACTCAACGTTTCGATTAACAGCATGTGACAAAGCCACACGCCTCAGTTTATCTTCTTCAAGAGTGATAAAATCATCTCAACATCCCCTTATATGCAACAAAGTGGGCGGGCTATATGCAAAGTGGGGTGGGCAAAGCTGGACAGCCAATCAAACCGTATCATATCGCTCTCGTGAACTGAGAACGTTACTGACCAAATTCAAAAATCAACCGCACATCAACGGCTCAAAACAATCCTGTAAGCAATGCTGGATTATAACTCAAGTCTTTAGAAAATCCCGAACAATCATTACATTTAATTAGAAGTTAAACTTATAAATAATAAAATTGTAAATTAAATTAAAACTGTAAATATATAAAGCAAATTTTTTTTAAGACAAAATAATATTGCCATTATATCAAGATCATCATATGTGGCCCTATGCGGTAAAGGTGGGAAGCTGGGGAGCGGGGTAATAGGGGGGATAAACGGGGGGGGGGGGGGGAACCAGAGGGGGTGGGAAGCGGAGGGGGGGGTGGTTTGGGAGAGGGGTGTTTGGGGGGGGGGCAGGGGGCAAATTGTCCGAATAAAAACCTTGTGTGACATATTATGTGGGTGGTGGTCGAAGAAGATGGTCGAAGATGAAATGCGGGCAAGGGGGTTAACAAGGGGAGATGCAGAAAATAGGGCCAAATGGAGAAGATTGTCATGGGGACCACAAGGCTAACCCCCACTCTTGCAGGGAAAATGGCCGTAAAATGCCTGTTGTTGTTGTTGTTGTTGTTGTGTCATATTATGTGGACTGTTTCAAAGCATGGAATGCCTGCTTCTTTTACACAAGAGTGGATCAAACGCTACCGGTAAGTCAACCACCTCTTGTGTGATCGAGGTAACAGTTTCTTCCGTGTGCCAAGCCTCCAAAACACGTCTTCTGTTTCTGTTAGGTGTAGAACCCAAAATATTAACCCTATCCTTAAAGGTGTGGTGGCCTTCCTTAAGGCCGTGTTTGGCAATAGCAGATCTGCTGGGATAATTACATCCAAATGCTTTTTGGTGTTCAGCAATACGTTGACCTAAGGTCCTTCCGGTTTCACCCACATATTCAGCTCCACAACCACAGGGCACTACGTATACCACCCCCGACCTATCCTTCTTCGGAAGCTTGCCCTTGACCCTCATAAGAGCTTGGCGAAGGGTGAAAACCGGGTGTGAAACGAACCCTCACTCCTGCCGATTTCAAAATTCTGCCGACGCTCTGTGAAACCCCCGGTACAAAGGCAGAACACACAAACCCTTTGGTTGTTCTCTCGGTCTCAGCCTGTTGTGTGGGGAAGCCCTTATCGTTTTCCTGTTGGGTAACAAGCTATCAGGATAACCATTTGCCCTCAACACATTTTGAAGATGGTCCACCTCACTCATCTTGTCTCCAAAGGTAGATGGTAACTCACGTGCTCTTTTTGAGAGGGTGTGCACCACCGATCTTTTGTGTTCCATTGGATGGCAAGAATTGAAATCAAGGTAGCGATCAGTGTGTGTTGGTTTTCTGTACACTGTTACATTTAAGGCTCCTTGGGATCCCTTGTTACGAGTGTATCCAGGAAGGGAAGGGCTCCATTTTTCTCCTCTTCAGTGGTGAAATTAATGGAGGAAAAAGTTTTATTTATGGCCTCATGTATGATGCCCACTTCATGAGAGTGACAGATTACAAATGTGTCATCCATGTACCAGAACCAAACACATGGTTGCACTAACAGGGCTGGAATAGTGCGTTCCTCCAAATCCTCCATCACCATGTTAAGGCCCGTTCTCACTTGAACGATTTTTTGTACAACTGCGGTGCGACAAAAAAAAATCGTACAGCCGTGCGATTTCTGTACGAATTTCCCTGTTTTTTTCCGCGCAGTCTCACTTGTACAACTGCCGTGCGACTACCGTTAAACTCCCGTGTGACTTTTCCAGTTCAAGTTGCGTGCGACTGCCGTACAACCTCAACGAGTCCCGCGCAAGCGCCGTGCGATTTTTGTTCAACTCGCGTGGCGACCTGTGTGCATGCGGTACAACCGCCGTACAACCAATCAGAGCGCCGTGCGTCCGCCGTACAAGCGCCGTTCGATCCGCGCGAATCGCATAAAATCGATGCGACCAATGCAAACTATGCGAAACGTGCGACAGCCGTATGGAAATTTTCAACAGTTGAAAAAACTCGCACGGGCATGCGACCCGTCAGAATTACCAGTGATTACACACAACACCCCTACAAGCTGTGCAAATAATCAACAGACTGCCGTGCGACTCCCGTACACCCTGTGCGATTTGGTAGTCGCACGGCATTCGCGTAGAAAATCGTTCAAGTGAGAACGGGGTATTAGCAATCACAGCCGATACCGGGGAACCCATGGCGGTGCCATAAACCTGCTTGTAATATACCTCATTAAATACAAAGTAGGTGGAAGAGAGGCAAGTAGAAAGCATGTCACACACGTCCATCGGGCTTAAAGCTCCCGCAGTCTCTTTCCATCGATCATCTTCCATCAAACGCCGGTTTGCCACCTCAATCGTCAGGGCTATGGGCACGTTGGTAAATAAAGACCATGGTCCCGTGTGCTTCGATGGTGAGCTGCTTCACTCTTTCAGCAAATGCTGTGCTATTGTGCACGGTTCGCTCTGTTGTCCCCACCAAATGCTTCAAAATGCTTGCCAAAAACTTGGATAGAGCATATGATGGACCATTAATACAGGAAACGATTAACCGTAGCGGAAATCCCTCTTTGTGTACTTTCGGTAGCCCGTAGGCCCTGGGAGCCACTCCCTTACTGCTGTACAGCCGTTTGTACGCCGCAGCTGATAGTCTTCCAGTCGCTTTTAATCTGGCAAGCATTGAGTTTAACCTTCGTTCCTCCTTCACACGAAGTTCCTCCTTCTTCCTTTCCTCCTTCCAATCCTACTTTGTTTGTACCGAGAGAACAACCAAAGGGTTTGTGTGTTCTGCCTTTTTGTACCGGGAGTTTCACAAAGGGTCGGCAGAATTTTGAAAGCGGCAGGAGTGAGGGTTAGTTTCACACCGGTTTTCACCCTTCGCCAAGCTCCTATAAGGGTCAAGGACAAGCTTCCGAGGAAAGATAGGTTCAGGGGTGGTATACCTAGTGCCCTGTGGTTGTGGAGCTGAATATGTGGGGTGAAACCGGGAGGACCTTAGGTCAACGTATTGCTGAACACCAAAAAGCATTTGAATGTAATTATCCCCTGGTGTTGGGCTAGTGGCTAGGGTGCCGGCTTAGGATCCTAGGATCCTGGGTTCGAATCCTGGTCGATCGCTGAATTAACGCCAGGGGGGTTGACTCAGCCTGTTCATCCTTCCGAGGTCGGCTAATTGAGGACCAGTTCACTGGTAATTCCCTGTTTGTCGTTAAAGGCGGCAAAAAGGGTTGGCGTCAGGAAGGACATCCGGCCGTAAAACATTGCTTCAAAAAGGGGACCGAAAAACAACAACAACCATGGTTCCCGAAAAAAGGCCAACCCCCGCTTGCGGGGAAAAATGGCCTCTAAAGGTGGTTTTTTTTTTTTTTTAATCCAGCAGATCTGCTATTGCCAAACACGGCCTTAAGGAAGGCCACACACCTTTATGGGATAGGGTTAATATTTTGGGTTCCACACCTAACAGAAACAGAAGACGTGTTTTGGAGGCTTGGCACACAGAAGAAACTGTTACCTCAATCACACAAGAGGTGGTTGATTTACCGGTAGCGTTTCACCCACTCTTGTGTAAACGAAGCAGGCATTCCATACTTTGAACAACGAGTCCACATAATATGTCACACAAGGTTTTTATTCGGACAATTTGCCCTCTCCCACACCCTCCCCCAAACACGCCTCTCCCAAACCACCCTTCTCCCAACCCCCCCCCCCCTCCCGCTTCCGCCCTCCCTCCGGTTCCCCCCCCCCCATTTTTATCCCCCCTATTACCACCCCTTCCCGCATTCCCCTTTACCGCATAGGGCCACATGTGATGATCTTGATATTATGGCAATTTTATTTTATCTTAAAAATTTTGCTTTAATATATTTACAGTTTTACATAATAGATATTATGTTTACATATATTTACATACATATATTATATGTTTATACATATATTATATATTACATATATATATATATATTATTATATATATATATATGTAATATATTACATATATTACAATTATTATAATTACATATATTATAATTATATTTTACATTATAATATATTTACTTTTTTAAATTTTTTTTTAAAGCCAAGTGTTGGCTTAGCGGTTAGGGTGCCAGCTTGGGATCCTAGGATCCTGGGTTCGAATCCCGGTCGATCGCTAAATTAACACCAGGGGGGTTGACTCAGCCTGTCATCCTTCCGAGGTCGGCAAATGGAGTACCAGCTTGCTGGGATGAATGATCCCGGTGTGTACCCCAGTTTATAATAGGTACACCGTATCCCTGCGCATCGTAAGAGGCGACCAAGGGTTGGCACCAGGAAGGGCATCCGGCCATAAAAACATTGCCTCAAACAGGGAACCATGATTATCATGTGGCCCACAAGGCTAACCCCCACTCTCGCGGGGAAAAATAGCCTTAAAACGATCATTCATTCATTCATTCATATTTACAGTTTTAATTTAATTTACAATTTAATTATTTACAAGTTTAACTTCTAATTAAATGTAATGATTGTTCCGGATTTTCTAAACACTTGAGTTATAATCCAGCATTGCTTACAGGATTATTTTGTGCCGTTAATATGCGGTTGATTTTTGAATTTGGTCAGTAACGTTCTCAGTTCACGAGAGCGGTGTGATACGGTTTAATTGGCTGTCCAGCCTTGCCCACCCCACTTTGCATATAAGGGGATGTTGAGATGATTTTGTCACTCTTGAGGAAGATTAACGGAGGCGTGTGGCTTTGTCACATGTTGTTAATCGAAACGTTGTCATTGTTTGTTCAATTAAAGGCTGGAGATCTTACCATGGAGTCATATATATATATATATATATATATATATATATATATATATATATGTATGTATGTATGTATGTATGTATATATGTATATATATATATATATATATATATATATATATATATATATATATATATATATATATTGTTACGTGGTCCTCCCCGACCGCCTGGTCTCGGTATGCCTCCGAACCCCGGGAGGAGCCACGGCAGAAAAATATATATTATTCCGTGTCGAAATCAATAAGGAAACCACACCAATGGTTATAGACAAACCAATAATATTGTTACGGACACGGTTTTTGGATGTTATTTTACCGAGCGGTGGTGTATTTAACCGCGTCCGAACAGTTACTCCCCGATTAGAACCCGATTCCAACCGAACGTTGACTAATCGCGCTACAGATATTCAATTGGGAAACCTCTAAAGCGACCGAAAGAGAAGAAGAGAGAAGAAAGACAGAGTTTGGAGGAAGAACAGATTTATTATACACACACAAGCAATATTTTAGAGCGACCAATATTATTTACAGCAATAGATGGAAAAGAGCAGTCACACAGTGCATTGTTAACTTATTCTATTTCATTTACTTAATCCCCAAGACAAACGAGTAGGACAGGACGTTCACTCACACGGTGGATATTGCAGGCAGGTAATGGCTCGAGGTTGATTGCTTGAGAGGAAGGCAAGGTCGGAGGCAGCAGCTTTCAACCCCTCGCGGTTTTGGCGGGAAAACCTCCGTCGCGTATCCGCGGCCGTCACGCGCTGGCTCGGCACACCTGCTCCTCTTCCTGGGGTGGAGCCGTCTCCCTCCGTTCAGCGCGTCTCTCCAACGACAGGGGATATTGCAGGCAGGTAGGTAGGTAGGGCTTGCGGTGGATTGCGCTCCTCTTCCAGGTCATCCCCCAGCGTATCTCTCAAGGCCTCTCTTTAAAGCAGTTCCTTACATTCGCTTTTATCACCTCCGGCGGAATTAAGCCGCCGGCTCCGAGGGCACGCCTACCGGGTCACTCACCGCGGTGTTGATTGGCTGTTAGGGCCGGTTCACTCCTGCCCTCTTCTGACGAGGTGGAGACACGCCTTTCTTCTCCGACCCTGTTTCATGGCCAATGGTGGTTGAAGAGAAAAACCGACCAAAATGCGGAAGGCAAATGGAAGGGAGGTTTTGGGGAAATTGGAAGGGCCTACGCTTATTTTGTTTGATACAATGCAAAGTCAATCTAGTGGAAAACACATACTTAGCCTACATGGAATAAGGAAATACACTATTTAAAAGATATATCGTGACCTGCGTGTATGTTCTATGAAATTAATTAGGAGGACGGCTGCGACCATTATTTACATTACCAGGATGTTACCATACCAAAACCATACTCTTCACATCCGTTACCCTTCCTCCAAAATTGTTACACTCCTCAAAACCCGTTACACTTCTCAAAATCGTTACACTGCACCCTCCTTTCTTCAGGCACGTCCTCGGGCCTACTAGACTTAACTGAGTGTGACATGTAGGTGTAATTCCCTCTACAATTAACCTGACCCTGAGTGTGACAATTTTAAAACACAAATAAGTATGTCCCCCTATTGCATTGCATCCTGTCTAACAGACTCAAGCCCACAGCTAACCGAATTACGGAATTATTCTGAAACTATACATTTACGGTGGGGAGCATTATTTACAATGACGTGATTTCTTATTTACAACGCAACCCAGGACCTGTGTGTTTTTTTTCTTTTCTTTTTAGGGAACAAGAGAAAGAAATTCCTGTTGGGAGGGAGGAGACAGCACGCATTGCATCGATGCACCAGTACCAATACCACCAAAGCACCCAAAAGCACTCAAAAGCACCACAAGCACCACAAAGCACCACTCGGTGCGCAGTCACCATGGTTCATAATAAACACAACAAAACAACTGGTGGTGGTCTTCTCCTTGTCTGCTGGGCCGATGTTCTTCCTGACGTCTTCTGGCTTCATGCGGCCTATTTGGACATAATAAAAAGCACAACTTGTGTTCGTTTTTTATTATTATTTAGGGCCTCAGGGGCCAACTAAGGGTGGTCCACCTGTTTGGCATAGGTGCCACCTTACCGAGGTCCGCAAGCAAGATTCCCTGGCCACTATGGCCGGTCTCCAACAGAGGTGCTCTGCCCCAGAACCTGGGGTCCATCAAGTGGTACTTGGCCGCCGAACAGCGGTCCATAAAGTGGTACATCAACGCAATGCATGCTGGTTCTGGGAATCTCGGGCGCACAATGGCCACCTCACGCACGCTCCCCTCGGCACCCAATGGCGCACAGGTCATGTGGGAGACAAAAGAAAGACAATTGAGCGAGGGGTAAGGTCACAAGGGTACACGTCAAACAAGGCAATGCAAGGTGAAATGCGTACGGAGGGCGAAGTGAGAAAGCTCGTCCCTACCGTACGTCACCCCCCTGTCACCTACACTACCCTTGCTCTTACCCCATATTTACAAAATCTACCCATTTACAAATTCGTCACTACTGTCACGTCTTCCCCATATTTCCCTTATACCAAATTCGTCCCCACAATCCCTTTACTTCAAAATTTGCCATCACCAAATTCATCATCAATCCTCATAAGGAGGCAGAGATGGAACATCAAAGCACAATGTCACACCCACGTCATGATGCGTCTCACAATCCAAACATTTGCATCATAAAAAATAATCAAAACATGGCATGGTGTGGAGTACCTGTCACCTCAGGTGAGTGGATGCAGATGGTGCGAGGAGATCCTTCATCCTAACTATCCTCTAAATGACTTTAACACACTTTACACTACCCGGGGTCTTTCCCTGCCAATCCATTGGCCAACTTACACTATGGGTTCTAATAACCAATTCCCATTGGCCAAACTGTGGTGCTCCTCAATTTGGGGTCTCACTCCCCCGATTCATCTCCCGGTGCTCTAGCACAATTTCTGGGCTGCGACGTGTACCTCTCCCAACAGGTCTACCCACCTGCACACCTCCACCACTGTAGTTGCCACCCGAGCTTACCTAGCTCCTCACCCTAACCTAACTAACTGGGGAAGACCCCTCTTGGATCTGTCACCCCACTGGTGCCCTCTGGCACTGGGCTACCCGGGTCCGTCCTCCGGATCCTCGGGCCCCATCCACACAACTACTACCGGCTCCCAGAGCCCACCTGCGGCCTCACCTGGCCGACATCCTTACAGTGGTGGAGTGCCCAAACCAACTACACACACTAACAGG
The DNA here is from genome assembly GCF_964187855.1 of Myxine glutinosa. Lineage (NCBI taxonomy): Eukaryota > Metazoa > Chordata > Myxini > Myxiniformes > Myxinidae > Myxine > Myxine glutinosa. The sequence continues at coordinate 191,510,435 of NC_136264.1, read as the reverse complement.
CTACACGCCCAGCCATTTCCACAACACCAACGCACCCATCCACATACCATTCTGTCACCCGCACCACAGATGCCAATATCCAACTACAATTTACCTATACCCTCTACCTAACACTTACACTACCCGCCCCGGGTATCCGTGATGGGGGTCCACTCTTCCCCCATTCACACCTTCGCACCATCCACTCCACTCCACAATTTCCACCATACTCACTCCACGACCATCCATTCCAATACTCCATACCATTTATTCCATACACCTGTCTTTCATTCACCTGTCGTTGCACACCTGTGCAATCATACCTGGTGCCACCTGCACCCTCCTTTCTTCCTGGACCATTTGGTCAACACAACACGCAATCACCACTACTCCCTCATACACTGCTCCACACACCTGTTCAGTTGCACACCTGTGCAATCACACCTGTTCCATTCTCACCCGTTCAATCCTCACACACACGGCATCATCTCAGCTAACTACTCCCCTCTGAAACTTGCGCTTCCCAGTCGTCCCTTTAAACTATTGCGCTCCCACGTCATTATCATCCATACTAATCTACCTGCGTCCCCACTACAGGTATCAGTCACTAACTAACCTTAACGTTACCTAATGTCATCTTCTAGGGCCCTATCAATATAACCTAACCCACCCGGGCTAGTTTTCACTGCCATACACCCCATAAGCTATTGCTCCTTTGCCCCCATCTGTGAGGGATGGTGGATTTGCCATCCCACCACATCGGGGGTCTCTCACTACCAATTTCGCTCGTCCAAATCCAACAATTCAAAAATTTTCCATTTACTGCCAATTCTATTCACTTTTCTAAATTTCGTTTTAAATCACTATCACTATCACCATCACCCGTCTACTTATTACATCCTCTCGGTGCGCCAATTCACATCTACAGCCCGGCTTCGTACAGCCGAGCACTGAACGCGGATTCTTTTGTGCTGGCGGCTGGATGCGTCCCGCATTCGGGGCAGGGGCGGGGGCTTACCCGGGCCGAGATCCCACGCATCACCTCGGCGTGAAGCCATCCAATGTCCCGATCTCGACCTGCCGGCACGTCTCAATAGAAAGTGGTCGCCATGACGACCCTTCCTATCGGGCGGCCCGCTCCGCCTAGTGGAGCCCGGACGCGGCCGCTCCACGCGAGGCCCAGCGTGGATCGCGCACGGCGGTCCTTTCGAACCCGCCGTGGCTCGGATCTCCGCTGGTTCTCGCGGCACGCGAAGCCCGGCACGCACCGAGGGCCCGATCCGGCTAAAAGTCGACCTAACCTTTAACCCGGTTACCGTCGACGCTTCACCTGCAGGCTTACATGCATACGCTACCTCTTTCTTGCTCATACATGCAGCCGTTCCCATTCTCCTCGTACCTTTTCTTTCACACCTCGGTACACTCACTCCGCTCACCGACTTGGTCACACACCTGACCACCGAACACTTTGGCACACATTCGTTGCTCGCACACCTCACCAATACACCGCTTCGCGCCCCCTCCTCGGTCACCTCCTCTGTGACAATCACAGGTGTGCCCTCATTCGCACACCCAACCACGTGCCTCACCACCAACTCCAGCGTGCATTCCCACTCACGCTCTACCATTCCAGGTGTGCATCCTTCCATCCCAGGTGTACATCCTCGCTCCCCTGTCACAACCAACTCACTCTCCTTGTCACTCTCAATACTCTCACCTCCATTCTTGACAGCGCACTCACCCTTACTTTCGACGGCACACTCTTTCCTCATGCACCCGTCCGTTATACACCTTTCTCGCGCACACCCTCCCGTTACATCCTCTGTAACACTCACCACAGGCGTACACTTCCTCGTTACATCCTCTGTAACACTCACCACAAGTGTACACTCTCTCGTTACTTCCTCCGTAACACTCACCACAGGTGTACACTCTTTCGTTACTTCCTCCGTAACACTCACCACACCGCGCTTCCATGTACCCCCTCGCACACGCGCTCCGACCGGCTCACTCCTGACGGCACACTCACTCCTCGGCGTGCACTTTTTCCTCACACACCCCATGGTCGGACATTCTCGCACACCTCTTTTTTCGCACACCTGACCTGTCACACACTTCACCAACGGCCTTTCACGAACACCCGGATCCAAACCAATCCCCAAGCCGACTGAATCTCCCCTCACATCATGTACATTGCCACTCACCTCCGTACCTCGTCGCACCTCCTCTGCCACCTGCAAACTTTTTATTTGGTCAGTGAGCACCGCATCATGATTTGAACACAGACCCTGTACATATTCCATGACTTCCTCCTTTATCTCCCTCTTAGTTTCCCTCCGTCTCTTCTTAATTTCACTCACCTCTTCTCCCACTTCCTCTAATTTTTGTTTAACCTCTTTTATTTCTCGGTGCGTCCCCTCAAGTTCGTCCTCTAAGGCTACCGTGACCGTCTCTATGTGCATCCTCACCTGCCGGTCCTTTGTCTCCATTATCTCTGTCACCTCCTCCACCCTCATTGTCAGTTCCTCCCGTACCATCTGACATTGCCTCTGCGTCGCTATTAATTCGTTTTTAATTTCTTTTTGTGTCGCCTTTAACCCTCCTAGTACCGCAGTGTTCTTTTGAACCTGCTCCACTAACTTAGTTTGTCCCTCTGTCAGCTGTTCTACTCCTTTCGTCAGATCTTCTATTCCCCCCTGTAACTTTACCGTATTATTTCTCACCTCTTTCTCGATACGCTTTTCGCCTCGCTTTACCTCCTCGCGTAGCCCCGAGACCTCCTCACTCATCCCTCTTCGTATTTCCTCCATCTGGTTCCCCATCTGTTCGATTTCCCGGGCGGATTGTTCCCCCATTTCCCGCAATTTGTCCTCCATCCTATTTTCTAACCCCATTAACCCATTTTTCACCCCCTCTAACTGATTCTCTTGAGCGGCCATTCTGTTTTCTACCCCCATTAACCCATTTTTCACCCCTTCTATCCCGTTGTCTAACCCCCCAAATTTAGCTTCTAGCCGTTCCCCCATTTCCCCCATTTTGCCCCCCATTGCCCCCATTTGGCCCTCTAATCGCTCACTATTAGCCCTCGCTTCGTCCCTCATTTTGTCCATAAGGGCCCCGATTTGTAGCAACAAAAGGTTTGAATCCACTAGGGGCGCTACCACGGTCGCGGGCGTGGCAAAATTTGGTGCCGCTACACCCACGTGCGCGAGGACGCCATTTTGCGCGTCTGACACCCCCTCAACCGCCTCCTCATTGCTCTCCTCCTCCCTTTCTTCCACATACATTTCCCCTGGTTCCTGGGTTACCCCTAACCCGTCTATCTCCCCCACCGACATCCGATCGCCTTGATTGTCCATGGCGCGATCTCAAAATTCGGGTTTTATAAAACAACACAATTTCGTCCGCTTTATAATTTTGAGCGCGTGCAGCGCGCTCCGGGTCGATCTCACTCCCCGACACCAATTGTTACGGACACGGTTTTTGGATGTTATTTTACCGAGCGGTGGTGTATTTAACCGCGTCCGAACAGTTACTCCCCGATTAGAACCCGATTCCAACCGAACGTTGACTAATCGCGCTACAGATATTCAATTGGGAAACCTCTAAAGCGACCGAAAGAGAAGAAGAGAGAAGAAAGACAGAGTTTGGAGGAAGAACAGATTTATTATACACACACAAGCAATATTTTAGAGCGACCAATATTATTTACAGCAATAGATGGAAAAGAGCAGTCACACAGTGCATTGTTAACTTATTCTATTTCATTTACTTAATCCCCAAGACAAACGAGTAGGACAGGACGTTCACACTCACACGGTGGATATTGCAGGCAGGTAATGGCTCGAGGTTGATTGCTTGAGAGGAAGGCAAGGTCGGAGGCAGCAGCTTTCAACCCCTCGCGGTTTTGGCGGGAAAACCTCCGTCGCGTATCCGCGGCCGTCACGCGCTGGCTCGGCACACCTGCTCCTCTTCCTGGGGTGGAGCCGTCTCCCTCCGTTCAGCGCGTCTCTCCAACGACAGGGGATATTGCAGGCAGGTAGGTAGGTAGGGCTTGCGGTGGATTGCGCTCCTCTTCCAGGTCATCCCCCAGCGTATCTCTCAAGGCCTCTCTTTAAAGCAGTTCCTTACATTCGCTTTTATCACCTCCGGCGGAATTAAGCCGCCGGCTCCGAGGGCACGCCTACCGGGTCACTCACCGCGGTGTTGATTGGCTGTTAGGGCCGGTTCACTCCTGCCCTCTTCTGACGAGGTGGAGACACGCCTTTCTTCTCCGACCCTGTTTCATGGCCAATGGTGGTTGAAGAGAAAAACCGACCAAAATGCGGAAGGCAAATGGAAGGGAGGTTTTGGGGAAATTGGAAGGGCCTACGCTTATTTTGTTTGATACAATGCAAAGTCAATCTAGTGGAAAACACATACTTAGCCTACATGGAATAAGGAAATACACTATTTAAAAGATATATCGTGACCTGCGTGTATGTTCTATGAAATTAATTAGGAGGACGGCTGCGACCATTATTTACATTACCAGGATGTTACCATACCAAAACCATACTCTTCACATCCGTTACCCTTCCTCCAAAATTGTTACACTCCTCAAAACCCGTTACACTTCTCAAAATCGTTACAATATATTAAAAATCACACAGGAATAACATCACCAATAACGATAACAATAGATAGATAGATAGATAGCAAGAACGATAGCAAATCCAGACAATCAAAATATCTTAAGATGGTACCATCTTATCTAGTGCTTATCTCAAACTCACGGCACTCCCCAATGTCTCTATAACTCTCCCAGGCGAAGTTGATTCGCTCCAGCGATCGTGGGAACAATGTCCGATCAAGATCAATCGAGGCGTAGGCGGTCGAAGCGGCACAGAAGTCACGTGGTCCAACACCCAGCAAACTTGCGGTAGAATGGAAAATCCCCAAAGACGCGCGCCGACGTACACGTTCGGCGTTCAATCAACGAACCGCCGTGTAACCTTCAAACGCCGCTTTCACAAACACGCATCCCCGGCAGACGGCCGGAGGATGAGAAAAGTTGCCACGTAACAAAACCTTCTTCGGTGGATGCAGCCTGCGGGGCAGAATGGCGGACGGCTCTCACTCGAGCCGGAGCCTCTAGGCAAGGATTCTCCCGAACCTCAAAGCCGATACCTGACTATGCAGGTTCCTCAATATTCTTCAAGGACGCAAAGTTCACTCGCGATGTACGCTCGACTACGCTAGGTACGGAGCTTCGACATGCCTTTCCCCGACCTTTGCCTCGCGACCTCTTCTTCCTCGCTCCCCCTCTTCTGGTCACGATCCGGTTTCCTGTCTCATTTTTACCATGAGCGCTTTTAACCTTGTAACCACAATAACCATTTCCCTTAAACAACAATAATCGCCGTTTCCTTCCAACCCCGACAAGAATAATAATACATAATCAGCAATGTTGCAAGTGGATGAAAGCCACAACCACGGAAGGGCCGAATCCGTAACGATATATATATTATATATAATTGATCACCTTAAATGAAGTGCTGAAAGTATCCAATACCGTTGCAGGCACAAATTAAATCTTAGTAGCATTTCTTGATTATATACGTGCACACACACACACACACACACACACACACACACACACACACACACACACACACACAGATGCATACACACACACACACATGCATACACATTCACACACACACACACACACACACACACACACACACACACACAGACAGACACATGCACGCACACACAGACAGACAGACAGACACATGCATGCACACACACACACATACACACACATACACACACACGCACACATACACATACACACACACACACAGACACACACACACATGCGCACACACATGCATACACATACACACACACACACACACACACACACACACACACACACACACATACACACACACACACACACACACACACACACACACATGCATACATGCACACACACACACACACACACACATGCATACATGCACACACACACACACACACACTGGTGATGCTCCAGCTGTGCACACTCTTCTCCACCCTTCTCCTCTCCTCCCTACCACCCCTCTGCCTCCCACCAGTAAAATTGAGTTGATAAACTGATTGGTTTAACTAATTGATGTGGTGTTGATAATTGCATCTGGTAGACATTAAATTAAGTTGACAGCACATCATTTGCACACGTGTTCCATTTCCGCAGAGCCCCATAAGTCTCTCTGCTGTATTTCATTTCTTTTGTCATTTGTACAAAGCAGAGACATTCATTTGAAAAAATCATTGGCATGACCAATCATCATGTAAATTGCATGACCTCGCGAAGTCGACTCTTTTGTTCTCTTTTGCTTTTTGTATATTGATCGAAAGTATGTGATTCAATAATTTTACTGTTTGTTGGCTCTTTCTGTTGATTAGGTGGGGGATTAGGGTGGGAGGTGGAATATCAGATAAAAATAACGATTGTCTGTTTGCTCTGGTGAAATGGCTGATAAAGTGCATGACACCTGGATAGACACAGAAAACAAATGAAAGTGATCAAAGACCTTTCGGCAACCTCCCCCTTATACTCGAGGATAAGCCTGGTGTTGGCTTATATTAGCGGTTATTATTATTAGCGGTTAGGGTGCTGGCTTGGGATCCTGGGATCCTGAGTTTGAATCCCGGTCGATCGCTGAATTAACACCAGGGGGGTTGACTCAGCCTGGAATCCGTCCGAGGTTGGCAAATTGAGTACCAGTTCACTGGTAATTCCCTATGTGTCGCAAGAGGCGACTAATGGGGTTGGCGGCAGGAAGGGCATCCGGCCATAAAACATTGCTTCAAAAAGGGGACCACGGTGCCCACAAAAGGCCAACCCCTGCTCTGCGGGGAAAAATGGCCTCTAAAGGAGGTTCTTGTTCTTTCCCCTCATACTCGAGGATGGATATCACGCGGATAATTATTGGAAATATCTTGCACATCGACTCCGAAGGCCTTCGTCGTTTGATCTTCCCCTGAAGTGTCAGGGTGGCTCAGTTACCTACCGGTCCATTTGATGTGCTATGCAAGTTTATGTCATGTACTTAACACATATTACGGAAGGTCACACTATGCTGTGTTTTTGGAGGTGAACTGTGAGATTGTGATATTTTCAATGGCTAAGCTTGTTCATCTTTTAAACTTAACCCTTCTCTCTTTCTTTCCTCCTCATGCTTCTGAATTGCTCCTTCAGGGAAGAGAGGTAAAGCAACTTATGCTAATCATATCAAAATACTGCCAAACAATAATTGCATCCGAGGCCTAAGTCGTTAGATCTTTGCCCATCCTCAGTACTGGCAGGCTGTTTGGAATTGTGATGATCTCACAGCCTTACAGCACAGTGGGGATGACATGGTGCATCACATGCTCGAGCTAATTTCGCACATCCGGTTCAGGAATTTGTCAAAAACCGAACGCTGCAGGCAGGTCTGGACGATGTAGCGAGCAGAGCAGATGAATGAGGAACCTCTGCCAACAGGCCTTCCCTTACTGGTTGGAACTTCTCGGGGAGCATACGGAGGTGTTCCTGGCATTATACGCTCCCGAATTTGACATGGCCCTCCAGGTGCAACCCTCTGAGTGCTGGGATGCCTTTCCCCTCTTCCAGCTCCTCAATGATCATCTCCGAGGAGATCGTAAGAACTCCGGCCTTCCTTTCCATTTTGTTGTCGATCTGCTTGAGCATACATGTGCCGCCACCCATCCACAGAACACCTTGTGGGCATAGCTCTTTAACTCTTGCTCCACAGACAACTCATTAAAGCTTACTGATACTTACCTATAAATCAGATGCCCAAATAATGCTCTCCACAAATTCATGGATCTCCTCATGGCTACACTGATGACGTCATCGCTGAAAAACCTCATCGCTGATGACGTCATCGCTGATGACGTGATGTGATATATTTTTTGTAAATGAGCAATATGTACAATTGTTTAATATGTAATCGTACATGAACCACATTCATATTCCTATCACGTTCAGCAAAACGAGATTTTTCATTGCATTTCAATCCAAAACTAGGACAGTTTTATCATTCAAAATGGCACAAACTTCGTGCATATTGTCTTTGTTTTCACAGTCCGTTTTTATCCCCACATTTCCCAGGTTATGTGTGCAACGGAAAGTTCCACCATCACCTGCAGGCCACCTTTTCCCCACTCGTGGTGCGTTACATTGACCTCATGGAGTCCTCCATCGCTCATTCCATCAGCAAAGGGCTCGAGCGCGAGTCCTGGGAGTCAATGAGGTATGTTTTCTTTCACGATTAATTGTTTGTTTGTTTGTTTGTTTCTTTATTTATTATTATTATTATTTTTTTTTTTTTAAATACAGAATCGAGGCTCGTCAAAGAGCTAACATTTATCACACAAACAAATCAAACAGACAAATAAAATATATAAAAAGAGGGAGCGTTAGACAAGATGGGGAGAGAAGGGGAAGCACACAAACAACATTTGAGAGCAGGGACATCGGGAGATGTGTGGGAGGGGGAGGGCTTGGGGGGAGGAGGCGTGGGAAGGGGGGGGGGTGGGAGAAGTATAAAACAGAAGGACACCAAGGACTTCCAGGAAAGAAGTTGATATTTCAAAAAAAGTGGATTTGGGGTGAAATTAGCGGGGGTAGAAAAGATCAAGGCTTTGGATGGGGGAAGATAAGAAATGGTGGTGAACAGCTGTTTTAAAGACCTGGAGGGAGGAGTGGGATTGAAGAGAGTGAGGGAGTTTGTTCCAGAGGTGGGAGAAAAGAGGAATGAAGGAGTGAAGGTGAGTAGAGAGTCTTGATTTTGGCAGTTTAACCATAAGAGGGTTGCAGGCAGATCTTGTGCGACCTGTAGGAATATTTCGGGGACAGAGCCCAGAGAGAGCTGGGGGGTGGGGGGGGGGGCAAGGCCGGAGAGGAGTCGGTAGAAGATGGAAAGACCACGAACCTGCCTGCGGTAAGTGAGTGTAAGGCCCTTGTAGTTAGCTTCATCGCGGGAGATTCCAGTGATTCAGAACGCTTTGGTTTCAACAGCGTGAAGACGAGCTAGGTGTGAGGCAGGAGCACCAGCCCAGAGGGGAGAGCAGTATTCCATAGAGCTGCGGATGAAAGCCTTGTATGTAGTGAGGAGCTCAGGTGTGCCAAGGAAGGACTTCGGACGACGGAGGATGCCCAGTCGGCAACTGGCTTTGGAGGCCAGATTTGAAATGTGGTTTTCCCAGGTAAGATCATGGCAGATAGTGAGACCCAAAAGCTTGAGTGACAGAATTTCTTGGAGAGGATTATTCAGAAAGTGGATGGGAGGGTTGTCCAGTTGGTCTTTTCGGGGAGACATCGTAAGAGTGTGAGATTTGTCAGGATTGAAAGACATGTTCCACTTATTTGCCCAGTCTGTGATTTTGTCCAGGTCTGCAGAGAGTGAGGAGGCTGCAGACTGCCGATCTGAGGGATGAGGAATGGAGCAACAGAGAGTAGAGTCATCAGCAAAGAGATAGAGAGGATTTTCAAGAGAGTCAGAGAGATCATTGATGAAGACCAGAAAAAGCACAGGGCCCAGAACACTGCCTTGGGGAACTCCAGCCTGAACAGGAAGAGGAGATGAGAGAAACCCATTCAGGGCCACACGTTGACTATGACTAGAGAGGAAGTCCGCCAGCCATGCGTGGAGATTTCCATGGATACCAAAGGAGGAGAATTTGGTGAGCAGAGCGGGGTGCCATACCGTATCGAAGGCACATGATATGTCAAGGGAGACGGCTCTAATTTCCTGTTTGGCATTGAGGACCTTCATCCATTTTTTTTTTTTTTTTTTTTTTTTGTATACAAGATCGAGGCTCGTGAAAGAGCGAACATTAATCACACAGAAAGACAAACCGACACATAAAACATATAACATCGGGAGCGGTAGACAAGATGGGGAGAGAGGGGGAAGGACACAAACACAACATTTGAGAGCAGGGACCGAGAGACATGGAGACATCGAGAGATCTGAGAGAGGGCGAGGGCTTTGGGGGGGGGGGGGGGGCATGGGAAGGGGGCGGTGGGAGAGGTATAAAACATATGGACACTGCCAGGACTTCCAGGAAAGAAGTTGGAATTTCAAACAAGGTGGATCTGGGGTGAATTAGCGGGGGTAGAAAAGATCAAGGTTTTGGATGGGGGAAGATAAGAGATGGTGGTGAACAGCTGTTTTAAAGACCTGGAGGGAGGAGTGGGATTGAAGGGAGTGAGGGAGTTTGTTCCAGAGGCGGGAGAAAAGAGGAATGAAAGAGTGAAGGTGAGCAGAGAGCCGAGATTTCGGCAGTTTAACCATCAGAGGGTTGCTGGCAGATCTTGTGCGACCTGTAGGAATATTTGGGGGACAGAGCACAGAGAGAGCTGGGGGTGCAAGGCCGGAGAGGAGTCGGTAGAAGACAGAAAGACCACCTACCTGCCTGCGGTGAGTGAGTGAAAGGCCCTCAGAGATAGCTTCATCGCGGGAGATTCCAATAATTCTGAAAGCTTTGGTTTCAACAGCGTGAAGCCGAGCTAGGTGTGAGGCAGGAGCACCGGCCCATAGGGGAGAACAGTATTCCATTGAGCTGCGGATGAAAGCCTTGTATGTGGTGAGGAGCTCAGGTGTGCCGAGGAAGGACTTCGCACGACGGAGGATGCCCAGTCGGCGACTGGCTTTGGAGGCCAGCTTGGAAATGTGGTTTTCCCAAGAAAGATCATGGCAGATAGTGAGACCCAAAATCTTGAGCGACAGAACTTCTTGGAGAGGATTGTTGAGAAAGTAGATGGGAGGGTTGTCCAGTCGATCTTTTCGGAGAGACATAGTAAGAGTGTGAGATTTGTCAGGATTGAAAGACATGTTCCACTTGTTTGACCAGTCTGTGATTTTGTCCAGGTCTTCAGAGAGTGAGGAGGCAGCAGACTGCCGATCTGAGGGAAGAGGAATGGAGCGGCAGAGAGTGGAGTCATCAGCAAAGAGATAGAGAGGATTTTCGAGAGAGTCAGAGAGATCATTGATGAAGACCAGAAAAAGCACGGGGCCCAGAACACTGCCTTGGGGAACTCCAGCCTGAACAGGAAGAGGAGATGAGAGAAACCCATTCAGGGCCACACGTTGACGACGACTAGAGAGGAAGTCCGCCAGCCATGCGTGGAGATTTCCATGGATACCAAAGGAGGAGAGTTTGGTGAGCAGAGCGGGGTGCCAGACCGTGTCGAAGGCACGTGATATGTCGAGGGAGACAGCTCTAATTTCCTGTTTGGCATTGAGGACCTCCATCCATTGTTGAGACAGCAGAAGCAGCATGTCCAGAGTAGAGTGACCTGGTCTGAAACCAAATTGATGATCAGAGATCAAGCCATTGGAGAAGAGGAAAGATTTCATATCCGAAGCAATGATGGATTCCATGACTTTGCTGATAATTGGGAGAAGGCTGATTGGTCTGTAGTTGCTAGGATCTGTTTTTGCACCTTTTTTGTGCAAAGCGGTGATGTTGGCTGATTTCCAAGCAGATGGCAGTTGACCTTGAGCAAAAGAGAGGGTGAAGAGAACAGAGAGAGGGTGAGATAGAGCAGCAGAGCAGGATTTTAGGACCCGTGGGCTGATGCCGTCGGGTCCAGTTGCAGAATCAGAGTCGAGGGTTGACAGAAACTTTTCCACCTTGTCAGGAGGAAAGGACACGGAGTCCAGGAGCAGCAGGGTACGACTGGGTATGGTGGGTACAGAGAGGGATGGGTTTGGGACATCCATTGTTGAGAAAGCAGAAGCAGCATGTCCGGGAGTAGAGTGACCAGGTCTGAAACCAAATTGATGATCAGAGATCAAGCCATTGGAGAAGAGGAAAGATTTCATATCCGAAGCAATGATGGATTCCATGACTTTGCTGATAATTGGGAGAAGGCTGATTGGTCTGTACTTGCTAGGATCTGTTTTTGCACATTTTTTGTGCAAAGCGGTGATGTTGGCTGATTTCCAAGCAGATGGCAGATGACCTTGAGCAAAAGAGAGGGTGAAGAGAGCAGAGAGAGGGAGTGAAAGAGCGGAAGAACAGGATTTTAGGACCCGTGGGCTGATGCCGTCAGGTCCAGTTGCAGAATCAGAGTCAAGGGTTGACAGAAACTTTTCCACCTTGTCAGGAGGAAAGGACACAGAGTCCAGGAGCAGCTGGGTACGACTGGGTACGGTAGGTACAGAGAGGGATGGGTTTGGGACACAAGATTTAGAGCCAAACACAGAGTTGAGGCATTCAGCTTTTTCATGTGCGGAGTCAGCTGTGTAGCCGTTTGAGGTGAGGGAGGTGAGGGAGGGGATGGAGGGGGAACAAACACCAGAAACAGATTTTACCAGACACCACCAGGATTTGGAAGAGGGAAACAGATAAGAGTGTTCTGTCTTGAGAACGGAGAGATATTCTTTCCTGGCTCTCCTGAGGGTGGACACACACTTGTTTCGGGCTTTGTGAAAGGAAATGAGATTTCCTTCCGTTGGATTTGCTTTCCAGGAGACGAAGGCAAGTTGTTTCTGGGCAACAGCCTCACCACAAGATTCCGTGTACCATGGATGGGAGGAAGGGTATGACACCTGAAGACGAGATGGGATAAAGCTGTGCATGAGAGAGAGCAATTTACTTTGGAAGAATTCCCAGGATGAGTTGATGTCAGAGGCGGTAGAGATGGGAGACCAGTTCAGATGATTGATGGCTGCTTGAAGACCGTGCCAGTTGGCCTGAGTGAAATGCCAGGCTCGTCGACGCTGAGGAGGCTCTCTGAGAATGGTCAGAGAGATGTCCACTTTAACAAGCACATGATCAGATGAGCCGATTGGAGCAGAAGAAGAGCAGCAGACATTTTCAGGGAAGTTAGTCATAACCAAGTCCAGAAGAGTAGATGCTCCGTTGACTGAGATCCGGGTCGGGAAATTGACAGATTGTGTCAGTCCCAGTGAGTCGCAGAAGTCCTTTGCTGAGGAGCCATGGCTGGTGAGAGAGGTACCCACACCTCCAACTGGTACCATGGCTGGTGAGAGAGGTACCCACACCTCCAACCCACATCCAACTGGTATGGTGACAATTGAAATCACCACATATGAGGAAGAGAGAGTTGGGATGGGTAGATAGAAGTTGGTCCATATTATCAGACTGCGAGATGTAGATGGAGTCATCACTGTTTGATGGACGGTACAACATACATATGAACAAAAGGTGGGAGCGAAGGGGAAGCCGTAGCCAGAGGTATTCCTGGGGTTGAGGTGGAGAGAGGGCAGTGCAGGGCGAGTGAGAAAGAGTTTTTTTTAAATAAACATAGCAACCCCACCTCCAGGACGAGGCTCAGGTCTATCATACCGGAGGAGGGAGTAACCTGGGAGAGATACCAAGGAATCAGAGACATCATGAAGGAGGAAAGTTTCTGTTAAGCAGATCACGTCTGGTTTGTCAGAAGCAACCTGTATGGAGATATCAGTCAAGTTTGAGCGAAGGCCCCGGATGTTTGAGGACCATACCGTTAATGAAGAGGAAGGGGGAGCATCGGATACAGAATAGGGGGGGGGAGGGATAGGGTAAGATGTGGAAGAGGAGGAAGTGGTAGGGAGAGCTGTTGAAGGTGTGTCAGAGATTTCAGAATAGCTTGGAGAAAGGGAAGGATGGGGCGGACAAAAGGTTTGATGGTGATTGGGTGAGGCACAGTGACGTGTTATTTTAGGAGGGGGAAGAGCGAGGCAGAAGGTTGGGGGAGATGAAGGTGAAAGTTGGAAGGGGGACAAACGGGGAGGACGCTTTGAGGAGGAGGGGTGAGAGGGGAGTCTCGGAGGGGAGGCGCGAGGGAGATTCTCAGAGGGGAGGGGTATGGGGGGAGTTTAGGAGGGAAAGGGCAATGGGGGGAGATTTGAAAGGGATGGGTGATGGGAAGGATTTGGAGGGGAGGGGCAAGGGGGAAGATTTGAAAAGGATGGGTGATGGGGAAGATTTGGAGGGGCGGGGCAAGGGGGAAGATTTGAAAGAGATGGATGATGGGGAAGATTTGGAGGGGAGGGGCAAGGGGATAGATTTGGAGGGGAGGGGTGATGGGGAAGTTTTGGAGCTGGAGGGGTGATGGGGAAGTTTTGGAGGGGAGGGGTGATGGGGAAGATTTGGAGGCGAGGGGTGAGATTGGATTTTAGAAAGTGTACGATTAATGGGAAACGAACATTTATTGCAAAATGAGTTTCTTGTGACCTTCGAGTCAAAAATACGTTTGAGGACGCTGGAGGAGGGGTGGAGTGCAGGAGAGTTTCGGGAATGTAGAAAAGAGGAACTGTAAGAGATGGAATTTTTTTTTGGAATGAATAGATTTGGTGAGCAAGTCGGAAGCAACCTTTTATAGAAGAAGAAGAAAAAGATGTTATAATATATGACAGAATACAGTTCTTCAGGGGAAAGTTTAAACATTTTTAAATTGAGCAGTGAAAACTATCTGGGGAAATGGGAAATGGAAATGGGGGTGAAACACGTGATCGAAGAACAAACGAACAAATAAGAACAACGAAAAAACGAATAAGAACAACGAATAAGAACAGAGAAGGATTATTTTATTTTATTTTTGATTTGAGATTTTAAACAAGGAAGTATGGGGTGAAAAGACTGGGACAAAAACAGAGAACGAAACTAATTGCAGCACAATCGACGGACCGCTGAGAGAAAAACAAAGCCTCAAGGTCGGACACGGTAGCCTACTAGGCCTCAAAATACGCGACACAAATTAACCGACGATTTTGTATACAGGTATGAAAAATTAACACCGATAATCTTACTAAGGACACACTATAGGTACACACACCGAAAGATAGATATAGTTTCGACAAAAACACAATTGTGAAAAATTACTTAACTTCGAAAGCGTGAGCGCATGGACAGCTTCGTAAAGACGTGACCTCGCCGACCAAGTTGTGGATTATTGCTCTATTTATTTATTTAATTAGTTAGTTAGTTATTTATTTATTTATTTATTTATTTATTTACTTACTTACTTACTTACTTTGAGTCACTTGTTATCAAGGACCTGTAATATGTACACGACTCGACTTATTTTCCTTCTATAATATAATTCATTTATCCTTCATAGTGTTTCAAGCCTGGTGTTGGCTTAACAGTTAATGTTTAACAGCTCGTTTGAGATCTCATGGTCCTGAGATCAAGCCCCTGTCATGCTGTTGATTTAACACCAGGTGGGTTGACTCAGCCTGTCATCCTTCCGAAGTCGGCAAAATGAGTACTAGAATGAGCCATTCAAATATTCTGCGTCGGAGTGGTGACCCGTCCAGGTTTATGCCCAATAGCCCAGACACTGCTTTGCAGCTCTATGCATCTGCATATGCAACAAGAAAGAGCCATCAGAGATTGCAAACCCTCGCATCCTCGAAGGATGCATATTCAGTGTTTTTTAAGGCTTTTGTGTTAAAACAAATATTGCGGCCGAATCACGTGACTGATGACGTTATCATTTTTTTTTTCTGCACCAATTTTTTCCTAGATTATGCTCAAGAAATTTCATCTTGATCGGATGAAGTTTTGTGCTTGTCAAATTATGACGTCATAATGGAGGCACCTATGACATCATCATTAACAGATTTTATTCGACATGGAGAGTTCTTTACAATGAGCCATGTATCATTTTTTTTCTATTCAGCACTTTTGGAGATATAGAGGTGCAAAGTTTTTCGATTTTTTCAAATGGCGGCCGAACCACGTGACCTATGATGTCATAATTATCATTAAAAAATTATACAGGTGGAACCTATGGTGAAAATTTCCTGTCAATCAGACGAACGGTTGGAGAGAAAATCATATTTATTCTGTGCGGACAAACAAACAAACAAACGGACTCAAATGCAATACCCTCTCCCCTGGCGAGGGTAAAAAGGCGTGGTGTTCTTCTTCTTCATAGTGTTTCTTCTGGATCACCTGCTCAACAAGGATTGCATAATCGCAGGAAATTGGATAAAAAATGGATTCATTGAAACACATGCCAGTCTGTGTGGTCTCAAAGGGCGAATAGGCAAAAATAGCAGGTGTGAGGTCAGGTGAAAGGGCTTACATTAACATGCATGATCAGAACATGATGTTGGATGCCCATGCCATCTGAATGGCATTTTTAGTTCATTTTTATTTATTTTTATTTTTAAAAAACCTTTGATCCAATTTTTAAATTTTTATTTTACATTTTTATTTTAAATTCATTTTTAGTTCTGAATCATTTTACTTCATAACGTCAAGTTCTGCTGGGTGAGGTAGGAGCATTGCAGGCTGCTGTCCCGGGCCGTGCTTTCCATAACCCCATGTCTTACCGGATTATTTATTTCCAGCGAGAGGGATCAGAAGAGGCGTTTTACGGGCACAAGATGTTTGGATATCACCAACCTTAGAAGTGGAAAAATCTAACTTCATGTCATGCAATAATTTTCCAAGTTTTTCTCGATTATCTTTTTCATATTGCCAGTGAAACCTAAACCCCTTCATCTGGTTGTTACATCAATACGCATCACTCCTATGATCGCTAAACGTTTAATAATCTCTCTCCGCTTCCATTTCTGTGCCTTTAAATGTGGCGAGAAACAAGCAATCGTGAATTAATTTGAGGGGTTGGGGAAGTTTGGGAGTGCAGGGGTAAGGAGTGGGGGTGCTGGGGAGACCCAGGGAGGGGGAAGTTTTGATCTCCAGAGTGTGTGGTGGGTGTGGGTGGATATTTGGGATCAGAAGAGGGGAATTATTTTGGAAATCATCTTTTTCAGCCTGCCCAGGTTAGTTGTGAGCACCGCGTCCTTGAGTCGAACTCGGTAATTGTGCATCTCATGCATTCCAGCGATGCTGTTTTATTGCCCATTACTGTGGTAATAACACTGAGCGGTTTACATAGACGCCCTTGTGGCTTTATTTGTTTTTGCATAGAAATGGCTTTGTCGTTGTTTTCTAAAGATTTTTGAATTGAAGATGTCCAGCTGCACGGCACATATTACCATACTGTGCTTTTCCCCTTCATTTGTGATACAATGAACAATGCACGTGTCGTATGTGATTACGGGATATCATTCTTTACGGAGCATTGAAATTTTACTCCTTGTCCTTTTGAGTACTGGCTGTATTTCATGCAATTGCTAATTATTGTGTCTTAAACACGCATAATCATGTTTGTACTCACGATTCTGAAAGAAAAAAAAACCCCGAACGCTATCGCAGTGACAGGTTTTTCACTGCACCAGATGGCATGAGTTCAGGGTACCTGGATTTGAACATTGCGTTTCTGAATCCAAAGACAAACAGTTATTCAATACAATAGCCAGGAACAAATCTCATGATAATTTGCTCCTCACCCTCACCCCCAGGAGCTTTACAAACAACCTCCCGAATGTTAATCTGCCGAAGGTTCCAGTCAATTTGCCTGTTCAGCTGCCTCCCGTCAACTTGCCTTCATTTTCTACACCGTCCTGGGTACCCTCCATGCAGGACTCGGAGTAGGTACACACAGCACACACAGCATCGACAGCACACAGCATGCAGAGCACAGCCAGCATGGTCGCTTCACACCACTCTGCACAAATTACTAATTACCGATGAAGAGGTAACAGTCTGGATCTCCAAGTTCAGGAAACATCCCATCAACCTCCATGTAGGGGACATATATAAAATAGAAGATATATAATAGAACATATATATATATATATATATATATATATATATATATATATATATATATATATATATGTCGGAATGGGACTTAGAACTTGGGACTCAGAAGACTCAGAGAAAGGCGCAACGGATATATTTATTAGAACTCGTTACACAAGCTTGCGGAAAGCAGAATGTCGCAGGAGGCTCACACGAAATGACCAACACTACAACAAGATGCTCTGAAATAATTCGATTAAAACTTGCTTTATATAAGGAATATCGGGTGTGGTTTTAGCTCACAAAATACAGAGACAGAATGGGCTCATTGGTCCTCCCACCATTAGTCCCATCCTGTTGTTCACTTTAGCTAAAGGAAGTTCATCCAAGGCCACTCATGGGTTAGCTCAGATAAGGAGATGGTCAGCAATATGTGGCAACATGTTTACGACTTTCTGTATAGAGACCTTGGTTGGGAAAGTACAAAGGGAGTGGGCACTCATAAATGTGTCAGCCCACAGGATATTGGCAAAGTCATATGGGAGGCAGAGAGATAGCAGCTGCAACCAAGGCCAAAGAGGGGAACTAAGAGATTATGCCATCCCAGGGCAAGAGCTCACAAGCACAGAACTCCTTATTAGGGTATTACACATCCTCAATGCACAAGAAAGGACTAAGTATTATAAAAGAGTACAGCAATCAGTCAAAACAAAACATATAATTGGTTATACTTGGTAATTGGTAAAGCAGCAAGAAATACAAAGGGGGAGGGGCATAACAGCTCCCTACATACCGCCCTTTTGGATCTAAGATACAACGTTATCTACGAGCCAATCCAAGGCCTTTATTTCAAACAAAGCAAAAACAAAACAAATCAGGAAAGTCATTCAACATATCACGCGAAGGCAGCCCAGTGAGCATGTAGTACCCAAAGCACTCCACATCGCACCCAGCAGGATGATTCGCGTCTGTATGTGAGTATGCAATGTAAGTCCATAAAAGCAGGGTGATCAAATGGCATGTAAAATCCTCCAAGAGTAGTGAAATGTTAAATAGGCAGTGTCACTAAACATACCACGCGAATGCAGCCCAGTGAGCATGTCCCGTACCCAAAGTACCACACATCGCACTCAGCAGGATGATCCGCGGGTATGTGGGTGTATGCGGGTGTATGTGGGTGTATGATGTAAGTCAGGTGTAGATGGGTGTATGATGTGAGACCGTAGAGGCATGAAGATCGAATAGCATGTCAGATCCACAACGAAGACCTCTGGTTCAGCCGGGGTCCACACCCAGGAGGATCTCCCGACCCACCCTTCGACCACAGAGGTGCGGCCAGGACTCCCCCCCGACTGGAGCTCGCCCAGGCTTCCCCAGGTGAAATCCTTGTAGATCTTCAGCGCTCAATCGATATTCATGTTCATGAGGTCTCTTATATGCTGGTGATCTGGGGAAGACACAATGTCATCAGTATCAGGTGGCTTAAACCTATGGCCAAAAAACAAAGCATAACGGTCCAAAGAAGGGAGAGAAACTTCCTTTGGGTCAAAGTCGAGGTCGTCCGAGGCGATGCTGCTTCCATCGCTACTATCCATGGACGAATCTTCAAAACAATCAGATTCAGAACTCAGAGTATCTCCAATGTTGAGTTCCTCACCATCCAGGCTTGGGGTTGCAGTTGGGTCCAAATCCAGAACTGGGTCAGTGACGTTTGACTCACTGTGTGCTTGTGAGACATAAAGGTGAGCTCGTGAGACATAGAGGCAAAGCCTGCATTGAGACATAAACATCAGTCGGGGACCCTTGCAAGGGGCCCACATCATCATTGGGAACATCATCAGTAACATTATTCTCAGGTGGCGTAGGCCTGCAGCGTAGGCGGCCAGCAACAGTCATAGCCTTACACATCGAGAAAAACCGAGAGGTCCCCCTTAGGTACTCGTTGACGTCTGCATGCGACATGTTGGGGTCCAGAGTAATCGGTGTCCTGGCAGCCTGAAATGCTCTGAGGTCCGCAACTGTGTAATCAAAATCATTATCGGTAATATCAATAATGGAAGAACAATCTTCGGAAGCGGAGATCTCATTGTCGCGGCCCAGTGACTCGTTCGGGTCGTCGTTCCAGGATCCGCGATCTGCAGTCACCTCGACGGCAGGAGTGTCATCCGGACCCACGGTCAGCTTGTCGGTCCTCACCATGGCCTTTTCTGGTGTCGTCTTCAGTGTCCATCCTGTGGTAAACTTTCTCACACACGCAAGGACTAAAGCCTTGATTAGTACACAACAGACTACGATTCCAAGGACTATTGCCAAGGCGGTCAATATCCACTTTACTATCGTCCCTGTCCATCCTTTGAACCAGTCAGTAAGCCACTGGTGAGAGGCTTCCCGATCCATTCGATCCTTTGTCAGTATATGAGCACTTTCCCTTAACCTTATAATAGCAGCACTGACCCCCTGTGAAGGATCAGGAATAAAAGTACAACATCTACCCTCAATTATCCCACATACCCCTCCTCGTTCTGCCAGTAGCATATCTAACGCAACCCTATTTTGCATAACCATTGTACGCAGGTGGACAACCGTGTCCAACATTTCGTCATGTGCTGTAGCGGTGTCGTTGGCCACCTGTTCTAAAATTAACGCAATTTTGTCAATGCGGTAACTGCTCATGACCGTCCCAGCCCATGGGAAGAAGAAACTAACGGCTTTCTCCCAATCAGCACCGTGTAAGATGGTGGTGTCGTCGTCGTGCCAATAGGTGCTTCGTTGTGTCCTTATGAGTGCAGTGGTATTATGCAAGTGTTGTCACATTTCCATCTCTGGGAAAACTGATCCTAAATAGCAAATTCCTCCCCAATTATCAGGTAAATACGGGTAAGCTTTGTTCCCGCATACAAACATGGTCCCGTGCGGAGCCACTAAATGAGTGGTCATGCAAGTGCGAAGGTCTGGGATAGTGTTTGTCCCGTTTTCCCCTTCCCATGCCAACTGGAGGTGTGTGAGGTTATGTAGGGGCGAACTTGTAACATTCACTAACAGCCTGTGTTTCCCTTCCCTAGGGTCCGCAGGGAGGGTATTTTTACACACGGATTGGCCTATCAGTACTTGGCCCTTTCCTTCTAAGCAGAGTACCCCCCTGGTCCGTGTTACCATCGGCATGTTGTGTCCTATCCTTTGGTTGGCGGCTTTTCCTGCCGCCTCGTCCGCCCTTGCATTGCCCCGAGCAACGTCAGTGTCCGCCCTTTGATGGCCGCGACATTTGATCACCGCAATAGCGCGGGGAAGCAAAATGCTTTGGAGTAGCCCTTCCACTCCTACCATGCGCACCACAGTCCATATCCACCACAATTTACCTGTACCCTCTACCTATTTTAATCCTCTATCCACGGGTATTCGTGAAGGGGGTCCATCTTTCCCAACCACTCCCTTCGCACCAGCCACTCCACGTTGTCCATAAACCTCTGAGACACACACACAACCTGTCCATTTCACAGTGAGGTGGGGTGCAGATCAATTCTGAAATAACAAAGAGGGTTTTGTCTGAAATTCGTCTCATGAAAACCCATCCAAGAGTCCAGTGTGACAGACAGACAGACACAGACACTGTGACACACAGAAAACCCCAGGTACACATTCAAACCAGCTTGTCCCCAGATCCACAAATGTTCACTTTCTCCCATTACAATCCCCTTATTTCATTCCCTGTGCAAATTAAACCGACAGTTCAACCCAAGGTCGCAGCACGAGTCGGGCCTGGTGTGGGAGTGAACCAGATAAGACTTTGGCTGAAATGTCTGCTGGCCCGACCAAGCCTGTTTATTAGATTAAAGGAAACGCATTTTAAATGCAGTGAATTTTCTTCTAAAAATGGCAAAATGAAATTGGACGTAGCTTTTTAAAGCACTTTTGACAATTTCCACTTTGGACTTTTGGTCCAACCACCACTTTTGGTTTTGGTCAAACTTTTGACTTTGTCCAATTTCCAGCTAACGTTAACCTTTAATTTAAACCAAATTGCAACTGAAGTTGCTTTCCTGAACCCAGGCAGTTACATACATCCCTGCTCACGCCACACAAGATGACAGGTGATCCACTTTCAACAGATACCACACTACACAGAAACCCTTGGCAATGCAACAACCAAACTCCCAAAACAACAACAACAAAACATCCAATCCACCTCAATGGCTCACCTAGCAGCTCATTGTGTCCCTGTCTATCTCTTCTTGCATCTACACTGTTCACAGCAAGTCCAATTCATCCATCAAGCCACAACATATACCCAGAGTATATGTAACAACCACTCAAACTTAATCCAGCTGCACATACCGTTTTCCCAAAAACTCACAGGGCAGTCAAAATCCAGACCAGTCATGCATTTACATGTAAATATTAGGTATAGTATCTAAAATTAAACAAATGGTCGACTTGCGGCTCACAGATGAAAAGCTTGCATCTTTAAGATTGATCTAAGCTTCCAACATTTCAAATCGTCACTTGAAACATCAGCTTATATCAAAAATACTTGCTCATTCCTGGAATCGCACGTTCCTATTTAAATAACTATTTTCCATTTATACATTCATAGAAATGTTAGCGTCGGTCACAATCCACATGGATTGTAGCTGTTAGCGAGCGAGCCATCCATTCCAACCAAGTTATTTCACACAACCATTCTCCATACACCTGGTTTTGCACACCTGTGCCCACACACTGACTCCAGGCTTCTTCATTCAATACAATGCACTCACCCACACTCACAATACTCTGCTCAATAGACAATACTCTTCTACACACACACACAGCATCATTTGATCTAACTACTCCCTTCTGAAACTTGCGCTTTGCAGTCGCCCCTTATATTATTGCGCTCCCCCATCACTACAATCCACCAACGTGCCCCACCACAGGCATCATGCCACCACTCAGCCCCACAGCCACCCATGGCCACTGGAAGCGACACTGACACTCCGACATTGATACTCGCTCCATCTACAACACATATTTACACAACAACATCAACCTCAACTTCAACTCGGAGCACACTGACGTCATCTCCCATTTTCCCCGTCCCATATGCACTAGACTATAGGAATTAAAATTAAAATTGAACATAAATCCACAACAACTTAAATCAACGTAAAACCCAGCGGTTTTATCAACAGCCCAGCCACTTTCCTTGTTCGCTCTCCTTCTGTGGAACTGTAACCTTCAACCACACGAGCCCTTTATCACTTTGCACTTCCAACAACCTTCTTCACACTTCCTCCCGAACCCCTTTTGGCATTGGCCAGCATCCCAATGCTCTTAAACAACAGATTCAACAACATCCAATAAGTGAATTCATTTCCCCAGAACTCATTCCCCTGCTCAGGAGCCACTTTGTTGTCTTTTCTCTGCCAGTAATACAAACCAAAGCACACCTTTGTCTGCACATGTACTTTAACCATGATTATATGAGACCCAACACCAGGACTGCTCCCTGGAGCTGTCATAACTCGCCTTCACACCCCATCCAACCACATATCTCACTCAACCTTGCCAAAATCCAATCTATTTACCTTTGTTGCACACAACATCTGTCCCCCATATATCCTCAACTTAATGGCCTCACAACCCACAGCACTCTACGCAACTAAAACCATTTGATGAACCACACAAGGTGCCAGTCACACCTCAACCATGCCGACAGCGACACAGCCTGTCATCCTCCCAAGTCAAATCCCAAAGCAAATTAAAACAGATGACATCTTAGAAAATACAACTTGCCTCTGCAAGAGTTCCACCTCCGAACAGATAAACGACAATCAGACTCCATTTTACAAATGCACACACCCGATGTACCGAAACAACAACCAGCTGGTCCGTCCAGGAACTCCCCGCAAACACAAGCCACCTCCAATGATCTTCAATTGAAGTGCGGAGCGAATGCTCACCTCAAACCCCACAGCCTTTCTGGGGAGGCGTGCTCTACCATGCAGCACCCTCTTCAAACTATGTCCTTTTACGAGCATGCCTACTCCACCAAGCACCTCGGTACACACGTTTCTGCAGCCTTATTCACATAGTACATACGCACCCTTTCAAATGTCCCCGACAACCTCGGTCTTGGGGGAGACGGTCGCAGTGCGTGGCATTCCCCTCACATCACCTACGCCGCCCTCGTTCCCCAGTCCACACAACAGCAGCCCCCAGTGCCCATCAAAAGTGCCCACTCCACAACCCACAATTTTCTCAGGGTACACACCTGTCTTTACTGTCGAAATCCATGTTTCAGAAATATAACTCCATGGCCTGCTAGACAGCCAGACAGACACAACAATGAAACTATAACCTCCATTCTCCTTCCATGGTGAGTTTGTAACCCCAATTTGTCTTGTCAATTTGTTCCATATTATTCCCATATTTTCCTATTCCCCTTCCAATGGAACGTAAATCATGGAAGTAAGTTACCAAAATAACTCCCCTCCAGGCCAAAGGTGTGTATTTCACACCTCTACAGCATTTCACACCATGACATAATTTTAATCCTTCTCATTACACAGCTCATTGGCTCCCATGTCCTGTCAAGCAATGTGCAGCTTCACAATGTGCTACATCCTTCGGATGGACGTTAAAATCGACATTCCCGGCATGCATTTCAATATTTATCCAATAGCCAATGTTAAATTCAATCCCACCTGCCCAATAGCTATTATGAATCCCAATATCCCAATATAAATTGTTTCAACTCGACTTTCAACCAATTTTACCGCCAACAAACCACCATTAACCTACCTCCCCCTGTTATTTATTTATTTTTCGTAAATAAACAAATAAACAAGAAAATAACCTAGTCTGTTTATTGAAAATAAAAAGTTCCCATATGTCTTTCCCCGTAACACTCACCACGGGTGTGCACTCCCGCAAATACCCCCACTCGCGTGCTCCGATGTGCCCCCTCGCACACTTGCCACAACATAAAACTCCCATTTACTGGATTAAACCTTGGCCCTCCGTGGAATCGCACCACAGACTTACGATCAGACAAACAGGCAGACACGTCTTTCCTACATGACATCATACATTGGGACCTTGTCAGTCGGATCACAGGCCACAGGAGAAATACAAAAACCTCCAACCTACTCTCCAACACCGTCAGGTTGGAGAAAATATCCGAGTAAGTGTTTCTACGCCCCCTTAACTATTTCTAAGCTTTCTATGCAACCTTTTAAAACTCACAATAGTTCAATTTCAGCAAGATTTTCTTTACTATTTTCCCACGTCATTCATGCCTAATACACCTCACACATCCATACATACAGCACAAGTAGCCAATACCAATCGACATTGCATAATTCTGCAGGCAATACAAGAAACCCTTTCATACGTCAATGACACACACACACAATGGACACAAATACATACTTCAATGACAGACATCCATATATACATTTATTCATTCATTCATATACCAATGAGTCTCTCAGACGTCGCGCGAACACCGGATCGACTCCAACCATGCACCTCCAACAGCCACTCCCCTGCCAACCTAGGCAACGCATTTTAAATCATGCGTTTCCCTATACATTCTCCATACCACGTGACTGACAAACCGGCTCGCATTTCAAACCACTGCGCACATTCAGCAGTGTGAACAGTCGCAAAAATTCACAGCACAATGACCTGAGTGGGTCGTGTACAACGCCTTATGTCTCAATCATTCAAAAGAAAGGGGATTCTTAGACCGGGGTGGAAAGGGTGAGTTGGGGTGAAAAGGGTGGGGCAGGGAGGGTGGTGTTGCCTGGAACCCCGGGACAGAGCTCAGGGCTGGGAGGGTAGGGGTTTGGTATCTGCCTGACCCTCCCACGGGGACTTGACTTTCAACGAGCGGCATCAGTCACTCGTTAGCCTGCCTCTCTATTTCCTTAACCGCTTCATCCTGCATTTTATTCACCTGTTTCCTCAGGCCCTTGAGTTTTAATACCTCACCGGCCAGGCTGGCCTGTTTCGATCTTGCCTGTCACTTCATCGCTTCTTCCTTCCACCAACCAAAGACTTTCCAATAGTCAGGTGGGAAGTGTTTCGTGTCCTGTTCTAACTTTTCTAATGCCCCATACAACACGTCCAATTTTTCCAGCACAAAGGACCCGCCTTCGGGCCACGGTTCACCTAGATCCTTAGTCAGCGCAACCCATGACTTCCCTGGTCTCGCAGCATCATAGCCATACCTCCGAAACATGAAAAATGCTGGGGTATTTCTAAGAGGTTCACCTGCCTTTACAGTCTTATTACCCATCCTGTTCCCCATCCTAGGAAAATTTAGTTTACCGGCGTAGCCTTGTACCCGTGAGGTTTGCCCGCCTCGCGAGGTACGGCCTTCTACCTAACTCTGAGAGACCCGTAGCCTTGTACCCGTGAGGTTCGCCCGCCTCGCGAGGTACGGCCTTCTACCTAACTCTGAGAGACCCGTAGCCTTGTACCCGTGAGGTTCGCCCGCCTCGCGAGGTACGGCCTTCTACCTAACTCTTGAGAGACTCGTAGCCTTGTACCCGTGAGGTTCGCCCGCCTCGCGAGGTACAGCCTTCTACCTAACTCTTGAGAGACTCGTAGCCTTGTACCCGTGAGGTTCGCCCGCCTCGCGAGGTACAGCCGTCTAACCTACCCTTACTGTACTCTCCTGGCGTCCTACGCCCGTGTAATACTTCTAACCTTACTTATAATTTCAACGTATCCCGGGTAGGCCTCGGATCGGGACGCCGCCCTTATCCTTACCCTCACAACCCAGAGATCTATTACCCCTTACCCTCAGGCGCCCAACGTGGGGCACTTTCCCTTACGTAACGTTACCCTGACGAGTCCATAAACAGTCAGTTGCTCCGGGACCCAAGCGGTCCGTATTTAAATTTCGGTTCGTGGATCAGGTTCGAGCAGGGAACGGAACAAACGGCACCCGAGCAAGAGAGTGGGTTACAATTTGGGCTGACCCCCAGGCTATAAAGGAAAAACAAAAGAAAACCACAGCTCACCTGACCCGGATCAATTGCCAGCTGGTCTCACCACTCACTTGCCTGGGACCGCGTCCCGGACTGCACAGACTGATCCCACCGCTGCCACCACTTGTCGGAATGGGACTTAGAACTTGGGACTCAGAAGACTCAGAGAAAGGCGCAACGGATATATTTATTAGAACTCGTTACACAAGCTTGCGGAAAGCAGAATGTCGCAGGAGGCTCACACGAAATGACCAACACTACAACAAGATGCTCTGAAATAATTCGATTAAAACTTGCTTTATATAAGGAATATCGGGTGTGGTTTTAGCTCACAAAATACAGAGACAGAATGGGCTCATTGGTCCTCCCACCATTAGTCCCATCCTGTTGTTCACTTTAGCTAAAGGAAGTTCATCCAAGGCCACTCATGGGTTAGCTCAGATAAGGAGATGGTCAGCAATATGTGGCAACATGTTTACGACTTTCTGTATAGAGACCTTGGTTGGGAAAGTACAAAGGGAGTGGGCACTCATAAATGTGTCAGCCCACAGGATATTGGCAAAGTCATATGGGAGGCAGAGAGATAGCAGCTGCAACCAAGGCCAAAGAGGGGAACTAAGAGATTATGCCATCCCAGGGCAAGAGCTCACAAGCACAGAACTCCTTATTAGGGTATTACACATCCTCAATGCACAAGAAAGGACTAAGTATTATAAAAGAGCACAGCAATCAGTCAAAACAAAACATATAATTGGTTATACTTGGTAATTGGTAAAGCAGCAAGAAATACAAAGGGGAAGGGGCATAACAGCTCCCTACATATATATATATATATATATATATATATATATATATATATATATATATATATATATATATATATATATATATATATATATATATATATATATATATATATATTGTTGCGGATCTCAACGTCGGCCCCTTTTCCCCTTACCAAGGGGGGATTAGTCCCCTTGTCTGCGACTGACCGACGTGAGTCCTGAAGCTGCCCAGCTCCCTCCAGAGAGGCAGGTGAGCAACCTCGTTCGAGACCGCGGACAAGATGTTTTTGCCGAGCGGATTAGCAGCCGCGGCTCGAACCATTAACAATACGACACCCGATCCTGAAACGTTGGCCAAATCGTGCCACAGGTGTTCAATGGGGAAATCACTAAAACGACCGAATGTGAGGAAGCAAAAGGGGTAAAGAAAGAACACAGGTATTTATTAATTATTTACACACCACCAAAGCAGAAAAGAAATGAAATGCAATTTACAGGGAAATGGAAGGAGCAGAAGGACACAGAGCAATTTCTAGCTTACATATACAGTCTTACTTAAACCCCAGGACAACACAGACAAACAGACGACAATCAGACTTCCACGAGTGGGGAATGAAGGCAGGAACGAATGGCTGGAAGGGGAGGAAGGTTCAGGTGGTCCACAGAGCTGGAAGGATGCGGGTCCGGTTCGTGTGACGGCGCGGCTCGAGGTGAGCAGCCGCCGACCCTCCTCAATCGTGTTCGCACGGCGGCGTTGCTTCGCGGCCGCGGTCGAAACTGCAGTCAAGGCTCAAAGCTGCGGTGGTCAAAGCTGCGGTGGTCTCTCGCTTATCTGTGGTCCATCTCCCGCATCTCCCGCATCTGACGCCGCAGTCCTTCCCCACCCCCTTTTAATGAGGCGCGTCGTGATCAAGCCGCCGGCCTGTTGGAAACGCCCATCGGTGAGCTCGCCTCGGCCTTGATTGGTCGCGAGGGCTCACCGATCCTGTCCCTTGAGGAGGCGTTGGCAAAGCCACGCCTTGTTCCTGGCGCTTTGCTGACTCCTCCCACCTTTTGCTCCGAGATGACCTCGTGTGCAATGGAGTCTTGGGGTGAAGGTGATGCCAATAACCCCACCCAAAGTTACTGGCACTTTGAAGAGGCCATGGGGGTGTCAGAGGGATCCTATCTTATTTCAATTCGGTGCATTGCAGTGTCAATTAATGGGAGACAGAGCCTTAACTGATACACATTTTTTTTTATTTTTTTTTTTTTTTTTTGTATACAAGATCGAGGCTCGTGAAAGAGCGAACATTAATCACACAGAAAGACAAACAGACACATAAAACAAATAACATCGGGAGCGGTAGACAAGATGGGGAGAGAGGGGGAAGGACACAAACACAACATTTGAGAGCAGGGACCGAGAGACATGGAGACATCGAGAGATCTGTGGGAGGGAGAGGGCTTTGGGGGGGAGGCATGTGAAGGGGGGGATAATAAGGAAATAACTATTTAGAAGGGTACATGGTGGCCTACGTGCTTGTACATGGACTAGCTACGGTGCACTCATTTCAATTAACAGCCAATTAAAGGGGAAATGTACATAGGAAATTTTAATACTAAATTTACAAAGTGAAGGTTCTATAAACCGTAACACAGCACCCTCATTCCTCACGGCACGTCTCGGGCAGACAAAACTTTAACTTAGTGTGGCATGTAGGTGTAGTTCCCTCTTCAATTAACCTGACCCTGAGTGTGACAGTTTTAAAAGACAAATAAGTATGTCCCTCTGCTGCATTGCACCCTGCCTAACAGATTCACGCCCACACGATAACCGAATTGCGGAATGGTTTTCAAACTAAACATGTACGGTGGGGAGCATTATTTACAAGTGACGCTGATTGTATTTACACTGCAACCCAGGACCTGCGATTTTTCTTTTGGGGGGGGGGGGGGGGGGGGGGGAAGACAGCCTGCGCTGCATTGACGCACCAGCACCAATAAAGAGCACCATAAAGCACCAGTCAGTGCACAGTCACCATAACAACATGCATTTTAAGGCCATGTTCCCTGCTAGAGCGGGGTTAGCCTTGCGGTCCCCATGACAATCTTCTGCATTTTGCCCTATTTTCTGCATCTCTCCTTGTTAACCCCCTTGCCCGCATTTCTTCTTCCACCATCTTTAGCCAAGTCTTTCTCGGTCTTCCCCGTCCTCTACTTCCTTCTACATTAACTTCCATCACTCTTCTCAACCAGTCACTTTCATCCTTCCTCAATACATGACCAAACCATCTCAACCTGTTCCTCTTCACAGCATCAATCACAGGCAATATTCCCATCATCTTTCGCAATTCATCATTTGTTTGTCTTCCTCTCTCTCAACGATACTCCACACATCCATCGAACCATTCGCATTTCCACCCTTTCCAGCCTTCGTTGCTGCTCTACGTTCATTACCCATGTCTCGCTCCCATAAATCATAACACTTCTCACACATGCAGCATACACCTTTCCCTTCAGCTTCAGCGACACTCTCCTCCTCATCAGCACGCCACTCAGTTCCCGAAACTTCTTCCATGCACATCTCACTCGAGCAACCGTTGCCGAGTCTGATCCACCTTCTCCATTCAGCATGTCTCCGAGGTAGCAAAATGTTTTCACACCTTCCAGCTTCACGCCGTCTCCAAGATCCAACTCAACATTTCCTCCATCTGCAGCTCCCTCTGTGCACACCTTACATTTGAATGTAGCTGCCACACTGGTTAATGACCCTCTCAGACCACTACATTTTTGATGAACCCACTCAGCACACATTGTACATTGAATGGAGTTCACTCCGACACCCTTCCTGCACACAGCACACGGCCACTTCCCAGTTCTTTCCACCTCACCACATGCTTTACCACTTGCCATCACCTTTGTCTTTCCGATATTCACCTTCAGACCTTTTGTCTCCATACATTCCTTCCACTTGTTCATCTTTTCCTTCAGTCCATCCATACTTTCCGCAATCAACACCAGATCATCTGCATACAACAACTCCCACGGTAAACCCTCCTTTACGGTCTGAGCCAGCACCTCCATCACAGCTACAAATAGTAGTTGACTTAGTACCGACCCCTGATGCACTCCCACCTTCACCTCAAACTCACCACTGTTCCCGTCCTTCGTCCTTACAGCTGTGCGTGCTCTTTTGTACATTGCCATCACTACTCTGATCAACCATTCCTCCACTCCTAACTTCCTCAATGCCCATGTCAATACTTTGCGTGGAACCCTATCGAATGCTTTCTCCAGATCAACAAACCCAAAAAACAACTTCTTCCTCTTATCCATGTACTTCTCCTGCAACTGCCTCACAATGAAAAGCGCATCTGTCGTTCCTCTTCCTGGCATAAATCCAAACTGCATTTCGTCGATCTTCACTTTCTTCCTTATCCTCCTCTCCAACACCCTTTCCAATACCTTCATTCCATGCTCCAATAACTTTATCGCTCGGTACGAGCCACACTCCAGAGGGTCACCTTTCCCCTTGTATAGAGGGACGAGGGTACTCAGTTCCCAATCCACTGGAATGCGGCCTTCTTTCACGACCAGATTACAGATCTCTGTCATTCTCTTCACACCCCAACTTCCTGCTGCCTTCAACATATCTCCCACAACTCCCGTCGGCCCTCCCGCTTTTCCACTCTACATTGCTTTTATCGCTTCCTCAACTTCCTTCTCAGTTATCTTCTCTGCCGGTCCTAAAACTGGGTTACTCTCTATGTTGCCATCCCATTCATTCTCTGTATTCAACAGCATTTCCATATATCTTTTCCATCTTCCTTTAATTCCATCTGGGTCGACAACGATTTGTCCCACTTCATCCTTCAAGCAACTCACCCCCATCACATCACACCTCTCTTTCGCTATGTGCTTTGCAATCCTGAATACTGCTTTCTGACCCTCTTCCGAATCCAAGCGTTCTCCGAACATTTTCCTACATGCCTCCTGCTCCTTTGCTACCTCTTTCTTTGCAGCCTTCCTGGCTGCCTTATAACTTTCATGCTCTGCTGTTTCTGCTCCCGTACCCTTCGCCTTCTGCCACTCTTTGAACTTCTTCCTCTTCTCGTCAATCCTCTTTCCAACCTCAACATCCCACCACCATGTTTCCGAGTGCCTCGGTGGTCCTTTTGTCCATCCACATACCTCACCAACGGCTCCCAACAGACTAGCTTTCATTGACATCCGACCACTTTCAAGCTCAACCACATCATCCTCTACCCTACTCAGCCTCTCTTTTAATGCCTCCCTTACTGTCACCTCTTTCAACCTCCACACCTTCATTCTCGGTTGGTACTTCACCCGCCGAGCTCTTCTCGCACCTTTCACCCTTATGTCGCAGACAACCAAGTGGTGCTGTGAAACAGCCTCCTCCCCCGGGATCACCTTTGTGTCCCGGAGGTGCCCCCTATCTCGCCGACGCACCATCAGGTAGTCAACGGTTGTCGTCGACCCACCTGACGTGTATGTAACAAGCTTATTGTCCTCTTTCTGGAACTGAGTATTACAAATCAACAAATCAGCTCCATCAGCAAACTCCAAAATCCTTTACACCTACTCCATTTCTCACACCATATCCGTAACCCCCATGAACTCCCTCAAAACCATCCATACTCCTTCCCACATGTCCATTCAGGTCTCCTCCCACCACAACAACTTCCTCATCTTTCACGTTTTTCATCAGCTTCTCTATCGCACACCAGAACTTGTCCTTCTCTTCATCGCTTCGACCAACCTGCGGAGCATATCCCGAGATGACGTTCACCAAGAGCTTTCCAATCATCATTTTCACCATCATCAACCTATCTCTCACTCTAGTCACACTCACCACACTGTCTACAAACTCCTCAGAAAACAGGACACCAACACCATTCACGCCCTCCGGGCACCCTTGCCACACAAACTTGTATTTCTGTCCCTGCCTACCCTTCACCATTCTCACACCACTTCCCTTCCATCTCGTCTCTTGCACACAACATATGTCCACTCTTCTTCTGACCAATACTTCCACCACTTCACCTGATCTCCCTGTCATTGTCCCCACATTCCATGTCCCAAACCTCAGAAACCGATCTCCACTTCGGGCTGCACCCTGCCCATATGTACTTGTGATTGTCATGGTTCTCTTTTTGAGGCAATGTTTTTATGGCCGGATGCCCTTCCTGACGCCAACCCTCTTAGTCGTCTCTTACGACACGCAGGGATACGGTGTAGCTATTCTGACCAGGGTACACACTGGGAAACGTTTAAAACATGTAAATTCTGGGGGGGGGGGGGGGGGGGGGGGCGTCAGCATCACGGCTGCGGTTTTAACATATTCCAACAATATCCAAACAGAACGATGAAAAAACAATCCGGGAAAAGTCTCCAAGCGAGAACGTGGATTTGAGAAAGAAGGAGCAGAGGCGGAAGAAAACGAGATACAGGGGGCGGGGCACAAGCCGAGACGAGGAGGAGAGCGAACAAGCACGTGTCCGGGAGGAGAGAAAGAATCAATATAGAATTCTTTGTCTCAGGAGGTGAGGTGAGGGGGAGAAAACAAAATAAAAGAAACAAGCAATACAGCGAAGGAAATAACCCAAACTGACAAAACACCGACGGGGGGAGGGAAGCCCCAAGTCACCAGGCCGCGCACGAGGTATGACTCAGAAAACGATTAACTACACACAAGTTTGCACGAACCACAAACCAACACCAACTAGAAACACACAATAACACATACACAGCAAAATAACCAGTGGAAATTTGACAAAGACAAGAATGGGAAAACACTCAAAACACTCAAACACTCAAATGGAACCATAGTTCAAATAAAAACCAAAACCCTGTTGGTGGTCTTCCTCTTCGGTTCCCTCTGCTGGCCGTTGTTCTTCCAGATGTTGTCAACTTGTTCTTCTTACTGGCGGCCTATTTGGTGGATATAAAAAGCACAGAACGTGTCCATTTTTATTTATGGCCCACAGGGGCCGACTATGGGTGGTTCACCTGTGGGCTTGGTGCCACCTCACCGGGTCTGCAAGCAAGATCTTGGGCCATCGTGGCCGGTCCCAGCAGAGGGGCCATGCCCCAACCCGTGGGGTCCATGAGTGGTGCTCAGCCACAGACATGTGGTCCATAAGTGGTGCGTGGATGCAGGCAGCTGGTTGCAAGGATTCGGGCACACCGACGCGGCCCACCCGTGCTCCCCTCAGTGCCCAGAGTCGGCCAGATCCATGGGTCGGGGAAGGAAGACAGAGAAGACAGGTGAGTGAGGGGTAAGGTCACAAGGGTACACATCAACGAAGGCAATGCAGAGTGAGGTGCGTTTGGAGACTGAGCGGAGAAAAGCTCGTCCCTACCGTACGTCACCCCCCCTGTTACCTACTCTACCCTTGCCCTTACCCCATATTTACACAAAAAATCTACACATTTACAAATTCGTCGCTATCTGTCTCGTCTTCCCCATATCTCCCCTATACCAAATTCGTCTTCACTCACACTAATCCAAAATTTGCCATCACCCAATTCATCATCAGTCCCTCCGAAGGAGGAAGAGATGGAATTACACACAATGTCACACCCACGTCATGATGCGTCTCACATTCCAAACATTTGCACAAAAATAATAAAAACATGGCATGGTGTGGAGTTCTATCACCTCAGGTGAGTGGATATCGATGGTGCGAGGAGATTCTTAATCCTAACTATCCTCTAAATGACTTTAATACACTTTACACTACCCGGGGTCTTTCCCTGCCAATCCATTGGCCATCTTACTCTATGCGGTTTTAAGAACCAAATTCCCATTGACCAAGCTGTGGTGCTTCATCAATTTGGGGTCTCACTCCCCCGATTCAACTCCCTGTGCCTTTGCACAATTTCAGGACTGGGTCGTGTGGCTCTCCCAGCATGTCTACCCACCTGCACACCTCCACCACTGCAGTTGCCTCCGAGCTTACCTGCTCCTTACCTAACCTATCTACCTGGGGAAGGCCCTCCTTGGCGCTTACCCCACTCGGTGCCCTCTTTGGCACTGGGCTACCCGGGTCCGTCCTTTGGATCCTCGAGCCCCATACACAACTCTAACGGCTCCCAGAGCCCACCTGCGGCCTCACCTGGCCGACATCCTAACAGTGGCTGCACCACGGAGTGCCCATTTAACTACACACACTAACAGGCCACACGCCCAGCCATTTCCACATCACTAATGCACCCATCCAAACACCATTCTTCCACACACACCACAGATGCCAATATCCAACCACAATTTACCTCTACCCTCTACCTAACTCTTACACTACCCTCCCCGGGTATTCGTGATGGGGTCCATCCTCCCCATACACACCTTCGCACCATCCACTCCACTCCACAGTTTCCACCATACTCACTCCACACCATCCATTCCATACTCCATATATTCCATGCCATTTATTCCGTACAACCATGCTCCATACACCTGTTTTTGCACACCTGTGCCATCACACCGGGTGCTTCCTGCACCCTCCTTCCTCCCAGGATTCTTCAATCATTCAATACAATGCACAACCACAATTGTTCCTCATACACTGCTCCATACACTTCCACGCTCAATACAATTCACAATCACCTCACACTTTCCACAATACACTTCTAAATCTCCAAACCATTGCCTCAGGCACCCAAATTCTCCCACGCTCACACACACATCCTTCCCGAGCAATGCCTAGCAATTCCTCATTTCACCAAGCCCAAGAGGCACCCATCGGCTGCACCACGGATGCACCCACGGGCTGCACCACAGACACACCCACCTGGCTGCACCACGGACACACCCACCGGCTGCACCACGGACACACCCACCGGCTGCACCACGGACACACCCACCTGGCTGCACCACGGACACACCCACCGGCTGCACCACGGACACACCCACCGGCTGCACCACGGACACACCCACCGGCGGCACCACGGACACACCCACCGTCTGCACCACGGACACACCCACTGGCTGCACCACGGACACACCCACCGGCGGCACCACGGACACACCCACCGGCTGCACCACGGACACACCCACCGGCTGCACCACGGACACACCCACCTCCGGCACCACGGACACACCCACCGGCTGCACCACGGACACACCCACCGGCTGCACCACGGACACACCCACCGGCGGCACCACGGACACACCCACTGGCTGCACCACGGACACACCCACCGGCGGCACCACGGACACACCCACCGGCTGCACCACGGACACACCCACCGGCTGCACCACGGACACACCCACCTCCGGCACCACGGACACACCCACCGGCTGCACCACGGACACACCCACCGGCTGCACCACGGACACACCCACCGGCGGCACCACGGACACACCCACCGGCTGCACCACGGACACACCCACCGACGGCACCACGGACACACCCACCGGCTGCACCACGGACACACCCACCGGCTGCACCACGGACACACCCACCGGCGGCACCACGGACACACCCACCGGCTGCACCACGGACACACCCACCTCCGGCACCACGGACACACCCACCTCCGGCACCACGGACACACCCACCGGCTGCACCACGGACACACCCACCGGCTGCACCACGGACACACCCACCGGCGGCACCACGGACACACCCACCGGCGGCACCACGGACACACCCACCGGCTGCACCACGGACACACCCACCGACGGCACCACGGACACACCCACCGGCTGCACCATGGACACACCCACCGGCGGCACCACGGACACACCCACCGGCTGCACCACGGACACACCCACCGGCTGCACCACGGACACACCCACCGGCGGCACCACGGACACACCCACCGGCGGCACCACGGACACACCCACCGGCTGCACCACGGACACACCCACCGGCGGCACCACGGACACACCCACCGGCTGCACCACGGACACACCCACCGGCGGCACCACGGACACCCCCCCCAGCTGCACCTCGGACATACCCACCAAGCGTTCCACACACCTGTTCTTCACTTGCACCCCATGCAAGCTCATTCACTCAACACAATGTCACTCATCTCACACTTCTCACAATACGCTGCTGAGTACACTTTCAACACACACACGGCACCATTCACGAGCATTGCCTCATTTGCTCAATACTAAGACTCTCACACACACACGGCATCATCTGATCTAACTACTCCCCTCTGAAACTCGCGCTTCCCAGTCGCCCCTTATACTATTGCGCTCCCTCGTCGTTATAATCCAAACTAATCTACCTACGTCCCCACTACAGGTGTAATGTCGCTACTTAACGCTACCGTTACCTATGGTCAATCTTCTCTAGATCCCCATCATTTTATCCTAACCCTCCCGGGCTAGTTTTCACTGCCATAACCCCATAAAACTAGTGCTCATGTGCCCCGTGAGTGCGAGGGATGGTGGATTTACCATCCTTGCACATCGGGCATCTCCTACTATTAATTTTGCCATCAAATTTCCTGCAAATCAAAATTTGCCAATCATTCTACCAATCATTTGCCAATCATCAAATTTTGCCAATCACTTCTGCCAATCCTATTCACTATTCTAAATTTCGGATTCAAAACACTATCATCATCACAGTCCGCTATATCTGAGCCTCGGTGCGTCGTTACCTCATTAAAACTCGGCTTCGCAAAGCCGAGCAGTGAATTCGGGTGGTTTGGTCGCCTGCAGGTTGAGTCCGTCCGGCATTCGGTTCAAGGGAGGCGGTTTGCTCGGCCCGAGATTCCACGGCCCATCGCGGCACGGAGCCTTCCGGTTTCCCGCCCGAAGGCCCGATCCCGCCCGGCCGGAACGCCGCCACCACAAGGGGGCACCGCTCCGCTTCCTCCTACATGCCCATGAACCGGACCGGTCGCCTTGCCCGGCGAGGCCCGGACTTGACCGTGCGGGGCGGGGCCAGGCCCGAATCGGCAACGACGCTTCGAAGAGAAGCGATGCAGCACCGACCCGCGCCGGGCCTCGCATCCAACAAAGCGCACCGCGCCCCGAGTGCTCGCCTCGGCTATCCGTCGCCCTAAACGCTGCTCCGGTCCACGTCTATGCCTTACTCGCATGCTCACACGCATACGCGACCCTTTTTACACTCACCAAGCCCTGCGTTCCAACGCCGGCCGTACATTCCACACACTCCGTCCATTCCACCACCGCACTCCCTGTTACACACCACACCTACCTCTCACGCACCCTCTTGTGCACACTCATCTTTCGCACACTTCGTTCCACACCTCTCCTCCATTACGTCCTCTGTAACACTCACCATGGGCGTGCACTCTTGCATCCACCCACTCACGCGCTTCAATGGGCTCTCCCACACCCGCGCCACAACCAACTCAGGTGTGCTTTCTCGTACACTCTCCCCGTCCATCCCAAGCATGCATCCTCACACCCGCTCCTCCACCAACTCACTCTCCGGGTCACTCTCACCCTCTGTGTCACACTCCGTACACTCCGACGTGCCTTCCCGCTTGCACTCGGTTTTACTCTCGCGCTCCGATGTGCCCTCCCGCACCTGTGCCACCACCAACTCACTCTCCGTGTCACACTCCGATGTGCATTCTTTCTCCGACGCACACTCTTTCCTCACAAGCGCGCCATTTCCACTCACAGGGGACCCTTCACCAACGCCCGGATACTTTCTCGATCCCAAGCGCGCAAAAATTCTTTTGTCGCCAAACATCCTTCTACAAAGTCTTCCCGCACAATATACAGCATGACTCACCTGGGCGCTTCTTCTTCTTCGCTCCAACACCTGCAAACTTTCATTGGTGTTATTAAGCACAGCATGGTGATGTGAGCAGGGACTTTGCACATTTTCCATTCCCTCCTCCAACTGTTGCTCTTCTACGTCTGTCGTCTCTACAATTTCAATTTCAACTTTTGCTTTTTCTTTGACGACCGCTGGCTTTATTAAAATTCCCTCTACTTCAGCGGTCATTGGCTGCCCCAAACCCCGGTTCGCGATCTCTATACCCGTCATTTTACCCGCGCTTTTCTCCGCCTCGCTCAACCAGCGCTTCTCGACCCGCTTTACCTCGTCGTGCACCCTTGGGACCTGCTCGCCCAACCTGCGGTCTCTGTTCTCCCCCATTTTTTTTATTCGGTCACCCATTCTGTTTTCCATTCCCTCTCTATCGGCCCTCATTTCGTCCGCTATTGCTTCAATTTGGTTTCCCAGCCCCCTGTTGCTTTCCCTCTCCTCATCCGCCTTGACCATGAAGGCCTGCATTTGCAGCATGAGTAGGTCCCAGTTCATCGGTGCTGCGGGCGCGGCTGCCGCAACCACGTGCGAGCCGCCATTTTGTGCGCCCGAAACCTCGTGCGCGAGGGCGCCATCTTGTGCACCTGATACCCCCGCAACCACATCCTCATTGCTCTCCTCCTCTCTCTCCCCCATATACATTTCCCTGGGGTCCTGGGTCGCTTCTACCCCTTCTATCTCCCCCACCGGCACCCGATCGCCTTGATTATCCATGGCACGATTTAAATTTAGGATGTTTTAATAAAATTTTGGCCACTCGTAATTTTGAGTGCGCTAAGCGCACTTCAGGTCCGAATCTCCCTCCCGACACCAATTGTTACGGCCAATAGTACAATTGGTGTCCAAAATTTGGGCTAAATAAATTTAGTCCCAGGTTCGAATCCCAACTCCTGACTACCAATTGTTGCGGATCTCAACGTCGGCCCCTTTTCCCCTTACCAAGGGGGGATTAGTCCCCTTGTCTGCGACTGACCGACGTGAGTCATGAAGCTGCCCAGCTCCCTCCAGAGAGGCAGGTGAGCAACCTCGTTCGAGACCACGGACAAGATGTTATTTGCCGAGCGGATTAGCAGCCGCGGCTCGAACCATAAACAATACTACACCCGATCCTGAAACGTTGGCCAAATCATGCCACAGGTGTTCAATGGGGAAATCACTAAAACGACCGAATGTGAGGAAGCAAAAGGGGTAAAGAAAGAACACAGGTATTTATTAATTATTTACACACCACCAAAGCAGAAAAGAAATGAAATGCAATTTACAGGGAAATGGAAGGAGCAGAAGGACACAGAGCAATTTCTAGCTTACCTATACAGTCTTACTTAAACCCCAGGACAACACAGACAAACAGACGACAATCAGACTTCCACGAGTGGGGAATGAAGGCAGGAACGAATGGCTGGAAGGGGAGGAAGGTTCAGGTGGTCCACAGAGCTGGAAGGATGCGGGTCCGGTTCGTGTGACGGCGCGGCTCGAGGTGAGCAGCCGCCGACCCTCCTCGATCGTGTTCATACGGCGGCGTTGCTTCGTGGCCGCGGTCGAAACTGCCGTCAAGGCTCAAAGCTGCGGTGGTCAAAGCTGCGGTGGTCTCTCGCTTATCTGTGGTTCATCTCCCGCATCTCCCGCATCTGACGCTGCGGTCCTTCCCCACTCCATTTTTATGAGGCGCGTCGCGATCAAGCCGCCGGCCTGTTGGAAACGCCCATCGGTGAGCTCGCCTCGGCCTTCATTGGTCGCAAGGGCTCACCGATCCCGCCCCTTGAGGAGGCGTTGGCAAAGCCACGCCTTGTTCCTGACGCTTTGCTGACTCCTCCCACCTTCTGCTCCGAGATGACCTCGTGTGCAATGGAGTCTTGGGGTGAAGGTGATGCCAATAACCCCACCCAAAGTTACTGGCACTTTGAAGAGGCCATGGGGGTGTCAGAGGGATCCTATCTTATTTCAATTCGGTGCAATGCAGTGTCAATTAATGGGAGACAGAGCCTTAACTGATACACATAATAAGGAAATAACTATTTAGATGGGTATATGGTGGCCTACGTGCTTGTACATGGACTAGCTACGGTGCACTCATTTCAATTAACAGCCAATTAAAGGGGAAATGTACATAGGAAATTTTAATACTAAATTTACAAAGTGAAGGTTCTAAAAACCGTAACAATATATATATATATATATATATATATATATATATATATATATATATATATATATATATATATATATATATATATATATATATATATATACACATATATACACACACACACACACACACACACACACTTGGCATTTAATTTTTTTGTGGGGGTGAACTTACTTTTCAAGATGTCTAAGAACCAAAAGTTCATTGGAATTATGTTGAAATTATTCTAGATTTTTGTTAATGCGACCTTTAAAAGAAACAAAAACCACATTTGACATTTCGAAACAAATAAATTGATGCTTGAAAGTGATGTAAACTGATATCGAACTCAATTCATGGACAGTACTGCGTTAAACTTCTGTATGTTTTCCAGAAGTATCTCTTTATTTTGCACATTAGTCAAATTTTTTTTTAACAAAAACAAAAGTTAAATTACGACTGGGATTATGGACAGTAAAATTACAGTTCAGTACTTCGTGTAACCCCCACGAGCATTCTGGAGAGCACGTACACGTTGAGGCATGCTGTTCACGAGATTTGCCAAGGTTTGGACAGGAATCGCTTGCCATGCAGTGACAATAGCCTGCTGCAATTCACGCACAGAGGTCGGCTGCTGGTCCAAGTGGTCGATTTGACGCGTTAATTCTGCCCACAAGTTCTCTATCGGATTCATACCCAGGGATATGGCAGGCCACTCCATATGCTCTACACCACGGTCAGCAAGAAAGTGTTGGATCATGCGAGCACGATGAGGCCGTGCATTGTCATCTTCAGTTGTCATTGTCATCTTCAGGAAGACAGTTTCCCCGAAAGGCTGCACGAGCAAATGGAAGCAATGTTTCTTCCAGAATGGCCCTGTACTTGAACTGGTTCAGGTTTCCATTCAGAACAACGAGGTCAGTTTTGCCCCCTGCATGAAAAGCAGCCCAAACGGTCACCCCACCACCTCCAGCTTGGACTCTTGGCACTATACAATCTTTGTTGTAGGCTTCATGCACTTGTCTGCGCACTCGGACACGGCCATCTTGACGATAGACCAGAAATCTAGACTCGTCACTGAAAATCACGTGATTCCAGTGTCCTGGCTGCCATTGACGGTGCTCTCTGGCCGACTGCAATCGGCGCTGGTGGTGTTGTCTGGTCAGGTGTGGCTTTCTCAGGGGACGCCTGGCACGATAGCCTGCTTGAACCAGTCGTTGGGTGACTAGCCTTCTGGATACAGGCACATTTGTCAGTTGCTGCCACTCAGCCCTAAGCCGATTAGCTGACTTGGTACGGCCATTGCGGACTAACCGGTGCAGCTGGCGATCATCCCTCCTTGTGGTTCTGCGGGGATGTCCTGCCCTCGGTATTGGAGTAGGGACACCCCTCTGAGCATTTCGTTTCAGGATCTTTGACACCTGACCTTGAGTGATGCCATACTGCCGACAATAGCACGCTGTTTCATGCCGTAATTTCGTAAAGCCACCACTCCATGACAAACAGCATTGTCGAGTTGACGGACCATCTCCAGAGGAAGCGGCAATAACTTTTGGAGACGTGCAGCAGTTGTTTTCCACTAATACAGAACACAACAACCCTTGTATACTTGACTGTGAAGTCAATCATAAAATGCACCTGTCCGTACATTTTGCCACGCCACCTGTGATATAATCCTGTTGTTGACTTCTTGCTACGACAGACAATCAGTGACATGGTTCTTTTAACAAATAAATCACCAAAGTGTAAAAGAAACTCACCAGATTGATATACTGAGTTAAGAAAGTAAACCCAAGTCAAGAAAAAAAAAATTCCATATTAAATGCCAAGTCTGTATGTACACACAACAACACAACAACATCATGCATTTTAAGGCCATTTTCCCTGCTAGAGCGGGGGTTAGCCTTGCGGTCCCCATGACAATCTTCTCCATCTTGCCCTATTTTCTGCATCTCTCCTTGTTAACCCCCTTGCCCGCATTTCTTCTTCCACCATCTTTAGCCAAGTCTTTCTCGGTCTTCCCCGTCCTCTACTTCCTTCTACATTCATTTCCAACACTCTTCTCAACCAGTCACTTTCACCCTTCCTCAACACATGACCAAACCATCTTAACCTGTTCCTCTTCACAGCATCAATCACAGGCTCTATTCCCATCATCTTTCGCAATTCATCATTTGTCTTCCTCTCTCTCAACGATACTCCGCACATCCATCGAACCATTCGCATTTCCACCCTTTCCAACCTTCGTTGCTGCTCTACGTTCATTACCCATGTCTCGCTCCCATAAATCATAACACTACTCACACATGCAGCATACACCTTTCCCTTCAGCTTCAATGACACTCCCCTCCTCATCAGCACGCCACTCAGTTCCCGAAACTTCTTCCATGCACATCTCACTCGAGCAACCGTTGCCGAGTCTGATCCACCTTCTCCATTCAGCATGTCTCCGAGGTAGCAAAATGTTTTCACACCTTCCAGCTTCACGCCGTCTCCAAGATCCAACTCAACATTTCCTCCATCTGCAGCTCCCTCTGTGCACACCTTACATTTGAATGTAGCTGCCACACTGGTTAATGACCCTCTCAGACCACTACATTTTTGATGAACCCACTCAGCACACATTGTACATTGAATGGAGTTCACTCTGACACCCTTCCTGCACACAGCACAGGGCCACTTCCCAGTTCTTTCCACCTCACCACATGCTTTACCACTTGCCATCACCTTCGTCTTTCCGATATTCACCTTCAGACCTTTTGTCTCCATACATTCCTTCCACTTGTTCATCTTTTCCTTCAGTCCATCCATACTTTCCGCAATCAACACCAGATCATCTGCATACAACAACTCCCACGGTAAACCCTCCTTTACATTCTGAGCCAGCACCTCCATCACAGCTACAAATAGTAGTGGACTTAGCACCAACCCCTGATGCACTCCCACCTTCACCTCAAACTCACCACTGTTCCCGTCCTTCGTCCTTACAGCTGTGCGCGCTCTTTTGTACATTGCGATCACTACTCTGATCAACCATTCCTCCACTCCTAATTTCCTCAATGCCCATGTCAATACTTTGCGTGGAACCCTATCGAATGCTTTCTCCAGATCAACAAACCCAAGAAACAACTTCTTCCTCTTCTCCATGTACTTCTCCTGCAACTGACTCACAATAAAAAGCGCGTCTGACATACCTCTTCCTGGCATAAATCCAAACTGCATTTCGTCGATCTTCACTTTCTTCCTTATCCTCCTCTCCAACACCCTTTCCAACACCTTCATTCCATGCTCCAATAACTTTATCGCTCGGTACGAGCCACACTCCAGAGGGTTACCTTTCCCCTTGTATAGAGGGACTAGGGTACTCAGTTCCCAAACCACTGGAATGCGGCCTTCTTTCACCACCAGATTACAGATCTCTGTCATTCTCTTCACACCCCAACTTCCTGCTGCCTTCAACATATCTCCCACAACTCCCGTCGGCCCTCCCGCTTTTCTACTCTTCATTGCTTTTATCGCTTCCTCAACTTCCTTCTCAGTTATCTTCTCTGCCGGTCCTAAAACGGGGTTACTCTCTATGTTGCCATCCCATTCATTCTCTGTATTCAACAGCATTTCCACATATCTTTTCCATCTTCCTTTAATTCCATCTGGGTCCACAACGATTTGTCCCACTTCATCCTTCAAGCAACTCACCCCCATCACATCACACCCCTCTTTCACTATCTGCTTTGCAATCCTGAACCCTCTTCCGAATCCAAGCGTTCTCCGAACATTTTCCTGCATGCCTCCTGCGCCTTTGCTACCTCTTTCTTTGCAGCCTTCTTGGCTGCCTTATAACTTTCATGCTCTGCTGTTTCTGCTCCCTTACCCTTCGCCTTCTGCCACTCCTTGAACTTCTTCCTCTTCTCATTAATCCTCTTTCCAACTTCATCATCCCACCACCATGTTTCCGAGTGCCTCGGTGGTCGTTTTGTCCATCCACATACCTCACCAACGGCTCCCAACAGACTAGCTTTCATTGACATCCAACCACTTGCAAGCTCAACCACATCATCCTCTACCCTACTCAGCCTCTCTTTTAATGCCTCTCTTACTGTCACCTCTTTCAACCTCCGCACCTTCATTCTCGGTTGGTACTTCACCCGCCGAGCTCCCCTCGCACCTTTCACGCTTATGTCGCAGACAACCAAGTGGTACTGTGAAACAGCCTTCTCCCCCGGGATCACCTTTGTGTCCCGGAGGTGCCCCCTATCTTGCCTACGCACCATCAGGTAGTCAACGGTTGTCGTCGAACCAACTGACGTGTATGTAACGAGCTTATTATCCTCTTTCTGGAACTGAGTATTACAAATCAACAAATCAGCTCCATCGGCAAACTCCAAAATCCATTCACCTTCTCCATTTCTCACACCATATCCGTAACCCCCATGAACTC
This sequence comes from Myxine glutinosa, assembly GCF_964187855.1. Taxonomy (NCBI): domain Eukaryota; kingdom Metazoa; phylum Chordata; class Myxini; order Myxiniformes; family Myxinidae; genus Myxine; species Myxine glutinosa. The sequence goes on along the minus strand of NC_136264.1, from coordinate 191,465,703 downwards.
CCTCAAAACCATCCATACTCCTTCCCACATGTCCATTTAGGTCTCCTCCTACCACAACAACTTCCTCATCTTTCACGTTTTCCATCAGCTTCTCTATCGCACACCAGAACTTGTCCTTCTCTTCATCGCTCCGACCAACCTGCGGAGCATATCCCGAGATGACGTTCACCAAGAGCTTTCCAATCATCATTTTCACCATCATCAACCTATCACTCACTCTTGTCACACTCACCACACTGTCTAAAAACTCCTCAGAAAACAGGACACCAACACCATTCACGCCCTCCGGGCACCCTTGCCACACAAACTTGTATTTCTGTCCCTGCATACCCTTCACCATTCTCACACCACTTCCCTTCCATCTCGTCTCTTGCACACAACATATGTCCACTCTTCTTCTGACCAATACTTCCACCACTTCTCCTGATCTCCCTGTCATTGTCCCTGCATTCCATGTCCCAAACCTCAGTAACCGATCTCCACTTCGGGCTGTACCCTGCCCATATGTAGTTGTTATTGTCATGGTTCTCTTTTTGAGGCAATGCTTTTATGGCCGAATGCCCTTCCTGACGCCAACCCTTTTAGTCGTCTCTTACGACACGCAGGGATACGGTGTACCTATTCTCATCCAGGGCACACACCGGGAAATGTTTAAAACATGGAAATTCTGGGGGGGGGTTGGGGGGGTGGGGGGGGGGCATCAGGGCTGCGGGGGCCCCATCAGCACCACGCCATGGCGGCCCGGTCAGCACCACACCACATCGGCCCGGTCAGCACCACACCACGTCGGCCTGGTCAGCACCACACCACGCCAGCCCGGCCAGCACCAGACCACGCCAGCCCGGTCAGCACCACACCACGTCTGCCCGGTCCGCACCACACCACGTTTGCCCGGTCAGCACCACACCACGCCGGCCCGGTCGGCCCAGAGCCTGGCGCGAAGTCCAAGGACATCAGCACGTCATCTGAAAAACAGCTCCAGTGCGAACCACTCGGTCAATGGCGCGAACCAGGTCCCGACACGCCCTTGCTTGCTTGGCCCCGATGAAGGCCTCGCTGGGTGTTCTCCAAACAGGGGCAAAATCGCCCAAGCCGTGCTGGATTTCGGCTCGGCCCCGATGAAGGCCTCGCTGGGTGTTCTCCAAACAGGGGCAGAATTGCCCAAGCCGCGCTGGATTTCGGCAGCGGAGGCCTTGCTCGCTCGGCCCCGATGAAGGCCTCGCTGGGTGTTCTCCAAACAGGGGCAAAATCGCCCAAGCCGCGCTGGATTTCGGCGGCAGAAAGCAGCCACGAAGCGACGATATTCGGTCGGGCTGTAATGCGAACACCACGGCGGCCCGGTCAGCACCACACCCTTGGAAAGGACTTCGATGCTGTGGAGAGATCGAAGCAAGCCTCCTTGCTCGAGCGGACCGGAAGCGGAAGCCATATACAGCAATACAGTATATATACAGCAATACCCCATTTTACGCCATTTCGACATACGTCAAATCCGACTTTACGCCACTCTTCTAGAGTAAATTTCAGTTCAGCAAAAGTCATTATGTGCGACTTTACGTCACTCCTGCATCATAATAGGAGGACGTGAAAAAGAATTAATTTTTCCTTAAAAATATATTTCTAATAAATAAAATAATACATAAATTAACAATAAAAGAAGCTAAAAAACAATTTAAAATACAATAAAAAGCACATTTAAAATATTTTAAAATGTACATACAGTATACTGTACGTACGCGTAGCTGCTGGTTCTCATTCAAACCAAAGGCGATGCCATATGCATTTTGTCCTGTGCTGCGATCACGTGCTTGCTTTGCCTTTCGCTGGTATTTTTGTGATTATTCCTTTACTGTGTAACGGTTCCTTTACTGTGTAAAACAACCAACGTAACGTGGCAACGGCGAAACATGACGACGATGCCGGCTCGGACGACCATCCGTGGCAGACGTCATGTCACATCACCGTGCAGAGTGTGCAATGTCCGCGACGAGGTCAGGCCCCATGGCCCATGACCCATGTGAAACGAACGACCGTGTCAAGCCTCGAGACAGGGTGCTCCATCGGGCACCTCGCCGGCATCCGGCATCGACGAATCGATCGACATGTGCATGTGAACATGTGCATGGATTTGCAAATGCCTGCCTGTACATCGTCGTTTCTGCGTATATCGCATCGTCCAAAAAAGAGAAGCACGCAACTTCGGCCGCTCGAGGAAAGACGGGGCACGCCTACGACTCGGAGGCGAGCGTCGATCCCCGGGGCGGCCTGGTTCACGGAACCCTGAACTCGTTCGTTCGTCACAGACGACACGACACGACCACCGGTGAAACTACTCGGACACGTTGGGTAAAGCACGCCGTGGTGAAGCGGGCCGCAGAGCCACTCGGCACACAAGCCAAGCCCGCTCACGGTCGACACGTCCGTGCCGGTCACCGCGTTTGAGGAGAAGACCCGGCCGATATAAAACAACGGAAGGACTCCCGACGGGGAGCGGCAAAGATTCAGGGCGAAGCCGCAGCCTCCTCCAGTTATTTACTCTAGTTTTACGGTGTTTGTCTTCATTTTAAGGCATTTTTAAGACATTACGCCCGGTTTACGTCAAAAACCGAGTAACGTCACGGCTTATAGAACCAATTAATGACGTAGGCCGGGGTATTGCTGTATATATATATATATACACTATACAGTATATATATATATATATATATATATATATATATATATATATTGTTACGGAACCCAGCGTCGGCCTATGGTTCCCCTTTGAGGGGGGATTAGTCCCCTCGTTTGTCACTGACCGACGGGGTCCCTGAAGCTGCACCGCGACCTCCGGAAAGGCCGGTGAGCAGCTTCGTTCACGACCGCGGGTAAGATGGTAATTTGCCGAGCGGATGGCAGCCGCGGCCCGAACCGTTAACAAAGACTAACCCGATTCTGAACGTTGGCCAAATCGTGCCACAGGTATTCAATTTGGAATAGACAAAGACGACAAGGATGTGAAGAAGAGGAAGACGAAGGCAAAAGGGTTGGAAATGCTACTATATTTATTCCTACTATTTACAGGACCAAAATAACCAAGGAAGAAGGAAAGATAATAAAATAAAGACAGAAGGAATCAAGGAGACACAGTGCAAATTAGCTTACCTACAGTCTTAATTAATACCCCAGGACAAGACACACAAAACAGACTACGAGCAAACTCACATGAATGGGGAAATTGCAGGTAGGAATGGAAGGACTGGAAGGAGAGGAAGGTCCAACGGGAACCGGAGCTGGAGCTTGATCCCGCACGGGACGTCGGGTGGGACCTCGACGGCCACCGATGCCACCGCAATCTGGCTCCCGCGTCGCAGCGGGTCGAAACTGCGTGGTCTCAAAGCTGGTGGTGGTGGACTCCAGGCTGGTGGTGGTGGACTCCAAAGCTGCGGTGGTTCAAAGCTGCTTCTCTGGCTCACCTCAGGACGCGTCTCCCTTCTCTCTCCGAGGGCTCGTCTCGACTCATCTGCCGTCTCTGGCGCAACTCTCTTTGCAGAACTCAGAACTCATCTCAAAGGCTTCCACGCGCGCTTATATAACGCCTCGGGCGATCAAGCCGCCGGCCTCCAGGAAACGCCCATCGGGTCGCTCTCCGCAGTCCGATTGGTGGGCACGGGCTCACTGGCTCCACCGTTGATGACGATGGGCGGGCACGCTCTTCTTCCCCGAGCTGACCACGCCGTAATGGCGGCAAATGCAGTTGGCAGTAGAGGCTTTGGGAATGGGAATGAAAGGGGATCTATCTATTTGAATTCGGTGCAATGGAGTGTCAATTAATGGAAGACACAGCCTTAACCTACATAGAATAAGGAAATAAACTACCAACAAGGAGGAAATCTATGATTGGCTAACGTGATTGTTTATGACCTAATTACGGGACCCACTTTGACCTTTATACACAACTGGAGGAAGGAGGGTGATATTTTACAATGCACTACACAATAAAAAAACACTTCTCATATCCACAACACTGCACCCTCCTCCTCTTAGGTACGTCCCGGGCCTATTAGCTTTACTTTTACTGTGGCACGTAGGTGTGGTTCCCTCTACATTTAACCTGACCCTGAGTGTGACAGTTTTAAAACATAAATAAATATGTCCCGCTGCTCCATTGCACCCTGCCTAACAGATTCACGCCCACAACTAACCGAATTGCGGAATGGTCTTCAAACTATACATTTACGATGGGGGAGTATTATTTACAGTTGACGCTACTTTTATTTACAATATGCAACCCAGGACCTGTGATTGTTCTTTTGGGGGGGAGACAGTCTGCCCTGCATCGACGCACCATGAAGCACCCAAAAACGCACCAAAACACCATCAAGCACCAATCGGTGCACAGTCACCACAGTTTTTAATAAAAATAAACCCAACAAACCCCTGGTGGTGTCTTCCTCTTCGGCTCCCTCTGCTGGCTATTGTTCTCTTCCAGATGTTGTCAACTTCTTTGCTGGCGGCCTATTTGGTATAATAAAAGCAAGCACAAAACGTGTCCATTGTTTTTTTATTTATGGCCCACAGGGCCGACTAGGGATGGTTCACCTGTGTGGCATCGGTGCCCTGTGAGCAAGGTCCGCCAGCAAGATCTCGGGCCTTCATGGCCGGTTCCAGCAGAGGGGCCATGCCCCAACCCATGGGGTCCATCAGTGGTGCTCAGCCACAGACATGTGGTCCATACGTAGTGCATCAATGCAGACAGCTGTGGTTGCGAGAGTTTCGGGCGCACAATGGCGGACTCCCGCACGCTCCCCTCGGCGCCCAGAGGCGCACAGTCCTCGTGTGGGAGACAAGGGGGGGTGGGGGGGGGAAAGACAGATGAGTGAGGGGTAAGGTCACAAGGGTACACATCAATAAAGGCAATGCAAGGCGAGGTGCGTATGGAGACGGAGCGGAGAAAAGCTCGTCCCTACCGTACGCCCCCCCCCCCCCCCCCACATGTGACCTACACTACCCTTGCCCTTACCCCATATGTACAAAATCTACACATTACAAATTTGTCACTACTGTCACGTCTTCCCCACATTTCCCCTATACCAAATTCGTCTTCACTCCCACTACTTCAAAATTTGCCATCACCAATTCATCATCAATCCTCATAAGGAGGGAGAGATGGAACATCAGCACAATGTCACACCCACGTCATGATGCGTCTCACATTCCAAACATTTGCACAATAAAATAATAAAAACATGGCATGGTGTGGAGTCCTGTCACCTCAGGTGAGTGGATGTAGATGGTGCAAGGAGATTCTTAATCCTAACTACTTCCTAAATGACTTTAACACACTTTACACTACCCGGGGTCTTTCCCTGCCAAACCATTGGCCATCTTACACTCTATGCGGTTTTAAGAAACAAATTTCCATTGACCAAACTGTGGTGCTTATCAATTTGGGGTCTCACTCCCCCGATTCATCTCCCGGTGCCCTTGCACAATTTCAGGACTGGGTCGTGTGGCTCTCCCAGCAGGCCTACCCACCTGCACACCTCCACCACTGTAGTTGCCTCCGAGCTTACCTGCTCCTTAACCTAACCTATCTACTGGGGAAGGCCTCTCCTGGCTCTGTCACCCCTCGGTGCCCTCTGGCACTGGGCTACCCGGGTCCGTCCTCCGGATCCTCGGGCCCCATCCACAACTCTACCGGCTCCCAGAGCCCACCTGCGGCCTCACCTGGCCGACATCCTCACAGTGGTGGAGTGCCCATTCAACTACACACACTAACAGGCCACACGCCCAGCCATTTCCACGTCACTAATGCACCCATCCAAACTCCATTCTTCCACACGCACCACAAATGCCAATATCCAACCACAATTTACCTATACCCTCTACCTAACTCTTACACTACCCTCCCCGGGTATTCGTGATGGGGGTCCATCCTCCTTTCCCCCATCCACACCTTCGCACCATCCACTCCACTCCACAGTTTCCACCATACTCACTCCACGACCATCCATTCCATACTCCATATATTCCACACTCCATGTATTCCACACAACCATTCTCCATTCACCTGTAGTTGCACACCCGTGCAATCACCTGGTGCCACCTGCACCCTCCTTCCTTCCTGGACCATTTGGTCAACACCACACACATCACCATCACTCACTCATACACTGCTCCATCCACCTGTTCAGTTGCACACCTGTGCAATCTCACTTGTTCCTCACTCACTGCTCCATACACTTCCACGCTCAATACAATTCACAATCACCTCACAATACACCCCTGAGTACACCTCCAACACTCACACGGCATCATCTGAACTACCTGGTGCCCTGCTAACTTAGTGCTCCCCGTCTTCCCTTTAAACTAAGCACATACCACATCATTATCATCCAAACTAATCTACCTGCGTCCCCACTACAGGTATCATTGTCACTACCTCACCTAGCGTTACCTATGATCAATCTCTAGGTCCCTACACACTATATCCTAACCCTCCCGGGCTAGTTTTCACTGCCAACCCCATAACACTAGTGCTCCTTTGCCCCCGCTGTGAGGGATGGCAGAGTTGCCATCCCATCACATCGGGCACCTCTCACTATCACTATCAATTTTGTTCATCCAATTCCTGCAAATCAAAAATTTTCCAATCACTGCCAATTCTATTCACTTTTTTTTTTTTCCGGATCAAAAAGACTATCATCATCATCACAGTCCGCTTTATCTGAGCCTCGGTGCGTCGTCACATCATTAAAACTCGGCTTCGCAAAGCCGAGCAATGAATTCGGGTGGTTTGGTCGCCTGCAGTTGGATCCGTCCGGCATCCACGACTCTGGGGAGGAGGCATGCTCGGGCCGAGGTTCCACGCATCATCGCGGCTCGGTACCTTGCGGTCCCGGGCCCGATGACCGAGGCTCGCCCGGTCGGAACCCCGTCCCCACCAGGGGGGCACCGTTCCGCTTCCTCCTACTCGCCCTTGAACCGGACCGGTCGCCTCGCCCGACAAGGCCCGGACTCGACCGTGCGGGGCGGGGCCAGGCCCGAATCGTGCGCGACGCTCCGAAGCGGGGCGACGCAGCATCGATCCGTGCGAGGCTTCGCATCCAACAAGGCGTGCCCCGCGCGCAGCTCCGCATCCAACAAAGCGTGCCGCGCACCGAGCGCCCGCTATCCGTCGCCCTAACTGCTAGCCCGGTCAACGTCGATGCTTCACTTGCATGCTCACACCACGCGACCCGTTTCACACTCACAAAGCCCGGCGTTCCAACGCCATCCGTACATTCCACACACTCCGTCCATTCCACCAACGCACTCCCTGTTACACACCACACCTCGTGCACACTCGCCGTTCACACACTCCCTTAACACACCTCGCGCACCGTCTTGCGCACTCTCACCGTTCGCACACTTCGTTCCACGCTCCATACACCCCGACGTGCATTCTCGCTCGCACTCGGTTTCACACTCGCGCTCCGATGTGCCCTCTCGCACTCGCGCCACCACCAACTCACTCTCCGTGTCACACTCCGTACACCCTGACGTGCATTCCCGCTCGCACTCGGTTTCACACTCGCGCTCCGATGTGCCCTCTCGCACTCGCGCCACCACTAACTCACTCTCCGTGTCACACTCCGTACACCCCGACGTGCATTCTCGCTCGCACTCGGTTTCACACTCGCGCTCCGATGTGCCGTCTCGCACTCGCGCCACCACCAACTCACTCTCCGTACACCCCGACGTGCATTCTCGCTCGCACTCGGTTTCACACTCGCACTCCGATGTGCCCTCTCGCACTCGTGCCACCACCAACTCACTCTCCGTGTCACACTCCGTACACCCCGACGTGCATTCTCGCTCGCACTCGGTTTCACACTCGCGCTCCGATGTGCCCTCTCGCACTCGCGCCACCACTAACTCACTCTCCGTGTCACACTCCGTACACCCCGACGTGCATTCTCGCTCGCACTCGGTTTCACACTCGCGCTCCGATGTGCCGTCTCGCACTCGCGCCACCACCAACTCACTCTCCGTACACCCCGACGTGCATTCTCGCTCGCACTCGGTTTCACACTCGCACTCCGATGTGCCCTCTCGCACTCGTGCCACCACCAACTCACTCTCCGTGTCACACTCCGTACACCCCGACGTGCATTCCCGCTCGCATTCGGTTTTACACTCGCGCTCCGATGTGCTCTCTCGCACTCGCGCCACCACCAACTCATTCTCCGTGTCACACTCCGTACACCCCGACGTGCATTCTCGCTCGCACTCGGTTTCACACTCACGCTCCGATGTGCCCTCTCGCACTCGCGCCACCACCAACTCATTCTCCGTGTCACACTCCGTACACCCCTACGTGCATTCCCGCTCGCACTCGGTTTTACACTCGCGCTCCGATGTGCTCTCTCGCACTCACGCCACCACCAACTCACTCTCCGGGTCACTCTCACCCTCGCACGTACACTCCGTCGTGCATTCCCGCTCACACTCGGTTTCACTCCCACACTTTATAACACACCCACTCGCCGACGCACACTTTTTTCTCACACGCGCGCCATTTCCACTCACACGGGACCCTTCACCAACGCCCGGGTGCCATATTGACCCCAATCGCGCGACAATTCCCTTCGCGCCAAACCCCCTCTTACAAAATCTCCCGGCACCACATACAGCCCGTCTCACCTTCGGGGTTCTTCTTCCTCCCTGCACCGACACCTGCAAATCTTCATTTGGGTTATTAAGCACAGCATCGTGATGCGAGCACGGACTTTGTACATAATCCATTTCTCCCTGCAATTCCCGGGCTACCTCCGTCGTCTCTTCAATTTTAACTATACTCATTATTTCTTTTTCTTTATTCACCTCAACGACCGCTGGCTTTAATAACATTTTCTCTCCTACCTCAGCGGTCGCCGGCTGCCCCATACCCCGGGTCGCGATCTCTACACCCGTCATTGTACCCGCGCTTTCCTCCGCCTCGCTCAACCAGCGCTTCTCGACCCGCTTTACCTCGTCGTGCACCCCTGGGACCTGCTCGCCCAATCTGCGGTCAATGTTCTCCCCCGCCTTTTTCAATCTGGCCATTCGATCCATCTCTTTGTTCAGTTCCTGTCTTGACACTCCCATCGTCGCTAATAATCGCATCATGAGGGCGTCCAAATCTATCACAACCATTTGCGCAGCGGGCGCGGCTCTCGCTGCCATGTGCGAGGCGCCATTTTGTGCCTCCACAACCACGTGCGCGAGAGCGCCATTTTGCGCGCCTGATACCTCCTCAACCACATTATCATTTCCCTCCTCCATTTCTTCCCTGTGGTCCTGGGTTACCCCTAACCCCTCTTCTAGTTCCCCCACCGGCATCCCGCCGCCTTGACCATCCATGGCACGATTTTCAAATTTGGAATTTTATAACAAAATTTCGGCCCACTCGTAATTTGAGTGCGCTAAGCGCTTCAGGTCCGTATCTCGCTCCTGGCACCAATTGTTACGGAACCCAGCGTCGGCCTATGGTTACCCTTTGAGGGGGGATTAGTCCCCTCGTTTGTCACTGACCGACGGGGTCCCTGAAGCTGCACCGCGACCTCCGGAAAGGCCGGTGAGCAGCTTCGTTCGCGACCACGGGTAAGATGGTAATTTGCCGAGCGGATGGCAGCCGCGGCCCAAACCGTTAACAAAGACTAACCCGATTCTGAACGTTGGCCAAATCGTGCCACGGGTATTCAATTTGGAAAAGACAAAGACGACAACGATGTGAAGAAGAGGAAGATGAAGGCAAAAGGGTTGGAAATGCTACTATATTTATTCCTACTATTTACAGGACCAAAATAACCAAGGAAGAAGGAAAGATAATAAAATAAAGACAGAAGGAATCAAGGAGACAGTGCAAATTAGCTTACCTACAGTCTTAATTAATACCCCAGGACAAGACACACAAAACAGACTACGAGCAAACTCACACGAATGGGGAAATTACAGGCAGGAATGGAAGGACTGGAAGGAGAGGAAGGTCCAACGGGAACCGGAGCTGGAGCTTGATCCCGCACGGGACATCGAGCGGGACCTCAACGGCCACCGATGCCACCGCAATCTGGCTCCCGCGTCGCAGCGGGTCGAAACTGCATGGTCTCAAAGCTGGTGGTGGTGGACTCCAAGCTGGTGGTGGTGGACTCCAAAGCTGCGGTGGTTCAAAGCTGCTTCTCTGGCTCACCTCAGGATGCGTCTCCCTTCTCTCTCCGAGGGCTCGTCTCGACTCATCTGCCGTCTCTGGCGCAACTCTCTTTGCAGAACTCAGAACTCATCTCAAAGGCTTCCGCGCGCGCTTATATAACGCCTCGGGCGATCAAGCCGCCGGCCTCCAGGAAACGCCCATCGGGTCGCTCTCCGCAGTCCGATTGGTGGGCATGGGCTCTCTGGCTCCACCCGTGATGACGATGGGCGGGCACCCCCTTCTTCCCCGAGCTGACCACGCCGTAATGGCGGCAAATGCAGTTGGCAGTAGAGGCTTTGGGAATGGGCATGAAAGGGGATCTATCTATTTGAATTCGGTGCAATGGAGTGTCAATTAATGGAAGACACAGCCTTAACCTACATAGAATAAGGAAATAAACTACCAACAAGGAGGAAATCTATGATTGGCTAACGTGATTGTTTATGACCTAATTACGGGACGCACTTTGACCTTTATACACAACTGGAGGAAGGAGGGTGATATTTTACAATGCACTACACAATAAGAAAACACAATTCTCATATCCACAACAATATATATATATATGTATATATATATATATATATATATATATATATATATATATATATATATATATATATATATATATATATATATATATATATATATATATATATATACAGACTTGGCATTTAATATGGAATTTTTTTTTTTCTTGACTTTGGTTTAATTTCTTAAGTCAGTATATCTATCTGGTGAGTTTCTTTTACATTTTGGTGATTTATTTGTTAAAAGAACCATGTCACTGATTGTCTGTCGCAGCAAGAAGTCAACAACAGGATTATATCACAGGTGGCGTGGCAAAATGTACGGACAGGTGCATTTGATGATTGGCTTCACAGTCGGGTATACAAGGGTTGTTGGGTTCTGTATCAGTGGAAAACAACTGCTGCACGTCTCCAAAAGTTATTGCCGCTTCCTCTGGAGATGGTCCGTCAACTCGACAATGCTGTTTGTCATGGAGTGGTGGCTTTACGAAATTACAGCATGAAACCGCTTGCTATTGCTCGGCAGTATGGCATCACTCAAGGTCAGGTGTCAAAGATCCTGAAACAAAATGCTCAGAGGGGTGTCCCTACTCCAATACCGAGGCCAGGACGTCCCCGCAGAACCACAAGGAGGGATGATCGCCAGCTGCACCGGTTAGTCTGCAATGGCCATACCAAGTCAGCTAATTGGCTTAGGGCTGAGTGGCAGCAACAGACAAATGTGCCTGTATCCAGAAGGCTAGTCAACTAACGACTGGTTCAAGCAGGCTATCGTGCCAGGCATCCCCTGAGAAAGCCACGCCTGACCAGACAACACCGCCACCGCCGATTGCAGTGGGCCAGAGAGCACCGTCAATGGCAGCCAGGACACTGGAATCACGTGATCTTCAGTGACGAGTCTAGATTTCTGGTCTATCGTCAAGATGGCCGTGTCCGAGTGTGCAGACAAGTGCATGAAGCCTACAACAAAGATTGTATAGTGCCAAGAGTTCAAGCTGGAGGTGGTGGGGTGACCGTTTGGGCTGCTTTTCATGCAGGGGGCAAAACTGACCTGGTTGTTCTGAATGAAAACCTGAACCAGTTCAAGTACAGGGCCATTCTGGAAGAAACATTGCTTCCATTTGCTCGTGCAGCCTTTCGAGGAAACTTTGTCTCCCAAGATGACAATGCACGGCCTCATCGTGCTCGCATGATCCAACACTTTCTTGCTGACCGTGGTGTAGAGCATATGGAGTGGCCTGCCATGAACCCCGGATATGAATCCGATAGAGAACTTGTGGGCAGAATTAACGCGTCAAATCGACCACTTGAACCAGCAGCCGACCTTTGTGCATGAATTGCAGCAGGCTATTGTCACTGCATGGCAAGCGATTCCTGTCCAAACCTTGGCAAATCTCGTGAACAGCATGCCTCAACGTGTACGTGCTCTCCTGAATGCTTGTGGGGGTTACACGAAGTACTGAACTGTAATTTTACTGTCCGTAACCCCAGTCGTAATTTAACTTTTGTTTTTGTTTAAAAATTTTTTTGGCTAATGTGCAAAATAAAGAGATACTTCTGGAAAACGTACGGAAGTTTAACACAGTACTGTCCATGAATTGAGTTCGATATCAGTTTACATCACTTTCAAGGATCAATTTATTTGTTTCGAAATGTCAAATGTGGTTTTTGTTTCTTTTAAAGGTCACATTAACAAAATGTCGAATAATTTCAACATAATTCCAATGAACTTTTGGTTCTAAGACATTTTGAAAAGTAAGTTCACCCCCACAAAAAAAATATTCCATATTAAATGCCAAGTCTGTATATTATATATATATATATATATATATATATATATATATATATATATTGTTGTGGATATGAGAATTGTGTTTTTTTATTGTGTAGTGCATTGTAAAATATCACCCTCCTTCCTCCAGTTGTGTATCTATATTTATATATATATATATATATATACACAAAGAATTAAGTTAAGCACCCCTACACAAAGAATTAAGTTAAGCACCCCCTAATATATATTCTTTGTGTATATGTATACATTGGCATATATTCTAAGGTTGCGAAGATGGTCCCTCCAATAGCCAATCTGGATGAATTGGAACGTGCATTACATCGGGAATGGAACAACCTGCCACAGCAACGCATACGACGGCTTACAGGGTCTATGAGACGTAGGGTTGAGTCAGTGATCCGATCACGTGGGTCCTACACACGTTGTTGACGCAAAGATCGCTAGAGGTCTTCTCAGAACAATGACTGTACGTTAGAAAACATAAACGTCATCCACACTGTCCGTGATGGACCTATAGCTCCATACTTAAATTGAGGTGAAAATATGCCTAAAATTCCCAAACAATTTCACCTTAAATTATTCAGAATAAAATATTGAAAACGGCATGATTGTTATGTTTTTATGTGACCATAATATCACTTCTCCAGAAAATATAGCAATATCATGGGTATATTACACTGTTTTGACGACAACAAACTTGTAATGTGCGAGGTTGTAAAAAAACGGGGGGGGGTGCTTAACTTAATTCTTTGTGTATATATATATATATATATATATATATATATATATATATATATATATATATATATATATATATATATATATATATATATATATATATATATTGTTACAGACGCGGCTTTTAGATGTTATATTGACCGAGCGGTGGTGTATTTAACCGCGTCCGAACAGTTACTCCCCGATTAAAACCCGATTCCACCCGACGGTGACCAGATCGCCCCACAGATATTCAATCGGGAAATCTCTAAAGCGACCGAAAGAGAATGAAAAAGAAGAAGAAGAAGAATACGGAGGAAGAACAGATTTTATTATACACACACAAGCAATGGATGGAAGAAGCAGTAACACAGCGAATCGTTAACTTACACTATTCATTTTTACTTAGCCCCAAGACAAACGAGTAGGACAGGACGTTCACACTTACACAGGGGATATTGCAGGCAGGTAGGGCTTGAGATGGACTGCTTGAGAGGGAGGCAAGGTCGGGAGGCCGCAGCTCACAATTCCTCGCGGTTTTGGCGGGAAACCCTCCGTCGTGTATCCACTGCGGTAGACGTCACGCGCTGATTCGGCACACCTGCTCCTCTTCTTGAGGTGGAGCCGTCTCCCTCCTTTCAGCGCGTCTCTCCAAAGCTGGTTTCCTTGCCGAGTACCTCTCCTCTTTGGCTTGGAGCGTTTCGCATCTCACCGCCTCTTGGTGCAGTCTCTTTGCTCATCTCCCAAGGCCTCTCCAAGTCATCTCGCAGCTCATCTGGTAAAGCAGTCCCTTACAGTCGCTTTTATCACCTCGGGCGAAATCAAGCCGCCGGCTCCCAGGGCACGCCTACCGGGTCGCTCACCGCGGTGTTGATTGGCTGTTAGAGCTGGTTCACTCCTTCCCTCTTATGACGAGGTGGAGACACGCCTTTCTTCCCCAACCCTACCTCGTGGCCAATGGTGGTTTGAAGAAAACCGCCCAAAATGCGGAAGGCAATTGGAAGGGAGGTTTTGGGGAAATTGGAAGGGCCTACGCTTATTTTGTTTGATACAATGCAAAGTCAATCTAGTGGGAAAACACATATTTAGCCTACATGGAATAAGGAAATACACTATTTAAAAGATATATCGTGACCTGCGTGTAAGTTTCATGGAATTAACTAGGACGACGGTTGCGACCATTATTTACATTACGAGGATGTTACCGTACTTTTTGTAACGTTCACATTGTAACGTTTTTCACATTCGTTACACTTCCTCCAAAATTGTTACACTTCTCAAAAACCGTTACACTTCTCAAATTCGTTACACACTTCTCAAAATCGTTACACTGCACCCTCCTTTCTTCAGGCCCGTCTCGGGCCTATTAAACTTTAACTTAGTGTGACACGTAGGTGTAATTCCCTCTACAATTAACCTGACCCTGAGTGTGACAATTTTAAAACACAAATAAGTATGTCCCCCTATTGCATTGCATCCTGTCTAACAGACTCATGCCCACAGCTAACCGAATTACGGAATTATTCTCAAACTATACATTTACGGTGGGGAGCATTATTTACAATGACGTGATTTTTATTTACAACGCAACCCAGGACCTGTGTTTTTTTTTTTTTTTTCTTTATAGGGAACAAGAGAAAGAAATTCCTGTTGGGAGGGAGGAGACAGCACGCATTGCATCGATGCACCAGTACCAATACCACCAAAGCACCCAAAAGCACCAAAGCACCACAAAGCACCACAAGCACCACAAAGCACCATCCGGTGCGCAGTCACCATGGTTCATAATAAACACAACAAAACAACTGGTGGTGGTCTTCTCTTTCTCTGCTGGGCCGATGTTCTTCCCGACGTCTTCTGGCTTCATGCGGCCTAGTTGGAAATAATAAAAAGCACAACTTGTGTCCATTTTTATTTAGGGCCTCAGGGGCCAACTAAGGGTGGTCCACCTGTTTGGCATAGGCGCCACCTTACCGAGGTCCGCAAGCAAGATTCCCTGGCCACTATGGCCGGTCTCCAACAGAGGTGCCCTGCCCCAGAACCTGGGGTCCATCAAGTGGTACTTGGCCGCAGAACAGCGGTCCATACAGTGGTACATCAACGCAATGCATGCTGGTTCTGGGAATCTCGGGCGCACAATGGCCACCTCACGCACGCTCCCATCGGCACCCAATGGCGCACAGGTCATGTGGGAGACAAAAGAAAGACAATTGAGCGAGGGGTAAGGTCACAAGGGTACACGTCAATAAGGCAATGCAAGGTGAAATGCGTACGGAGGGCGAAGTGAGAAAGCTCGTCCCTACCGTACGTCACCCCCCTGTCACCTACCCTACCCTTACCCCATATGTACAAAAATCTACCCATTTACAAATTCGTCACTACTGTCACGTCTTCCCCATATTTCCCCTATACCAAATTCGTCTCCACAATCCCTTTACTTCAAAATTTGCCATCACCAATTCATCATCAATCCTCATAAGGAGGGAGAGATGGAATTACGCACAATGTCATACCCACGTCATGATGCGTCTCACAATCCAAACATTTGCATCATAAAAAATAATCAAAACATGGCATGGTGTGGAGTACCTGTCACCTCAGGTGAGTGGATGCAGATGGTGCGAGGAGATCCTTCATCCTAACTATCCTCTAAATGACTTTAACACACTTTACACTACCCGGGGTCTTTCCCTGCCAATCCATTGGCCAACTTACACTATGGGTTCTAATAACCAATTCCCATTGACCAAACTGTGGTGCTTCTCAATTTGGGGTCTCACTCCCCCGATTCATCTCCCGGTGCCCTCGCACAATTTCTGGGCTGCGACGTCTAGCTCTCCCAACAGGTCTACCCACCTGCACACCTCCACCACTGTAGTTGCCACCCGAGCTTACCTAGCTCCTCACCCTAACCTAACTAACTGGGGACAGCCCCTCTACTGGCTCTGTCACCCCATGGTGCCCTCTGGCACTGGGCTACCCGGGTCCGTCCTCCGGATCCTCGGGCCCCATCCACAACAACTACTACCGGCTCCCATAGCCCACCTGCGGCCTCACCTGGCCGACATCCTCACAGTGGTGGAGTGCCCAAACCAACTACACACACTAACAGGCTACACGCCCAGCCATTTCCACAACACTAATGCACCCATCCACATACCATTCTGCCACCCGCACCACAGATGCCAATATCCAACCACAATTTACCTGTACCCTCTACCTAACACTTACACTACCCGCCCCGGGTATCCGTGATGGGGGTCCACTCTTCCCCCATTCACACCTTCGCACCATCCACTCCACTCCACAATTTCCACCATTCTCACTCCACGACCATCCATTCCACACAGCCACATACACCTGTTGTTGCACACCTGTGCCCTCACACCTGGTGCCACCTGCACCCTCCTTTCTTCCTGGACCATTTGGTCAACACAACACGCAATCACTATCACTCACTCATACACTGCTCCATCCACCTGTTCAGTTGCACACCTGTGCAATCACACCTGTTCAATTCTCACCTGTTCAATCTTCACACACACGGCATCATCTCAGCTAACTACTCCCTTCTGAAACTTGCGCTCCCAGTCGTCCCTTTAAACTATTGCGCTCCCACGTCATTATAATCCACACTAATCTACCTGCGTCCCCACTACAGGTATCAGTCACTAACTAAACTTAACGTTACCTAATGTCATCTTCGCTAGATCCCTACCAATATCCTAACCCACCCGGGCTAGTTTTCACTGCCATACACCCCATAAACTATAGCGCATTTGCCCCACCTTGGGAAGGGTGGCAGGGATGCCACCCTTACCCACCGGGCCCATCGCTCACTACCAATTTTGCACATCAAATTGCAACAAATCAAAAAATTTGCCAATCATTACTCATCATCTGCCAATCACTACTGCCAATCCCTTGCCAATCATCAAATTTTGTTTTCCTCTAATTTTGGGGCCAAAACACTATCCTCATCACACAATCTACTCACTACTGCCTCTCGGTGCGCCAATTCCTGTCCAAAGCCCGGCTTCGTAAAGCCGAGCAATGAATGCGGGTTGTTTGGTGCCAGCGGCTGGATACGTCCCGCATTCGGTGCAGGGAAGGAGGTTTACCCGGGCCGAGATCCCACGCACCATCTCGGCGTGGAGCCATCCAATGTCCCGATCTCGACCTGCCGGCACGTCTCAACAAAACGTGGTCGCCATGACGACCCTTCCTATCCAGCTGCCCGCTCCACCTAGTGGAGCCTGGACGCGGCCGTTCCACGCGAGGCCCGGCACGCACCGAGGGCCCGATTCGGCTATAAGTCGTTCTACCCGCTGCTCCGTTTAACGTCGATGCTTCACCTGCATGCTTACACCCCGCAGCCCGTTCCTTGCTCACACATCCAGCCGTTCCCATGCTCCTCTTACCTTTCCTTACACACCCAGGTACACTCATTCCACTCACAGCCTTGGTCACACACCTGACCACCGAACACTTTGGCACACATTCGTTGGTCGCACACCTCACCAACACACCTCTTCGCGCCCCCTCCTCTGTGACAATCACAGGTGTGCTCTCATTCGCACACCCAACCACGTGCCTCACTACCAATTCCAGCGTGCATTCCCACTCACGCTCTACCATTCCAGGTGTGCATCCTTCCATTCCAGGTGTACATCCTCGCTCACCTGTCACAACCAACTCACGCTCCTTGTCACTCTCACTACTCTCACCACCCCTCTTGACAACGCACTCACCCTTACTCTTGACAGCGCACTCTTTCCCCATGCACCTGTCCGTTACACACCT
The DNA here is from genome assembly GCF_964187855.1 of Myxine glutinosa. Taxonomy (NCBI): domain Eukaryota; kingdom Metazoa; phylum Chordata; class Myxini; order Myxiniformes; family Myxinidae; genus Myxine; species Myxine glutinosa. The sequence goes on along the minus strand of NC_136264.1, from coordinate 191,447,666 downwards.
TTCTCGCGCACACTCTCCCGTTACACCCTCTGTAACACTCACCACAGGTGTGCATTCTTCCTTACTTTTGACAGCGCACTCTTTCCCCATGCACCTGTCCGTTACACACCTTTCTCGCACACACTCTCCCGTTACACACCTTTCTCGCGCACACTCTCCCGTTACACCCTCTGTAACACTTACCACACCACGCTTCCATGTGCTCCCTCGCACACGCGCTTCGACCAACTCACTCTTGACAGCACACTCACTCCTTGGCGTGCACTTTTTCCTCACACACCCCATGGTCGGACATTCTCGCACACCTCTTTTTTCGCACACCTGACCTGTCACACACTTCACCAACGGCCTTTCACGAACACCCGGATCCAAAGCAACCCCCAAGCCGACTGAAGCTTTCCTCACATCATATACATTGCCACTCACCTCCGTACTTCGTCGTCGCACCTCCTTTGCCACCTGCAAACTTTTTATTTGGTTAGTGAGCACCTCATCATGATTTGAACACAGACCTTGTACATATTCCATTACCTCCTCCTGGATTTCTCCCTTAGTTTCTGTCCGTCCCTTCTTAATTTCACTCACCTCTTCTTCCACTTCCTCTAGTTTTTGTTTAACCTCTTTTATTTCTCGGTGCGTCTCCTCAAGTTCGTCCTCTAGGGCTACCGTGACCGTCTCTATGTGCATCCTCACCTGCCGGTCCTTTGTCTCCATTATCTCTGTCACCTCGTCCACCCTCATTGTCAGTTCCTCCCGTACCATCTGACATTGCCTCTGTGTCGCTATTAATTCGTTTTTAATTTCTTTTTGTGTCGCCTTTAACCCTCCGAGTACTGCAGTGTTCCTTTGAACCTGCTCCACTAATTTCGTTTGTCCCTCTGTCAGCTGTTCCACCTCCTCCGTCAGATCTTCTATTCCCCCTTGTAACTTTGCCGTATTATTTCTCACCTCTTTCTCCATACGCTTCTCACCTCGCTTTACCTCCTCGCGCAGCCCCGAAACCTCCTCACTTACCCCTCGTTGTATTTCCTCCATCTCTTTTGTAGATGCCACCCTCATCTGTCCCAATTCATCCCTCTGAGCATCCAGTTTGGTTTCTACCCCGATTTTCACCTCCTCTATCTGCTCTCCCATTTGTTTGATTTCCCTGGCAGATTGTTCCCCTATTTCCCGCAATTTGTCCTCCATCCTATTTTCTAACCCCATTAACCCATTTTTCACCCCCTCTAACTGATTCTCCTGGGCAGCCATTCTGTTTTCCACCCCCGTTAACCCATTCTTTACCTCTTTTATCCCGTTGTCTAACCCCTCAAAATTATTGTCTAACTTCCCAAATTTCTTGTCTAACTCCTCAAAATTATTGTCGAACTTCCCAAGTTTCTTGTCTAACTCCTCACCGGTACCCCTCGCTTCGTCCCTCATTACCCCCATTTGGCCCTCCAATCGCTCACCCTGAGCATCCATCCGGTTCCCCATTACCCCCATTTGGTTTCCCAATCGCTCACTATCAGCCCTCATTCCCCCAATTTGGTCTCCCATTCGTTCCATAAGGGCCCTCATTTGCAACATAAAAAGGTTCGAATCCACCAGGGGCGCTGCCACGGTCGCGGCAAAATTTGGTGCCGCTTCACCCACGTGCGTGAGGACGCCGCTTTGCGCGTCTGATACTTCCGCAACCACATTGCTATTTTTCTCCTCCTCCCTATCCTCCACATACATTTCCCCGAGGTCCTGGGTCGATTCCACCCTGTTTATCTCTCCCACCGACATCCGATCGCCTTGATTGTCCATGGCGCGATCTCAAAATTCGGGTTTTGCTTTATAAAACAAAATCAAATTTCGCCGTTATAATTTTGAGCGCGTGAAACGCGCTCCGGATCGAATTCCACTTCCCAACACCAAAATGTTACCCTAATGGTACAATTGGTGTTCCAAAATTTGGGCCTAACTGAATTTAGTCCCAGGTCCGAATCCAACTCCTCGACACCAAATGTTACAGACGCGGCTTTTAGATGTTATATTGACCGAGCGGTGGTGTATTTAACCGCGTCCGAACAGTTACTCCCCGATTAAAACCCGATTCCACCCGACGTTGACCAGATCGCCCCACAGATATTCAATCGGGAAATCTCTAAAGCGACCGAAAGAGAATGAAAAAGAAGAAGAAGAAGAATACGGAGGAAGAACAGATTTTATTATACACACACAAGCAATGGATGGAAGAAGCAGTAACACAGCGAATCGTTAACTTACACTATTCATTTTTACTTAGCCCCAAGACAAACGAGTAGGACAGGACGTTCACACTTACACAGGGGATATTGCAGGCAGGTAGGGCTTGAGATGGACTGCTTGAGAGGGAGGCAAGGTCGGGAGGCCGCAGCTCACAATTCCTCGCGGTTTTGGCGGGAAACCCTCCGTCGTGTATCCACTGCGGTAGACGTCACGCGCTGGTTCGGCACACCTGCTCCTCTTCTTGAGGTGGAGCCGTCTCCCTCCTTTCAGCGCGTCTCTCCAAAGCTGGTTTCCTTGCCGAGTACCTCTCCTCATTGGCTTGGAGCGTTTCGCATCTCACCGCCTCTTGGTGCAGTCTCTTTGCTCATCTCCCAAGGCCTCTCCAAGTCATCTCGCAGCTCATCTGGTAAAGCAGTCCCTTACAGTCGCTTTTATCACCTCGGGCGAAATCAAGCCGCCAGCTCCCAGGGCACGCCTACCGGGTCGCTCACCGCGGTGTTGATTGGCTGTTAGAGCTGGTTCACTCCTTCCCTCTTATGACGAGGTGGAGACACGCCTTTCTTCCCCAATCCTACCTCGTGGCCAATGGTGGTTTGAAGAAAACCGCCCAAAATGCGGAAGACAATTGGAAGGGAGGTTTTGGGGAAATTGGAAGGGCCTACGCTTATTTTGTTTGATACAATGCAAAGTCAATCTAGTGGGAAAACACATATTTAGCCTACATGGAATAAGGAAATACACTATTTAAAAGATATATCGTGACCTGCGTGTAAGTTTCATGGAATTAACTAGGACGACGGTTGCGACCATTATTTACATTACGAGGATGTTACCGTACTTTTTGTAACGTTCACATTGTAACGTTTTTCACATTCGTTACACTTCCTCCAAAATTGTTACACTTCTCAAAAACCGTTACACTTCTCAAATTCGTTACACACTTCTCAAAATCGTTACAATATATATATATACATATATATATATATATATATATTGTTGCGGATATGGGATTTGGCCTCCATCCATATCCACTTGTAAATATTCCCCTATTTCCCCAATACTCCCCAACTATCCCCAATCCCCCATTCCCTAGTCCCATTGTCTGTAAACAACACTCTGTAGCCCCGACCTTCCCCTTTTTCCCCCATTAAATGTCGTGCCCAGGTTCACCGCATCTCACGTAGACAACTATAGGACATCTTGCTAGTTATTCTTAGTCTATGTCAGTTAAGGACTCGTTTCCATTAATTCTGACTCTTCGTTGCACCAGAATGTGATTGTATGGCACCATTAGTAAGTTTAGGACCTCCCAATACCTCCCCGCATCTCTTCCTCATGGAACAACAACACCAACAACAACAACAGCGGAGGCGGCGCGGCGGCGGCGCGGGGAGTGTGCGTCCTCACTCCGGCTTGGTTAGCCGCCATTGACCATGTGCTCCGACGGGGTTACCACGCAGGGGCTCGCCGTCAGCTCCTCGTCAAGGGCGGAGCCCGGTAACCCCCCGCACCCAATAAGAAGCGGCGGACCGATTCCATCTGGGGCGGAGCTAACGAGCCGAGGGCGTGTCACTCCCCGCTGGACATGCGCAGGAAGAGGGAGGTGACGTCAGATGCGCCTCAGCTACGGAGAAGAAAGGACGCCACCTCCAGCGCGACGATACCTCCCCGCATCTCTAGACCGGACCGGGTCGATTCTGCCCCTGAGCCAAGGTGCACCTTGAGCTATCGACTGCCTGCCCTTCCTTGCCATCAATCCCTGTGTGAGTCAGTCTTGTCCCGTTTGTCTGTGGTCTGTCGGGAATAAGATAAGACTGTGTCTAAGTGCCCATCTTGCTGTGTTTTACCTCTTGCCGTGTAATCTAACCGTTCTGCATAACCAATATTATATCCTCCTCCGGAGGTCTTGAGAACTGTACCCCTTGTGTCGTTGCCTTAATCCCAGCCGTTGTGTCTTTTCCTTCATTGATTTAGCATAGCGCGATTCGGCCAACGTTCGAGTGTAATCGGGTAAACTGTGCGAACACGGCGGCCATTCCGCTCGGCCCATCATAACATCTTAATAAGTCGTGTCCGTAACAATATATATATATATATATATATATACATATATATATATATATATATATATATATATATATATATATATACATACATACATACATACATACATACATACATACATATATATATATATATACATATACACATACATACATATATATCATGTACAATCAGGTCACTCCATCCCCGTCCTCTGGTCGGCTCAGCGCACTCCCACTCATCGTCCCAGCGCACCTAGTCACGGCAACGCACAAAATCGCATCTCCTGCCTGCGAACCCTGGCTAAATCACCTGAATTCATCCCCGCTGTTCAAAACAACATCAAGCTCACCCTGTTCAACACCCGGTCCCTCAACAACAAATGCCTCATCCTCAACGACTACATCCTGGATAACAAACTGGACTTTCTCTGTCTCACCGAAACCTGGCAACAACCACTGGACTACTACACGCTCAACCTCACCACACCCAATGGATATTCCTACATCAATAAACCACGCTCGGAGGGCCGAGGTGGTGGAATTGCCGTTATCCACCATCAAGACATCAGGACCAGCCTCATCCCCATCGCCTCATCCTCATCCTTTGAACACGTGGCTTTTAAACTCTCTGGTCGCACGCAGTCAGTCATGGCTGTCGTCTACCGCCCTCCCAAACCAAACCCATTATTCCTGTCTGACTTCTCCTACTTTCTGACCCAGCTATGTTCCCTCTCCCCCTCAATCCTCCTCCTTGGTGATTTCAATATCCACATGGACTCCACTGACTCCACAATAACCACTGACTTCACTGATTTACTCACCTACTTTAACCTCACTCAACATGTCAACTTTCCTACGCATATCCGTGGTCACATTTTGGACCTTGTCTGCTCCACTGGATTAATTTTGCACCATCTCTCTGGCTCCGACCTCACCCTCTCTGACCACTTAGCCATCACTATGACCATCAACATCCCCACCCCAACACCAAGACATTATCGCACTATCAACTTCCGTAAGCTAAACGCTCTTTCACCTACCTCATTCTCATCCACCCTCTCTGAAAAAATGTCCACTTCTCCCTTCATTGACCTCCACACCCCTTCCGACCTCACTGACTACTACAACCACACTCTCTCCTCCTGCCTTGACCAGCTTGCGCCTGTAAAAACCAAAACAGTTTCTTTCACCCATTCTGCTCCCTGGTTTACCCCTTAACTCCGCCTGATGAAAACTCGTGCTCGCCAACTTGAAAGACTCCGCAATAAAACAGGTCTCACAGTTCACTCCCAAGCCTACAAGGACCACCTACAACACTACAAAGATGCCCTCTCCCATGCCCGCTCCGCCTACTACTCTCAAATTATCCACTCTGGCTCCGGAAACCCAAAAGCACTCTTCTCGACAATAAACAAACTCCTCCGCCCCCTGGACACCACCACCCAGTCATTCACAGTAGACAACTGCATCTCCTTCCTTTCTTTCTTCCAACGCAAAATTGACAACATCTACAACAGCTTGACCACCGCCGCACCCGCTCCCCCTCCAACCACCTGCCCCCCCCTTATCCTGCCTTCCCCTGTCTCAATTCTCCCCGGTCTCCCCTACTGACCTCTCTGAACTCCTCATAGGAATGAAAACTGCCACCTGCACTCTTGACCCCATCCCCTCCAGCTTTGTCAAGGCCTCCCTCCCTGCTCTCTCTCCACTTATCGTTGCAACAATAAACTCCTCCCTGTCTACAGGCATCGTCCCACCATCCCTCAAAATTGCTGCTGTTACCCCCATTCTAAAAAAACCTGGTCTAAACCCTGACACCCTAAACAACTTCAGACCCATCTCCAACCTACCCTTTCTGTCGAAAGTTTTGGAATGCGCTGTAGCCACTCAACTCAAACATCACCTCTCTGCCAATAACCTGTATGAAACATTCCAATCCGGATTCCGCTCCAACCACAGTACTGAAACTGCTCTCCTCAAAATCACCAACGACCTTCTCCTCTCCTCTGACGCTGGCAACCTCAACATTCTCGTCCTCCTCGACCTCAGCGCTGCCTTTGACTCCATCGATCACACCATCCTCCTCACCCGACTTGAATCCCCCTTTAACGTTACCGGCACGGCCCTCTCTTGGATTAAATCATACCTCTCTGACAGACGCCAGTTCATCTCCATCAATAACTGCAAATCCCCCACTGCTCCCCTCCCCCAAGGTGTCCCCCAAGGTTCAGTTCTTGGCCCCCTCCTCTTCATCCTTTACCTGTCCCCCCTCGGTCACTTAATCCGCCGTCATGGTCTCCAATTCCACTGCTTCGCCGATGACATCCAGCTTTTCATCTCCACCAAGTCTGTCTCCACCGACACCCACTCTATCCTGACAAACTGCATCTCTGAAATAAAATCCTGGCTTCAAATCAACTTCCTCAAACTTAACTGTGATAAATCTGAAATAATCATTGGCCCAAAAACGCTCACAAAATCCACCCGTAACTTTGCCCTCAACATCGACGGTATCCCAGTATCCACCTCCCCTCTCATCCGGAATCTTGGCGTCATCTTTGACCAAACCCTCTCCTTTGACAAATACACTAAACAGATTACAAAGACAGCCTTCTTTCACCTGAAAAACATCGCCCGTCTCCACTCATCCCTCTCCTCCACGGCTGCAGAAACCCTCCTCCACGCCTTCATCACCTCCCGTCTGGACTACTGCAATAGCCTCCTCTATGGTTCACCCTCAACAATCACCAATAAACTCCAATACATTCAGAACTCCGCTGCCCGTCTACTCACCCATTCCCGGACCCGTGACCACATCACCCCCGTCCTTTACAAGCTTCACTGGCTCCCCATCTCCCAGAGAATCCAGTACAAAATCCTCCTCTTGACCTACAAAGCCCTCCATAACCTGGCCCCATCCTACCTGGCTGACCTCCTCTCCAGACACACTCCCACCCGCAACCTCCGCTCTGCTGGTACCAACCTCCTGACCCCCCCCATCCGGAATAAATTCAGATCCTGGGGGGACAGGGCCTTCTCCATCGCTGCTCCCACCCTCTGGAACTCACTACCTCACACCATCAGAGACTCCTCCTCACTCACCACATTCAAAACATCACTCAAGACCCACCTGTTCAGCACTGCATTCAACATTCAACCCACAGCATTTAACCCCTGACTATCACTTCTCCTTCTCCCTCCTTTTGCTTTAAATATTTCCCTATTGATTCTTGTCTTTTTGCAATTGTTGTTTCCATGTTTTGTTATGCATTATGTTTTGCACTCTGTCAAAGCGCCTTTGGGCTTCATGAAAAGCGCTATACAAAATAAATGAATTATTATTATTATTATATATATATATATATATATATATATATATATATATATATATATATATATATATATATATATATATATATATACATACACACACACACACACACACACACACACACAGACACACACAGTCACTTGAAAAAGTAAGTACACCCCATGTAAAGTTTTGACTTTTTCAACATATTTCAACATACAGCTATTTGATCTTCATTTCAACAATATTGATAGATAACGGTGATATAATATAACAAATATCATGAAACATTTACATTTTGTAGTCCATTGTATAATTTAAATAAACATAAATGCAAATTTCGCATGTGGAAAAAGTAAGTACACCCTTGGCTCTAATAGGTGGTATTGCCCCCTTTAGCAGAAACAACCTCAAGTAGGCATTTCTTATAACTGTCTACGAGTCTCTGACATCGACTGGGAGAAATTTTGGCCCACTCCTCCATGCAGAATTCTTTCAGCTATGCGATGTTTGAGGGGTTTCTTGCATGCACAGCTCGTTGCAAATCCCCCCACAACATCTCGATGGGATTTAGATCCGGGCTTTGACTTGGCCATTCCAGAACCCTCCATTTCTTTCTTTTCAGCCATACCTTGGTGGATTTACTGGTATGTTTAGGGTCATTGTCATGTTGCAAGGTCCACCGTCGGTTGAGCTTCAACTTTCTGACAGATGGCCTGACATTATCCTCAAGCACCCTCAGGTACAATAAAGAATTCATAGTGGATTCTATGATGGTGAGCTGCCCAGTCCCTGATGCAGCAAAGCTGCCCCCAACCATAATATTTCCACCACCATGCTTTACAGTTGGTATTAGGTTCTTGTGGTCAAAAGCTGTCTTTGGTTTTCGCCAAGCATGTCTTCTGGTACTGTGGCCAAATAGCTCTACCTTTGACTCATCTGTCCAGAGCACATTGTTCCAGAAGTGCTGGTCTTTGCCTTGGTGTTCATTGGCAAACTTTAGTCTTACCCTGATGTTCTTTCTGGACAGCAAAGGTTTCCTCCAGGCACACCTCCCATGTAGATCAAATTTGTGCAGCCCCTTTCTAATGGTAGACTCGTGCACTTTGACATCAACAGTGGCAAGAGCTACCTTTAGGTCCCGTGATGACATTCTGGGGTTCTGAGAGACTTCTTTCAGCATCTTGCGGTCTGCTCTCGGGTTGAACTTGCTGGGGTGGCCTGGCCTGAACAAGTTGGCAGTTGTTTGGAATCTTCTCCACTTGTAGAAGATCTTCCGGACAGTCGAATGATTGATTTCAAATTGTTTGGAGATCTTTTTAAATCCCTCCCCAGACTCGTATGCATCTATAACCTTCTTTCTGAAGGCCTCGGAGAGCTCTTTTGATCTAGTCATGGTGACGCCGCACACTTCAACAACAAAGAGCAAACCAAACTAAATGTCTGAGGTTTAAATAAGACAGGTTCCTCCAAGATCCTCTCCAACGATGTTCTAATCATTTGCACCTGAGCTGGAGCACCTGATTCTAATTTTAGGTATTTGAAGTTGTGATAAATGTCGGGGTGTACTTACTTTTTCCACACGCGAAATTTGCATTCATGTTTATTTTAATTACACAATGGACTACAAAATGTAAATGTTTCATGATATTTGTTATACAGACTTGGCATTTAATATTCAATATTTTTTTTGGGGGGGGGGGTGAACTTACTTTTCAAGATGACTTAGAACCAATAGTTCATTGGAATTATGTTGAAATTATTCTAGCTTTTGTTAATGTGACCTTTAAAAGAAACAAAAACCACATTTGACATTTCAAAACAAATAAATTGATCCTTTAAAGTGATGTTAACTGATATCAAACTCAATTCATGGACAGTACTGTGTTAAACTTCTGTACGTTTTCCAGAAGTATCTCTTTATTTTGCACATTAGCCAAATTTTTTTTTAACAAAAACAAAAGTTAAATTACGACTCGGCTTACGGGCACTAAAATTACAGTTCAGTACTTCGTGTAACCCCCACGAGCATTCAGGAGAGCACGTACATGTTCAGGCATGCTGTTCACGAGATTAGCCAAGGTTTGGACAGGAATCGCTTGCCATGCAGTGACAATAGCCTGCTGCCACACAGAGGTCGGCTGCTGGTCCAATGGTCGATTTGACGCGTTAATTCTGCCCACAAGTTCTCTATCGAATTCATATCCGGGGACATGGCAGGCCACTCCATATGCTCTACACAACAGTCAGCAAGAAAGTGTTGGATCATGCGAGCACGATGAGGCCGTGCATTGTCATCTTGGAAGACAAAGTTTCCTCAAAAGGATGCACGAGCAAAAATGGAAGCAATGTTTCTTCCAGAATGGCCCTGTACTTGAACTGGTTCAGGTTTCCATTCAGAACAACCAGGTCAGTTTTGCCCCCTGCATGAAAAGCAGCCCAAACGGTCACCCCACCACCTCCAGCTTGGACTCTTGGCACTATACAATCTTTGTTGTAGGCTTCATGCACTTGTCTGCACACTCGGACGCGGCCATCTTGACGATAGATCAGAAATCTAGACCCGTCACTGAAGATCACGTGATTCCAGTGTCCTGGCTGCCATTGACGGTGCTCTCTGGCCCACTGCAATCGGCGCTGGCGGTGTTGTCTGGTCAGGCGTGGCTTTCTCAGGGGATGCCTGGCACGATAGCCTGCTTGAACCAGTCGTTGGTTGACTAGCCTTCTGGATACAGGCACATTTGTCAGTTGCTGCCACTCAGCCCTAAGCCGATTAGCTGACTTGGTACGACCATTGCGGACTAACCGGTGCAGCTGGCGATCATCCCTCCTTGTGGTTCTGCGGGAACGTCCTGGCCTCGGTATTGGAGTAGGGACACCCCTCTGAGCATTTCGTTTCAGGATCTTTGACACCTGACCTTGAGTGATGCCATACTGCCGAGCAATAGCACGCTGTTTCATGCCGTAATTTCGTAAAGCCACCACTCCATGACAAACAGCATTGTCAAGTTGACGGACTATCTCCAGAGGAAGCGGCAATAACTTTTGGAGACATGCAGCAGTTGTTTTCCACTAATACAGAATGCAACAACCCTTGTATACCCGACTGTGAAGCCAATCATCAAATGCACCTGTCCGTACATTTTGCCACGCCACCTGTGATATAATCCTGTTGTTGACTTCTTGCTGCGACAGACAATCAGTGACATGGTTATTTTAACAAATAAATCACCGAAGTGTAAAAGAAACTCACCAGATTGATATACTGAGTTAAGAAAGTAAACCCAAGTCAAGAAAAAAAATAATTCCATATTAAATGCCAAGTCTGTATTATATCACCTTTATCTATCAGTATTGTTGAAAAGAAGTTGGGTGTTGGGTGTTGGTGAAAAATATCCCTGGTGTTGGGCTAGCGGCTAGGGTGCCGGCTTAGGATCCAAGGATCCTGGGTTCGAATCCCGGTCGATCGCTGAATTAACGCCAGGGGGGTTGACTCAGCCTGTCATCCTTCCGAGGTCGGCTAATTGAGTACCAGTTCACTGGTAATTCCCTGTTTGTCGTTAAAGGCGGCAAAAAGGGTTGGCGTCAGGAAGGGCATCCGGCCGTAAAACATTGCTTCAAATAGGGGACCGAAAAACAACAACAACCACGAGTCCCGAAAAAGGCCAACCCCCGCTTTGCGGGGAAAAATGGCCTCTAAAGGTGGTTATTATTGTTGAAAAGAAGATCAAATAGCTGTATGTTGAAATAGTCAAAGGTTTACATGGGGTGTACTTACTTTTTCACGTGACTATGTATATATATATATATATACATATATATAGTTGTTCGAAATAATTAGATTTCAAGGAGGTGGTGGGTGGATCAAGGGCAGCCACCCAGCTGCTGGTTACATCATTTTCAGTGGGCTGCTGATGCAATGCCTCTCTATATCCAGTGATCTGGTACTCATTTTGCCAATATCGGAAGGATGACAAGCTGAGTCAACCCCACCTGGTTGTTAATTCAACGGGATTCGAACTCAGGACCTTAGGATCCCAAGCCCGCCACCTTAACTTTCAGGCCAACACCAGGTGATATTCAATTGTGAATTGCAGGTGCCTGCAATATAAAAATCGCTCATTCAACCGGTTTGAATAGATAAAAGGAGTCATTCTGCTGTTTTGTGTCACTGTGTGTACCGCAATGAGCATGGAGAAAAGAAAGAAAACCAGAAAATAGTCTGAGGAGGTCAGACACAAGATTGTAGCCAAACATGAACAACCTCAAGGCGACAAGTCCATCTCCAGAGAGGTTGTTGTTCCTGTGTCCACCGTACACAATGTTATCAGGAAGTATAAGGCCCATGGCACTGCAGCCAACCTTCCTGGACGTGGCAGCAATGGAAAACTTGATCGAAGATTGCAGCGAAGGATTGTTTGAATGGGGGAGAAAGCACCTCAATCAACTGCCAAACAGATTCAAGCTGACCTTCAGACACAAGGTAGGACAGTTGCAACTCGCACCATCCTTCGCCAGCTCAATGAAAGGGGGTTCTATTGAAGTAGACCCAGGAGGACCCCACTGCTGAGAAAGCTCAACCGGAGTTTGCCAAAACACAACTGAACAAGCCAAATTCCTTCTGGGAGAATGTCCTGTGGACAGATGTGACAAAATTAGAGCCTTTTGTTAAAGCACATCATCTCTATGTTTACAGAAAACAAAATGAAGCCTTCAAAGAAGAGAACAACTTCCCTACAGTCAAATATGGAGGAGGTTGAGTGATGTTTTGGGGTTGCTGTGCTGCCTCTGGCACTGGGTGGCTTGAATGTGTGCATGGCATCATGAAATCAGGAGATTACCATTTTGGAGCGCAATGTTAATTTTGGAGCGCAATGTTCAATCTAGTGTTAGAAAGTTGGGTCTCCGTTAAAGGTCATGAGTCTTGCAGCAGGACAATGACCCCAAACACACTTCGAAAGGCACACAGGAATGGTTCAAGACAAAATGCTGGTTTGTTCTGAAGTGGCCAGCAATGAGTCCAGATCTAAATCCCATTGAACACCTGTGGGGAAATCTGAAAAACAGCAGTTGGGAGAAGGCACCCTTCAAATCTGGGAGAACTGGAGCAGTTTGCACAAGACGAGTGGGCCAAACTGCCAGTGGAGAGGTGTAGGAAGCTCATTCATGGCTATAGGAAGCGCTCGACTGCAATTGTTTTGTCCAAAGGCTGTGCTGCCAAATATTAAGTCTCGGGTGTCAATAATTTTGTCAATTCCATTTATTTTTATTTTTTGATTTAAAAGGATATATTAAGTTATGAAAGGTTCTGTAATATTAACAGTGAAATAAAGAACTGTGGATACCAAATACTTTGGTCAATTTCAACGTATTTTTCGAGAAAATTGCGAGTTATTTTTAAAAAGTGCAAGGGTGCCAATATTTTTGCCATTAGGCCAATGAGCCAGAATGTTAGAATAAAGTGTGCATATATGTATATTTATCTATGCAACATGCCAGGAGAAGCCGAGAAACGTATTTTCAGTACCCATGTAAAAGCTGCATACAGTGAAACGATCCCTTATATAAAGGGAGGGGCAGCTTTTTGCACCTTCCTTTGATATTGTATATATAGTTGCAGAGATGGTCATAGGGGATAACAGGCATAAGATAGACTAGTTATGCCACGAGTCTATCTTATGCACTAGTCTATCTTTATGCACTAGTCTATCTTTGGTGAGTGCCCAACACATGCTACATGCTCTTGATTTCCTGTCCGGTGCTCAAACTAGCATCTCCGAAGTCTCCTATTCCACCTCTCTCGCTCACAGCCATCGTTCGTTGAGCTTGCTATGTGGGACAAGAACTGCACTTTTAGCGTGTAGCTGACGAACAGAACTGTCTGAACTGAACTCTCCACTTTCTCGCTCCTGGACTGACTGAGTCAATGGCACTGTCCGTTTACCCCACTCCCCGGCCTTTCATTACCCCGTGAACGTGTGCCTCTGCATGCCCATTGCTTCGCTGCTCAGCTTCTCCTCGCTTTTAGTGGTTTCTCATGGCTCCGAGTCTTAGTGTGGCTTCTGCATAATCATGGGGTTTTGCTTTTTGCTTTCCTCGAAGGGGTGGGGTGCAAGTTAGTGGCTTGTGCAGCTGCAAAAACGATTTGTTAAAGCAACACAAAAATACTAGAATGGCACTCGATAGAGCACATACCTCTGCCAGGCTGAATAGTTTGCATTTTATATCCAACGGGTAGGCCGTATCTGCATCCGGACCTTAACCAAAATCTAACTGGCTTGTTTTTGTCACCTACGCAACTGATCAACCAGGTTTTGGCATAACCCATCCACAACGTTTGGAAATATTATGCTATATATCGTTTTTGGTCTCATCTCTCAATTGTGAAGAATCACTTTTCGCAAATTAAGAAAACTCTCGTATCCGGAGCCGAATCTTCACCAAAATCGAATCGATTTGTCCTTGTCACACACCCAACATGTCCACCAAATTTCCTCCAAATCTCTCCATAACATTTTGAGATATCCTGCTCAAAGGCAGACAAATAAACAAACAGACAAACATATGAAAAATCGTTCAGAGACCGAGGATTTGCCGGAATGTACTTTTTTATCGGCCATTTTGGATCATTAAAAGTAAATTTTGTTTTGTTTTTTTCCCATCTCATTTTCCCATCATCTTTTTTCCCCATCTCCCCATCTTGTTTTCTGCTCCCGCTTTTTGTGTGTTTTGTTTGTCTGGTTGATTTGTTTGTGAAGTAAATGTTAGCTCTTTCACGAGCCTCGATTCAGTATACAAAAAAAAAGAAAAAAGAAAAAGAAAAAAAAAAGACCTCTGCCAAAGTTCAAACGACATGGGTTTAATCTCTACATGAGAGAATTCCACATAGCTATTTGGGTGGTGTATAAGCTAACAGATAGCTGTCTCCATCGATATTGCCAAGGCCATAACACCTATCGGCTCAAAATCCATTTAACTATTGACTTGGTAGTTTTTCCAATGAAGGAAACACATATCAGGAGTACATACAACATAGCGATTGTGAATGTGACAGCTCTGAGGCGTCTTTCGCTTCGTATCGCAGTGACGGCGAGCACCAACTGGAAGATTAAAATCTTACAGTTGGTCCGGATGCAGATCCGGCCTACCCGTTGGATATTAAAAGGCTGTAAGATTAAAATCTGGCTTCAAGCCCCCTCACCACCCAAAGCCTTCAACCAGACATATTAACACGCGCCTCCCCCTTCATTCCCGTTCTTCAAAGCAAAGCGGTAAAAATTGTTGTGTCGCCATTATATATTACTAGCAACAGTACCCACCCTAAGGGTGGGGCTTCAATTGGGAGGTGCAAATGATTGGGTGACCTTGATTGGGTGACCTTGAGCTTGACCTCGGGCCGAGAGAGTTAGAAATTGGGCACAGTCTATTCCAGGGCAAGGCAAATATGTGTGTAAAGCATGGTGATGCTATGTGCAACGGTGTAGACGTAGTACTGCGCACAAACAGACAGACAAATAGAGAGACAGACAGACAAACCAACCAACCAACATACTTGCCGGAATTTTTTCCGGAAAGTAACAAGAAGGTGTCAGGCGTTAGCCTGACAGGTATGATCAATATTGAGAGAATCAATAATTTGATTGATTAATTGTGCAATTAAAATATGCAAAGAATCATAAAATAATTAATTTCTTCATCAATTGGCTAATAGCATACCAAAACCACCAATGTTTCATCTGAATCTGTAACTTATTGAAACTAAGTAATTAATCGATTAATTGATTAATCAATAAATCAAACATACCCTTTGCAGCCAAATCACTTGGTCACTGTCTTGTCCAAATATCAGCTTCTTAACTCAAACAGTGCCTGAGATATTGCCCAGATGAGAAGGGGAATAATTAAGTTCTTAATTAATCGATAATAATTAAGTAATGAATCAACTAAATGATTAATCCAAAAATAAAAAATACTGTTTTTGCCAAAGCACATGCTCACTACTATGTCCAAATTTCTGCTTTCCAGCATCTATGGATGGCTGAGATATCGCCTGGACAAATGAGATCCTTGACCTTTGACCTATATAGTCAAAAAACATTGACAGCTTCACTTTCGTCCTTTGGAATCCTATGTTAAAGTTTGACGAAGATAGCTCAAAGCATTTGTGAGTTATCGCACTCACAGATAAACAAACGAGACAGACCAACATATTACGAAAATTTTCAATTTTCGTCATAACAAGAAAACAAGCATTACACCATGCAAGGATATATGTCATACTTGCGGAATTCCTAAAACAAATTAGATGTGAAACATCATTAGCGGTTGAATTCAAAGACCATATATCCAAATATTTTTCAAATTTCAAATCAATCAGATGAAAATTGAGGATTTTAGAAATTACACCTAAGTTGTTGACCTTTGGCCTATGTTGACCTTTTAGCCTATGCTGACATTCAAAATAATTGGTGGTTGAATTCAGTGACCTGACATGCAAGTCCTCTTCAAATTTCAAGTCAATTAGATAAAAATTGAGGATTTTAGAAATTACACCTAAGTTGTTGACCTTTGGCCTATGTTGACCTTTTGCCCAATGTTGACCTAAAAAAGAATTGGTGTGTGAATTCAGTGGCCTGATATGCAAATTCTCTTCATAAGTCAATCGAACGATAAAGATTTTACAATTTTAGAAATTTGGCTCATTTTGACCTTTTGGCCTATGTTGATCTCAAAAATAATTGGTGGTTAAATTTACAGACCTGATGTGGAAATGCTCTTCATATTTGAAGTCAAATGCATGAAAATTGATGATTTTAAAAATCCGACAAAGTTATTGACCTTTGGCCTATGTCTTTTTGACCTTTTGACCTCAATAGGCTTCTTGCTCAGGACCAACTCTACCATTTCATGAAGTTTCGTGAAGATCGGTTTTAAATTGCGACCTGTCTGCGATTGACATACAGACAGAGAGACAAACAAACAGACAGACAGAATATCAAGAAATGTTGTGCAGAGCATGGTGCTTGCAAAATCCACCCCCTTAACCCCCCTGCCCAAAAAAAAGTTGCCATGGATACATACAATTGTTCACTTCATGAAAATTAAAATTGACTATTTTAACTCAAAGCTCAGGTCAAAATGAATGAATGAATGAATGAATGAATGATCGTTTTAAGGCCATTTTCCCCGCGAGAGCAGGGGATAGCCTTGCGGGCCCCATGACAATCATGGTTCCCTGTTTGAGGCAATGTTTTAAAAAAGTTTTCAAATGTTTTCAAAAGTCAATGTTTTCAAAGCTCAGATCAATCGGATGAAAAAAATTTATTTTAGAAGTTTGACCTTGAGTTGACCTTTGACCTTTTGACTTCAAAAATAGTTGCTTTCCCAATTCAGTGACTAAATATGAAAACCCTGTTCAACTTTCAAGTCAATCTGATTTTTTAAATGATGGTTTTTAGAAATTTGAGACTTGCAAAATCCAATCCCCCTCCCACCATAATAAAACGTTGCCATGGACACATTAAATTGTCCGTTTTACTAAACATCCATAATGTTTTAAACATCTATTCGGTTTACACAGCCGTGCGGTTTTATACATCCATGCAATTTTATGTTGTGTGTGTGATTATAATTATGTGACTGTATAACTTGGAATCCTTCTCCTTGCCACAATGGCCTTATATCTACACAATTTGGGATTTTTTTTTGTATGCTATGAGGTTTTATTATTTGCTGAACTAATCAATTAACCCAATATGCAAAATGTGTTCAAATTTTCAGTCAATTGGTTGAAAAGTGATTATTTTTCAGATGAAAATTGATTTTAGAAAGCCGAGTTTGCATTGACTTTTGACCTTTGGACCTCAAAAATAGTAGGTTTCCTCACTCAGTGATGCACTCTGCAATTGCTGTTTAATTTTTCAAGTCAATTGGATGAAAATTGACGATCACCAAGAGCGGGACGATGGGTAAGATAATTGAAGATAAGATGGGATGAATCTGTGCATAAGAGAGCAGGTGTGTGGTAGAATTCTCAGGCTGAATTAATATCAGCGGCATTGGATAGAGGAGACCAGTCCTGATGTGGAAAAAAAGAAAGAAAGAAATACATATTTTTTAACTGCGAATATGCGAGGCGCGAATGTAGAAGCAGGTCACATGTTAGGAACCGTGAATACGCTGAACCCGCAAATGTTGGGACCGTGAATGTTGAGGTCCAACTGTACTTTTAAAATCTTCGATTTTCGCAAGTGATAAACAGACAGGATGAAAACTTAACCTGCGTCCATCTTCGGTGGTGGAGGTAATTATGAAGGGAACGATTTGAGACTATTCCCTTCATAATTTCTTCCTCTGCTGAAGGTGGATGGAGGTTATGTTTTCACCCCTGTCTGTTGTACACTGCTCCTTTCCTTTGCCATCTCCAGGCATTGCAAATCGTCATTGCTGGGCACCGAAGGGGGCTCGGCAGTGACGCACGCTGAAAGAGAGTACTCAGTTTTCACTCTGGTTGTTTGTTTTCTTGCTTTCTTTCTTTCTTGCTTTCTTTCTTGTTTGTTTGTTTGTTTGTCCGGGCGATATCTCAACCATCCTTTGAGCTAGGAAGCTGAAATTTCGGCACAATAGTGAGCAAGTCCTTTTTCAAAAACGCTATTTTTATCTTGCCAAAACGAAGTTTTTGCAAGATGTATCAGTCAGCTTGTATGTTTGTTTTTTTGTTTGTTTGTGGTTAATCATTTTTTTTCACGTTTAGATCACTCTGTAGACCACAGTTATTATTGGAAACTCCTGTAACTTCGCATATCAGAGTCCTATAGAGATACCCTTCAGCACACAAAATTTTGAAGGTCAAGGTCAAAGGTCAAGGTCACTTTGTGGTCAATCATGGAGGTCGACGAAACACTAATTTTTTGAGTAACTTTGATCGGATCGTCTCCAAACTTCATGGGAATCTAGTATATGGTCCGGCGCTCAGCTGATTAGTTTTTGGTGGCGATCGGCCTTGACCTTCATGGTTAGCGCTGGAGGTCGAAAATTATTGACCCCAAGGTCAAATTACGAAACCCTTATTTTTTGAGTAACTTTGATCTTATGATCTCCAAACTTGGTGGGTATATAGGGTGTGGTAT
The DNA here is from genome assembly GCF_964187855.1 of Myxine glutinosa. Classification (NCBI taxonomy): domain Eukaryota; kingdom Metazoa; phylum Chordata; class Myxini; order Myxiniformes; family Myxinidae; genus Myxine; species Myxine glutinosa. Next base: position 191,428,947 of record NC_136264.1, on the reverse strand, counting down.
GGCGCTCAGTTGATTAGTTTTTGGTGTCGATCGGCCTTGACCTTCATGGTTAGCGCTGGAGGTCGAAAATTATTGACCCCAAGGTCAAATTTTGAAATCGTAGGTACCATATCGAGTAATACCTCATATGAATGCCCTTGATGAGTGCTTCCCAGATCTGTAAACAGTTTGACGCTATGACGTCATTTGATGACGTCATGACGAAAAAACGGAATTTTCACATTTTGGCAAGATACGGTTCACCCTGTGGGTGACATATGTTCATTTGTTTTTTGATTAATCAATTAATTGATGAGTTATTTAATTATTAGCGATTAATTAAGTACTTATTTAATTAATTAAATTTCATTTCTCTTCTGACCATTAACTCAGGCACCTTTTGAGTTAGGAAGCTGATATTTTGACATGCCAATGACCAGGTGATTTGGCTGCAAAGGCTATTTTTGATTTATTAATTAATCAATTAATCGATTAATTATTTAATTATTTGATTAATGACAAAAAACAAATTTTTTTTCAAGTTACAGATTCTGATGAAATGGTGGTGGTTTATGTGTTCTCTGACCGAATTGATTAATAATTTAATTTTTTATGATTATTATTATTATTATTATTTTTTTTTTTTTTGTATACAAGATCGAGGCTCGTGAAAGAGCTAACATTAATCGCACAAAAAGACAAACCGACACACAAAACACAAAAAACAAGGGGAGCGGCAGACAAGATGGAGAGAGAGGGGGAAGGACACAAACACAACATTTGAGAGGAGGGACATCGGGAGGACTTTGGGGGAGGTGGGAGAGGAATAAAACATATGAACACTGCAAGGACTCTGGGGTGAATTACCGGGGGTAGAAAAGATCAAGGTTTTCGATGGGGGAAGATAAGAGATGGTGGTGAACAGCTGTTTTAAAGACCTGGAGGGAGGAGTGGGATTGAAGGGAGTGGGGGAGTTTGTTCCAGAGGCGGGAGAAAAGGGGAATGAAAGAGTGAAGGTGAGCAGAGAGCCTAGACTTTGGCAGTTTAACCATAAGAGGGTTGCAGGCAGATCTTGTGCGACCTGAAGGAATATTGGGGGGACAGAGCACAGAGAGAGCTGGGGGTGCAAGGCCGGAGAGGAGTCGGTAGAAGACAGAAAGACCACCAACCTGCCTGCGGTGAGTGAGTGAAAGGCCCTCGGAGTTAACTACATTGCAGGAGATTCCAATGATTCTGAAAGCTTTGGCCTCAACAGCGTGAAGCCGAGCAAGGTGTGAGGCAGGAGCACCAGCCCAGAGGGGGGAACAGTATTCCATTGAGCTGCGGATGAAAGCCTTGTATATGGTGAGGAGCTCAGGTGTGCCAAGGAAGGACTTCGCACGACGGAGGATGCCCAGTCGGCGACTGGCTTTGGAGGCCAGCTTGGAAATGTGGTTTTCCCAAGAAAGATCATGGCAGATAGTGAGACCCAAAAGCTTGAGCGACAGAACTTCTTGGAGAGGATGGTTGAGAAAGTAGATGGGAGGGTTGTCCAGTCGGTCCTTTCGGAGAGACATTGTAAGAGTGTGAGATTTGTCAAGATTGAAAGACATGTTCCACTTGTTTGACCAGTCTGTGATTTTGTCCAGGTCTGCAGAGAGTGAGGAGGCTGCAGACTGCCGATCTGAGGGATGAGGAATGGAGCGGCAGATAGTGGAGTCATCAGCAAAGAGATAGAGAGGATTTTCTAGAGAGTCGGAGAGGTCATTGATGAAGACCAGAAATCGCACAGGGCCCAGAACACTACCTTGGGGAACTCCAGCCAGAACAGGAAGGGAAGATGAGAGAAATCCATTCAGGGCCACACGTTGCCTACGACCAGAGAGGAAATCCGCAAGCCATGAGTGGAGATTTCCCTGAATACCATAGGAGGTGAGTTTGGTGAGCAGAGCTGAGTGCCAGACCGTATCGAAGGCACGTGATATGTCAAGTGAGACAGCTCTGATTTCCTGTTTGGCATTGAGGACCTCCATCCATTGTTGAGACAGCAGAAGCAACATGTCCAGAGTAGAATGACCTGGTCTGAATCCAAATTGATGATCAGAGATCAAGCCATTGGAGAAGAGGAAGGATTTGATATCTGAAGCAATGATGGATTCCATGACTTTGCTGATAATTGGGAGCAGGCTGATTGGTCTGTAGTTGCAAGGATCTGTTTTTGCAACTTTTTGTGTAAAGCGGTAATGTTTGCTGATTTCCAAGATGCTGGCAGATGACCTTGAGTAAAAGAGAGGGTGAAAAGAACAGAGAGAGGGTGAGATAGAGCGGCAGAGCAGGATTTTAGGACCCGAGGGCTGATGCCATCTGGTCCAGTTGCAGAATCAGAGTCGAGGTTTGATAAAAACTTCTCCACCTTGTCAGGAGAGAAGGACACAGAGTCCAGGAGCAGTTGAGTTCGACTGGGAAAGGTGGGAACAGAGAGAGATGGGTTTGGGACACAAGATTTTGAGGCAAACACAGAGTTGAGGCATTCGGCTTTGTCACGTGCGGTGTCAACTGTGTAGCCATTTGAAGTAATGGAGGGGGAACAAACACCAGAAACGGATTTGACCAGACGCCACCAGGATTTGGAGGAAGGAGACAGGTTTGAGAGTTCAATCTTGAGTGTGGAGAGATAGTGCTTCCTGGCACTCCTGAGGGTAGAAACACACTTGTTTCGAGCTTGGTGGAAGGAACTGAGATTGCCTTCAGTTAGATTTGCCTTCCAAGACGCAAAGGCAAGTTGTTTCAGGGCAACTGCCTCACCACAATATTCAGTGTACCATGGACGGGAGGAAGGGTAAGACAACTGAAGACGAGATGGGATAAATCTGTGCATGAGAGAGAGCAGTTTGCTTTGGAAGAATTCCCAGGAAGAATTGATGTCAGAGGCATTAGAGATGGGAGACCAGTCCAGTTGATTGATGGCTGCTTGCAGACCGTGCCAGTCGGCCTGAGTGAAAGGCCAGACTCGTCGGCGCTGAGGAGGCTCTCTGAGTATGGCCAGTGAGATGTCCACTTTAACAAGCACATGATCAGAAGAACCGATTGGAGCAGAAGAAGAGCAGCAGACATTTGCAGGGAAGTTAGTCATAACCAAGTCCACAAGAGAAGATACTCCATTGACTGAGATCCGGGTCGGGAAATTGACAGATTGTGTCAGTCCCAATGAGTCGCAGAAGTCCTTTGCTGAGGTGCCATGGCTGGTGAGAGATGAACCCACACCCAGCCAGCTGGCATGATGACAGTTGAAGTCGCCACATATGAGGAAGAGAGAGTTTGAATGAGTTGATAGAAGTTGGTCCATGTTGTCCGATAGAGAAATGTAAATGGAGTCATCACTGTTTGGAGGACTGTGCAGAACACATATGAACAAAAGGTGGGAGCGGAGAGGAAGCCGTAGCCAGAGGTACTCCTTTGGGTGGGGTGGAGAGAGGGCAGTGCAGGGAGAGTGAGGAAGAGAGTTTTTGATAAAGATAGCCACCCCACCACCAGGACGAGGATCAGGTCTATCGTACCGGAGGAGGGAGTAACCAGGAAGAGATATTAAGGAATCAGAGACATCTTGAAGGAGGAAAGTTTCTGTTAAGCAGATCAAGTCTGGATTTTCAGAAGCAACCTGAATGGAGAGATCAATCAGGTTTGAGCAAAGGCCCCGGATGTTTGAGGTCCATACCGTTAGTGAGGAGAGAGGGGGAGCATCGGGTGCAGGACAGGGGAGGGGAGGGGTAGGGTCAGATGAAGGGTGAGAGGGGGATGTAGGAAGAGCAGTTGATAGTGTGTCAGAGATTACAGAAGAGTTACAAGAAAGGGAAGGATGAGGAGGACGAAAGGTTTGATGGTGATGGAATGAGGCACAGTGAGAGTTTGTTTGAGGGGGGGGCAGAGGAAAGTAGAAGGTTGGGGGAGGTGGAGGTATGACATAGGAGGGAGAGGAAGTGGGGAGGAGGCAGCTTTGAGAAGGAGGTGGGAGGAGGGAGAATTTGGGAGGGATGGTTGGGGGGGAGATTTGAAGGGGAGGGGCAAGGGGGGAGTTTAGAAAGTGGATGATTAATGAAAGATGAACATATATAACAAATTGGGTTTGTTGTGATTTTCAAGTTAGCGATTCGTTTAAGAACGATGGAGGAGGGATGGAATGAATGAGAATTTAGAGCATGGAGTGATTTGGAATCATAAGAGATTGAATATTTTTTTGAAATGGAATGAGTTGAAGAGGAAATTGAAAGGAGCCTTTTAAATAAGAAGAAAAACAGCGTGTTGTAATAAACCACTGAATAAAACACTGAAGGGGATAGTTGAAACATATTTAAACAGAACTGTGAAGAACAATCTTATATTCACAAAAATACCAATGGGGAGAGGAAGCCTAGAGCGACGACCACGAGTCACTTGAACAGGGCAAAAGGTGGAAGGCAAGGGGGAAATGGGGGCGGGGCGAGACAGCGCACGTGGGCAGAGGCAAAAGCACACGAGGAGAAAGGGAAATAAAAGTTTTTTTGTTTGTTTTTTTGTTTGTTTGGGGGGGGGGGGGTGTGGGGGTTACAACGTTAGACAAATAGTCGATGTTTGGTGAAGCTTGGTGGAGAAGGGGAAATCAAAAAAGCTAGCAAAACAGCGAAGGAAGGAACAACCTTCGACGGGGGAAGCCTGAGGCTGCAAGGCCTTGCCCGCGACGCGGCAAACAAACGATTAATTTATGAAAGATAAACACCGAGGAACTTCCAAGGGGGACACTATAAGTTCACACACCGAACGATAAATACAGTTTCGACAAAATACAATTGTGAACAGACTTAACTTTGAAAAACGTGGAGACCGTGTGGACCGTCGAAAACCCCTGCCACCGTCTCAAAGATCTCACGAGGTGAGTGATGTATTTTGTATTAATCATTATTTATAATGATTATTAATCATTTATTTATCTTCTTTCTCATTTGGCCAATATCTCAGGCACCTTTTGAGCTCAGAAGCTAATATTTGGACATGAGTGACCAGGTGATGTGGCTATCAAGGATATTTTTGATATATTGATTAATCAATTAATCAATGTATCGATTAATTATTTAATTATTCGATTAATTACTAAAAAAAAAAAATTCCCCCAGTTACAGATTCTGATGAAATGGTGGTGGTTTATGTGTTCTGTGACCGAATTGATTGATAATTTAATTTTTTTATGATTATTATTTATTTATTTTCATTATTAATCATTTATTTATTTTCTTTCTCATTTGGCCAATATCTCAGGCACCTTTTGAGCCGGGAAGCTAATATTTGGACATGACAGTGACCAAGTGATGTGGCTATCAAGGATATTTTTGATTAATTGATTAATCATTTAATCGATTCATTATTTATTGATTAATCGATGAATTACTTATTGATTAATCAATTAATTATTTAATTTTTTATTAATGACTTATTTGATTAAATTTCTAAAAGATACATCTTCGGATGAAGCACGAGTGGTTTAGTTATGCTATTAGCCAATTGATTAAGAAAATATTTTGTGATAATCTTTTATTGATTTTAATAATACAATTAATCAATCAATTAGCGTACACCTCTCCCTCCCAATGCAGCCTCTATGAGCTGCACTGCGGTATTGCCGGGCGCCGGAGGCGCCCCGGCAATGCCGCGCTGCAGCATATTTAATTATTTGGCATGGGGCGGTGTACTTTGAATGTATGTGTACTTGTTTATCGTTTTGTCTGTCTGGTTTTGCCAAGGTGCCAAGGCCATTATTTGGTCATGGTGGCAGGCATTAGACACATTACGGAGAGGAGGTGTCACATTTAACAGCTTCTGAACACACCAACACATGTCCCATCATTTTTACCCAGAAACCAAACACTTATGCTCAACGTTTATTAGTGGCATAACTAGTCTATCTTATGCCTGTTATCCCATATGACCATCTCTGCAACTATATATAAAGTATCAAAGGGATGCGCAAAAAGCGCTCCTCCCTTTATATATGGGATCGTTTCACTGTATGCAGCTTTTACATGGGGACTGAAAATGCGTTTCTCGGATTCCACTGGTATATTGCATAGATAAATATATTGCTTAGAGTAATGCTCTAGAAAAGTTCATATAAAGGGGAACCCTACATCTGGCAAATAAAATACATTTACTTCTTCATGCAGGTGTATGAATCAAATTGGCGCCCCTTTATATGAACTTTTCTAGCGCATTACTTGGTTCCTCCTCAGAACACAAGGGTAGTCCAGCATGCACACGATATTTTTTGGAATTCCCCTTATTAGTCCCCTACCGGTGTACACCGGAGGGGACTGTAGATTTGCACGCCGTCCCTCCGTCCGTCAGTCCATCACGCAAAGAACAGTTTTCCGGACTTTTATTCTAAACGCGTAATGCTAATGATTTCAAACTTGGCACATGGTTTCCGCATGACAAGTTACAGATCGAGTTCGAACTTCACGACGTTTCGATCATTTTTGACAAAGTTATGGCACTTTGAACTTTGGGAATTCTGATAATTCTGATGATCCTTAACTCCATGCCATTTTAAGTTTTAATTTCCTTTAAAAACCATTTTCTCTGCAATAATAGGACCGATTGAGATCAAATTTTCACCGCAGGGGGTCTCGGTCTGAAGAATATTGTGATGGTGATTATGACGTCACAGGTCACGTGGTTCGGCCGCCATATTGTTTTTCGTGAAAACACGAAAACCCCTTTTTCTCTGCAACGGCTGAACAGATCGAGGCCAAACTTTGCAGGCAAAATCGCATACCCATGACAAACAAAAAAGTCAGCGAGCATGACGTCATGCATCACATGGTTCCAGAGTTATGACGTTTTTAAGCATGAACCTTTAAAACCGAGCTCCTCCCTCATTTTTGATCCAATCGAGGGGAAACTTCACAGATCTGTTCAGCATGTCGGTGTACTAAAATGTCCTTTTGAAATTTGCGATGGGGCACGTGGTTTGGCAGATATCGTTCATTAAACGAAAATATAAAAAAATGGATATCTCTTGTTTATTCTAGAGTTCCCCTCAAGCCGCACCGCGCACCCTCAGCCTCGTCTCTCGAACGTCAAAAGCGCAACACAGCGCGCGCTTTCGGGAGGGGCGGAGCCAAGCCGAGCAACATATATATACACATCAATCATTGATCGTGAACCGGAAAATATAATAAATTACTGATATTTAGCGACTCGAAAGGTTCTTTATCAACAACATATTTTCTCGTGCTTCTGCTGACCTGTCTGCAAGGTGTATAAATCGAAGTCCCGAGTGCGAATCACCCGTGAGCCCGTCCTGAGGTAATTAGCGATTGGGAACGATTCAGAACCTGTGGATAAATAACCCTTGGTAATTTCCCCAACAGTTTTCCGGACGGTGTTGGGCTAGCGGCTAGGGTGCCGGCTTAGGATCCTAGGATCCTGGGTTCGAATCCCGGTCGATCGCTGAATTAATGCCAGGGGGGTTGACTCAGCCTGTCATCCTTCCGAGGTCGGCTAATTGAGTACCAGTTCACTGGTAATTCCCTGTTTGTCGTTAAAGGCGGCAAAAAGGGTTGGCGTCAGGAAGGGCATCCGGCCGTAAAACATTGCTTCAAAAAGGGGACCAAAAAACAACAACAACCATGGTTCCCGAAAAAGGCCAACCCCCGCTTTGCGGGGAAAAATGGCCTCTAAAGGTGGTTTTTTTTGGGGGGTTTTTTCCGGACGACAGACTGCCGGTAGGGGACATGTATTGCAGCGCAATACTCAGAATGCTTGTTTTGTATTGTTTGGTATTTCTACAAGTTATAGAACGTCTCTTCTTTTCTATACTTTGCCACATGGTACATGCCCTTATATATAGGGGCATTTTCTATGCCCCTGACATTTTACCCAAGAATATCTAATTTATAAAGCTCGTTCTAACCACTCACTCACTGACTCACTGACTGACTGATATAATGTTCGGTACCTTCCTGGGTAAAATAAAAAGATCCGGTTGTCGTAGGAAGTAAAAGTGTGCCTAAAAAAATTCCTCCACTGAAGGAGCTGGTAATATCTTGGGGCAAGATTTTTTTTTTTCTTGGCACAATACCTGTGGGATGGAGCGATGAGCTCTCAGGTAATCACAGGACACTTTGAATGTCACCCCTACATTAGACAGAATGTGTATCCTGTCTGAGCAGCTGTGCAGGAGAGCCATCTGAACTCTTCTGGAAGCTAGAGGCTTTACAGAGCTTTGTGAATGACCTACACTGGCCGGATCCTGAATTTGGAGAGAGCCTGGATGCCCGCCTGCACCTCATGGCCAGTAACATGATCGAAACCTCTGTCAAAAGGTACTTCTTTTATAATGTCACCTTGTGTTTTTTCAGCTTTGGTTGTATTTTCAGCTCATTCTTTAGTTATCTCATAAGTCGCAGGGCCCATTTACATCATATCTTCAAGGCCAAAAATAATACATCACACATTTTTTGCATGTGACGTCACGCACTGCTTAACTGACACCGAATAGATTCATCTAACCAGAGCGATGGCAATAGCTGCTCGTACATGGTTGGTGAGCAATGAGGCAAACTCTTGGCCTGCACAGATTCAGGAATTATGTTATTTTTCTACTTTTCCTCCAAAATCAAGTTGCATGATGACGTCACCATGATGACGTTGAATGGCTGCTTCTATGGACCCTGAATTGGCCACAATGGCCCTAGTATTCGAGCAGGTGACACTCGCCACTCGACGTCTTGTATTTCAGTGATGTAGCACTCGAGTACACTTTTTGGAGGACTCGGACTCACACTCGACTCTTAAGGACCCGGACTCACACTCGACTCTTTAGGACCCGGACTCACACTCGACTCTTTAGGACTCTGACTCAAGTTTGGCAAAATTTAGTGCACAGTAAAACTTTTAGGCTACAATAGAAATAAAAAGTGTAAAGTAAAACTTTTAGTGCACAGCAGCAAGACTATGCACGTGTATGGCTAAGATGACGCCTTCCATATCTCTGTTATTATTTGAGATAGAACCCCGAAATTTGGTATGCTTGACTGCAAATGCTACCATGAGGACGTGTTGCCATAACGTGTCGGGAATTGAAACTACAGAATGTCAAACCTGACCAAACCTGAAGGAATTAGAGCAAAAATAAGGGTTAGGGTTACGGTTAGGGTTATGAATTTTTTATTGTTTTTTTTTATTTAAACAAATCACAACATGGTGTGCAGAGGATTGCTGTGATTACAGAAAATGGTGGGAATGTCAAATCCGACAAAAATGAATGAATTACAGCGAAAATATGGAGCAGAAAAGGCTGGTTCAAAACACGATTACTGGCTAAAAATAAGCTACCGAATCCTCAAAATAATGCCCGAATCGGTTTCCTCGACAAAAAGTAACTTTAAAATGTTTGTTGCAATATTAGTTTATATTTTAAAAACATATTTTTCAAAATTGTATCTGGAAAACCGAAGTTAGATTTCTCTGTGCAGAGTTCACTGCATTTTTGCCACATTTATGCCAAACTCTTATTAACGTCTTTATTTTAACTCACCGTGTGGTGAAACTTAACATGTAAGAAGGTAATTATATCCTTGTTTTTTAATATATAATAAAACGTTCACACACACACACACACACACACACACACACACACACACACACACACACACACATACATACATATATATATATATATATATATACACAAAGAATTAAGTTAAGCACCCCCCCCGTTTTTTTACAACCTCGCACATTACAAGTTTGTTGTCGTCAAAACAGTGTAATATACCCATGTTATTGCTATATTTTCTGGAGAAGTGATATTATGGTCACATAAAAACATAACAATCATGCCGTTTTCAATATTTTATTCTGAATAATTTAAGGTGAAATTTTTTGTGAATTTTAGGCATATTTTCACCTCAATTTAAGTATGGAGCTATAGGTCCATCACGGACAGTGTGGATGACGTTTATGTTTTCTAACGTACAGTCATTGTTCTGAGAAGACCTCTAGCGATCTTTGCGTCAATAACGTGTGTAGGACCCACGTGATCGGATCACTGACTCAACCCTACGTCTCATAGACCCTGTAAGCCGTCGTATACGTTGCTGTGGCAGGTTGTTCCATTCCCGATGTAATGCACGTTCGGGACATGTTGGGACGACAAATTGCGAAGATGGTCCCTCCAATAGCCAATCTGGATGAATTGGAACGTGCATTACATCGGGAATGGAACAACCTGCCACAGCAACGCATACGACGGCTTACAGGGTCTATGAGACGTAGGGTTGAGTCAGTGATCCGATCACGTGGGTCCTACACACGTTATTGACGTAAAGATCGCTAGAGGTCTTCTCAGAACAATGACTGTACGTTAGAAAACATAAACGTCATCCACACTGTCCGTGATGGACCTATAGCTCCATACTTAAATTGAGGTGAAAATATGCCTAAAATTCCCAAAAAATTTCACCTTAAATTATTCGGAATAAAATATTGAAAACGGCATGATTGTTATGTTTTTATGTGACCATAATATCACTTCTCCAGAAAATATAGCAATAACATGGGTATATTACACTGTTTTGACGACAACAAACTTGTAATGTGCGAGGTTGTAAAAAAACGGGGGGGGGGGTGCTTAACTTAATTCTTTGTGTATATATATATATATATATGTATGTATGTATATATATATATATATATATATATATATATATATATATATATATACAGTGGAACCTTGACTTACGAGTTTAATTCGTTCTGTGACCGAGCTCGTAACTCAAATTGCTCGTTTCTCAAATCAAATTTCCCCATTAAAATGCATTGAAATGCTATTAATCCGTTCCAGCCCGCCAAAAACCACACCAATTTTTTTTTAAATATACAGTTTATATAAAAATATCTCGCGCTTTATATTTCACCTGTATGCAGCATACAAGTTGGCAGGATGGCCTGGACTGGAGGTACGCACACTTGACTCTAAAGTCTAAACTGTCCAGCCTGGGTTTGAATCCCGACCCAGCTATAACCTGTCATGGGTGAATCACAGGCAGGGTGATTCATCAATGTGTGTACCGCTAAACTGGGCGCCCCGTTTGCGTCCCATTAGTTGTTGGATGTTAAGGATCTCACCGTGTTTTCCACAAAGAGAAGGCGAGCTATCGCCGGCACTCTGAACAAGTTGTGACCTGGCATGCTCTTCTCCTCTGCCGTTATATACGTCCTCCTCGGCACCTCGCTCATGTTTTTCGACGATTGCGTGTTTTATATCCAAGCACAAGTTTTATATAAAACACGACGATTGCGTGTTTTATATCCACAAGTTGTGGCCTGGCATGCTCTTCTCCTCTGCCGTTATATACGTCCTCCTCGACACCTCGCTCATGTTTTTCGACGATTGCGTGTTTTATATCCAAGCACATCATCCTCTTCTTCTTCTCAGTACCGTGTTTTCCACAAAGAGAAGGCGAGCTATCGCCGGCACTCTGAACAAGTTGACGGCAGAGATACTGTACTTGCACGGCAAGATAACCACATGACCGGAACCCACCTGGCGGCGTAAACTCAAAATAACCAACATGCGAAAACAAAAATGCAGCGCTATACGACAGAGATACTGTACTTGCACGGCAAGATAACCACATGACCAGAACCCACCTGGCGGCGTAAACTCAAAATAACCAACATGCGAAAACAAAAATGCAGCGCTATACGTCAGAGATACTGTACTTGCACGGCAAGATAACCACGTGACCAGAACCCACCTGGCGGCGTAAACTCAAAATAACCAACATGCGAAAACAAAAATGCAGCGCTATACGACAGAGATACTGTACTTGCACGGCAAGATAACCACGTGACCGGGTGGCGAAAGCTCGTAACTCAGATCTCGGCTCGCATCTCAAAGCAATAAACCGCCCGAGCGACGGCTCGTATCTCGAAAAACTCGTAAGTTGGGGCACTCGTAAGTCAAGGTTCCACTGTATATATATATATATATATATATATATATATATATATATATATATATATATATATATATATATATATATATATATATATATATATACAGTAACGTGAAAAAGTAAGTACACCCCATGTAAAGTTTGACTTTTTCAACATACAGCTATTTGATCTTCATTTCAACAATATTGATAGATAAAGGTGATATAATATAACAAATATCATGAAACATTTACATTTTGTAGTCCATTGTATAATGTAAATAAACATAAATGCAAATTTCGCATGTGGAAAAAGTAAGTACACCCCGCCATTCATCACTACTTCAAATACGTAAAATTTGAAACAAGTTCACCAGCTCAGGTGCAAATGATTAGAACATCGTTGGAGAGGATCTTGGAGGAACCTGTCTTATTTAAACCTCAGACATTTAGTTTGGTTTGCTCTTTGTTGTTGAAGTTTGCAGCGTCACCATGCCCAGATCAAAAGAGCCCTCTGAGGCCTTCAGAAAGAAGGTTATAGATGCCTACGAGTCTGGGAAGGGATTTAAAAAGATCTCCAAACAATTTGAAATCAATCATTCGACTGTCCGGAAGATCATCTACAAGTGGAGAAGATTCCAAACAACTGCCAACTTGTTCAGGCCAGGCCGCCCCAGCAAGTTCAGCCCGAGAGCAGACCGCAAGCTGCTGAAATAAGTCGCTAAGAACCCCAGAATGTCATCACGGGACCTACAGGTAGCTCTTGCCAATGTTGATGTCAAAGTGCACGAGTCTGTCATTAGAAAGAGGCTGCAGCAATTTGATCTACATGGGAGGTGTGCCAGGAGGAAACCTTTGCTGTCCAGAAAGAACATCAGGGCAAGACTAAAGTTTGCCAATGAACACCTTGGCAAAGACCCGCACTTCTGGAACAATGTGCTCTGGACAGATGAATCAAAGGTAGAGCTATTTGGCCACAGTACCAGAAGACGTGTTTGGCGAAAACCAAAGACAGCATTTGACCACAAGAACCTGATACCAACTGTAAAGCATGGTGGTGGAAATATTATTGTTTGGGGCAGCTTTGCTGCATCAGGGCCTGGGCAGCTCACCATCATCGAATCCACTATGAATTCTTCATTGTACCAGAGGGTGCTTGAGGATAATGTGAGGCCATCTGTCGGAAAGTTGAAGCTCAACCGAAGGTGGACCTTGCAACATGACAACGACCCTAAACATACCAGTAAATCCACCAAGGAATGGCTGAAAAGAAAGAAATGGAGGGTCTGGAATGGCCAAGTCAAAGCCCGGATCTAAATCCCATCGCGATGTTGTGGGGGGATTTGAAACGAGCTGTGCATGCAAGAAACCCATCAAACATCGCACAGCTGAAAGAATTCTGCATGGAGGAGTGGGCAAAAATTTCTCCCAGTCGATGTCAGAGACTGGTAGACAGTTATAAGAAACGCCTACTTGAGGTTGTTTCTGCCAAAGCGGGCAATACCACCTATTAGAGCCAAGGGTGTACTTACTTTTTCCACATGCAAAATTTGCATTTGTGTTTATTTAAATTATACAATGGACTACAAAATGTAAATGTTTCATGATATTTGTTACATTATATCACCTTTATCTATCAATATTGTTGAAATGAAGATCAAATAGCTGTATGTTGAAATATGTTGAAAAAGTCAAAACTTTACATGGGGTGTACTTACTTTTTCACGTGACTGTATATATACATACACTAGTATAAAGCTCGTCAAAAATGACGGGTTGGAACAGGTTTTGATGGTACAACCACGTGAGCATTGCAGAGTCTGAAGTCTGGGCCTTGTGTCAGCGGTGCTTATATCTTCTTTATCTATTAGACATCCTACAGACGTAAATGAACACTCGATTTACTCTGCGTGCATTGCACATCATGTGCAGCAAATTTCACCCCCCTGCACCTTGTATTTTTTGTGATTTAAAAAAAACCGCTTCAGTACACTGACGTTGAGAGTCGGTTTGCAAGCCACCATCTACAATTCCAAAAGATGTACCAGAATACCCAAAAGACCCTGAAGACCCAAAATACCCCAATGACCCAGAGGACACGAAAGACCCCAAGGACACAAAAGACCCCAAATAAGAATAATTATGCCTCTTACATTGGAATTGTAGATGGTGGAATTGGGTCATTGGAATTGTCGAGCATTGGATATTACGATTCATAGATATGAAGCTTTATTGTCCAGAAACCGACCTGTTCTGCGGCAAGGCATATTTGAGCAGAGCGGCCAAAATGTCAGCATTAAGACTGAGCAGAGCGAGCTGAACACAGGCTAATCATAGATAAGCCTGTTTCTACTTTTAATGGAAATTTTAACATAAATGATCTTCAAAATATGTTTTTAAACACACTCAAGCACTCAGTTTTCATCCATGCACTCCCTTTGAGGTCGAACAAGATGCATGTAAAGTTTGTGGCCACGACGTTTCATGATTTTGGAATTATGCAGGGACACACACACACACACACACACACACACACACACACACACACACACACTGCCTTTTACTCTTATAGATATGAACTAAGTAAGGTAAAGCTTTGCTCTTGAAACTGTTTGTTTTACAACAAAACTTTGGATCCTTGTGGAGCTATTAATGGGAATTGTTTTTCTTTTTACAAAGTAATTTGTAGTTTTTCAAGTTTTTTTCCAAAGTGGTTTTCTGCGTTCTTCCAGACTAGGGAGTGAATACTGAGACAAAACTTGTTGGTAAGTTGTATATTTGGATCCCAATATTATGAGGAGAGCACGTTTTTGAATTCTTTCAGTGCAGAAATTTTGGTGTTTTTTAATTGCTCCGCTCCAGCCAGGTGCTGCATATTCGGTAAGAGACCAAATATTACTTTTGAAAATTGGAAGCAAGTCATGGCATTTCGATTTCACCATTTACACGTTTTTCAATATTATCCACATGAGCTTCCCCACTTTAAATAATTTTGAATCAAAAGACCGAAGACTTTCGCCATTCATTCCTTGTGGAGCTGATGGTTTCCGATCTGCACAATTGGCTCGTTTGGTGGATCTCGCATAAATTAAATGTCCATTTTGATACATTTTGACCAATTTAATCTCATATCATTACTTTGAGACCATTTCAAGAGGTTATTTGCTACTAATTGTATAATGTGATGATTGACGACATTGGATCAAAGTCAATATTGGGATATTGGTCTTAACTTTTCCAAAGAGGTGGGATTAGTGTTGAGTATCAGGCCAACGATGGTGTGTTTCCACGCATCTGGCCCTTTCCTTGTGGAAAAGAGGAGTTCATTATGTGAGATCGAGGTGTTTCCAGCTCAACATAAAATTCGCGGATAATGCATGCAGATATCCTGTCAGGTGCCGCAGAAGATTTTTGCCGAATCATTGCCAGTGCTTTTATGTACTTCCCATAGGGCTACAGTTGGGCATGGTTTGGAGCTAGAAGGTAGGCCGGAAGCAAAGTCGTATCAAGAGAGTCTAGGTCAGAAGAAACAGAAATAAAATAATCATTAATAGCGTTTGTGATCGCCAACTCATCCTCCATGGCTATTCCAGGCACAGGTATTGGCACGTGATCCCGTTGTTTTCCAGTTAAAACACAGATTTCACGATACCATGCTGAGGGGCTGGTGCGTTTCAGATTCTGGACACGCGTGAAATAGTACTCTGTTCTAGCTTTCGCTATACTTGAGCTTGCTTTTTGAGCTTGAAATAGACTTGAGCTTGCTTTTTGATCTTTTCCAATTCGGAAATGCTATTGTTATTGAATGCCGAAATCCACAGTGAAATGCTATTTGCCCCTTGTGGATTTATGACCTAATTTCAGGAATCATCCATACTTTGTCACATGAATGCAACTTCACATTGCGAATTGGAAAATACATTTCAATAGCACTTATTGTCTTCTCTCCGTTTAATACTTGGTATCAATGCGGAGAGATTAGTGTTCTCTCCGCATGAATACCGACAGTAAATCGTTGCCTTCCATCAAGCTCTCTTCTCATGTTGGATCATCTGAGCAGGCTTGTGTTACCAGGTGTAGTGCTTTACTTGTTCCTACGCTCTACCAAAGTACTGCTTCTTCCTTTTACGCATGCAGCATGTGGTTGAGGTATCATTTGCTTTGGGAGGGAAGGGTTGTACGTAGCTAGGCGGGAGTGCTGGATTGCTGATAAGTTATCACAACAGTTGAGTTATGTTAGTGTTTTTTTTCTGCTCATGTACTCGGTTTCAAGTTGTACTGGGAATTTGGGAGTTCAGCCCTGATGTTTGGTGTTACTACAGAATGTTGAAGATTCACAAGTTAATGCAGGTAGAAAAGCCAGCTTAATATCTCCCAGCCAGCTTAATAATACCAACACAAAATATCTCCCAGTGATGTGTCAGAACCATTGTTTATAGATGAGAAGTAGAACGTTCTTCACTGTTGCTTCCCCTGCAGAACACGAACCTCGTTCGAGTCCAGGCTATCGAAGACAACGCGCTCCACAGATTTCCGTGTGTCGCCCTATGTCTGTACAATGTTCAACGTGCTTGTGGAGGCCAAGGCACAGGCTATCAAGCTTTGCAGGCAGGACCGTGGAAAAGAGGTCACTTCCTGTTCCTAACTTGCCTTTTCTACGACACGAGTTACAATGGCTTGTTCAAACTCACTTTGCATAAATGAAGAACCAGATACACTCACCAAAGTTTTCAATTCACATCCTTCATGCTATGTAAAAAGTATTGGTGTAATCTGTACCTTGTCGTGGATAAAGCTTAATCCTTCTGTTTATCAGCCTGCATGTGCTTCTGGTAGGAAATTTGAGCCAATTAGAATGCAGCTTATTTGCTCATTTACATATTTTACCTGTTTCCTTAAACAGCTTATCCCTTTACTTACACTCAGCCACCATTCATTTAAACAACTTACCTATTTCTCGACAGTAAGCACCCATTCCCTCAGCATTTTTACTCAGTTAAATTAACTACCCATTCCCTTAAACTGCCTACTCAATAATGTATATGGGCTGACAGGATGTCCTATAGGTACGCACACTCGCCTCTAAGCTGTCTATCCTGAGTTTGAATCCTGACCCAACTGTAAACGGTCATTCCGGTGTTTCACAGGTAGGGTGACTTATCAATGTGTGTGCGGTTCCTCGGATGGACGTTATACAGGAGTGTACCGCATTCGTAGGTGGACATTAAAGATCCCATGAAGGTGTCCTGCACCATTCCAAATTCCTGCCATAACCAGCAGAGGGCATCGCATCAGCTAAACAGTCGTGCCCTCGGCCATTAATGCTAACCCGCAGCCTTGTGCTGTTGTATACAAACAAAGAAGAAGTTTCTTTTATATCAACTCAGGAATTCCTTCAGGCAGCTTCGCCATTTTGTTACAATAAATACTCATTCTCTTAGGCAGCATATCCATGTCTTTACATTGTTGTTCCCATTCCCTTCGGGCTTGGACACCGTATTCAGTTCTTTCCAATGAGAACTCATTCACTTAAACATGTTATTCAATTCCTGATGCAGTTTACTCCCTCGGTAATGCAGGACTGCTTTACAGGTATACACTTAGGTATTCTAATCCTCAGCCAAATACACCTTTCCTTCCCACAGCAACAAGACAAGTTTGAGAAACTCATAGAAGATGCACTAAAAGAGATGATTTCACTGCTGGTTGCGAAGGTACGTTTCTGGTAACACTAGAGTCCCTGTATAGAGAGAGTTATGACAACCCGGAATTAGAAGCCATTTTGTTTCCAATGTTTGCGCCACGCACTAGTGCACTGCCCGCTAGTGTGTATACATTGTGCGTAACCTAGTACAACATTTGAGTGCCTACATTGTGTAATTTGTGATTTGCACCGTGCCCCTCGCTTTTGATATGATTTTCTCTTAGTCCAAGATAAGAATGGGATTTTGTTTATTGCAATAATCTTTGTTCAGAAATGTAGTTTTATGTGGGGAGGAGAGGGAGGAGAGGGAGGAGAGGGGGAAAAGGAATAAAAGGGAAAGAGGGGACAGGAAGTGCCTATGATTTTCGGGACTACCTTGCTCTCTTGCGTCTTACTTTCTTGACTAGCATGCATGCACACAAAGCCGACAATGTGAACATTTTCAAATTTCTGTTAAAGACTCATTTATTTGAAAATGCCTACAACTGATTATATCTTAGGTTTTCTTCTTGTATAATTTGTATTTGTATATTCATCTCGTTGGCTTTCTTCTCTTTTCTAAGCGCTTAGAGGCTCCTGCAATTTACGCCATATAAATTCCTATTATTATAACAAGATTGCCTTAAAACCATCTTGACAAATGACAGAAATGTTGATTTTAAATATGAAAATTAAAAACTAATTTAACTTTTCATGTCGGCGCACCGGGAGAAATACATATGCACAATTAAATTGTAATTATATAAAAGGCCCAGAAATTGTAATCCAGACTTGCAATGGAAGAGTATGCATGCAAAACATACCCGTTTTTCATAGCAATGTACAATTGGTTGTATGGTGTACATCTAAGCTATTCCAAATTACATACATGTACATAATAATAATAACAATAATAACAGTATTTATATAGCGCCTTTGCATGAAATGAACAAAGCGCTTCACAACATATCTTGAAGACAACAACTTACATTACACAATCTTAGAGAATACGACTTAAAGCTACTTTTCAAAAAATACAATTAAGTTACTTTGGAAATAAATGTGTTTTGAGTTTTGATTTGAAAGTTTTTATGTTGTGTGAGGTCCGAATAGTTATAGGTAGTGTGTTCCAGAGGGCAGGTACCGGTTGCAAAAGGCTTTGTCCCCGTATGGCATATGAGTTCTATTACAGACAAGGAGAGTCTTATCAGCGTGTGATCTTAAGTATTTGGCGTCATTAGAATGAGCGTGAAAGACAATACTCACATTATTAAGTATTATTAAAGACAACAAACAAAGCCAGACAATAAAATAGAGCGTTCCTCGTATGTATTCAATGCAAGGCCAGAACACGCGAAGATCGGACAGGAAACAACATGGCGTCCACAGACCACGTGACCAATTTTTTTCGGACTCTTTATGTCGCAATTCTCTCTATACAGGGACTCTAGGTAACACTGTTGCCAATGACTCCCACACATTCGGGTTTCACGGGAGCCCCTGGGTAATCGAGAGATTTTGAGCCTGAAACTATTAGACGATTCCGTGCCAACCTCAAAAACGTTCTCCTGCTAGGACGGAGTCTAACGGACAGAGTCTGATGGACTTCAGTCACTAAGAGGACCTCTTCAGGTGTTTGCTTGATATCAAACGTCTGTTTAATTCTGATCTGATAAACGTAAATATAAAAGGTTTTTTAAATCTGAAAAGTCTTCTTATCTTAAAACAATGACACAAACTGTTGGTAATTTTATTATGATGCACTACTTTTTGTCCCCCGTCGCACCGCGGAGCAAAAGGGGGACTATGGTTTTCCCCTCCGTCTGTGTGTGCGTCCGTCCGTCCGTGCGTGTGTGCGTGCGGGTGTGCGTGCATATGTGCATGCGTGCATGAGCGAAGGACCGAATTCTAATTTGGTGTGTGGGTGCAACCCACGTCAAAATCCAAGATGGCCGCCGCCATGTATGTCTGACGCCATGTATGTCTGAACCTTGTGAGCGGAATATCTTGAAAAATAAGCGAAGTACCAACTTCTAATCTGGTGTGTGGGTGTATCTAGGCATAAGGAAGAAAGCTGTTGAAAATTGGGTCGCCACGTCAAAATCCAAGATGGCCGCCGCCATGTATGTCTGAACCTTGTGAGTGGAATATCTTGAAAAATAAGCGAAGTACCAACTTCTAATCTGGTGTGTGGATGTATCTAGGCATAAGGGAGAACGCTATTGAAAATTGTTCGCCACGTCAAAATCCAAAATGGCCGCCTTGCGTCTTCCACTTTGTCAACTCACATCACTTCACCGACGGGGGACCAAGGCATAACGCTTGTTTGTTTTTTTGTATACAAGATGGAGGCTCGTGAAAGAGCTAACATTAATCACACAAAAAATCTAACCGACACATAAAATATATAATAAGGGGAGCGGTAGACAAGATGGGGAGAGAGGGAGAGAAGGGGAAGCACATAAACACAACATTTGAGAGCAGGGACATCCGGAGATCTGTGGGAGGGAGAGGGCTTGGAGGGAGGAGGCGTGGGAAGGGGGGGGGTGGGGTGGGAGAAGTATAAAACACATGGACACTGCTAGGACTTCCAGGAAAGAAGTCGGAATTTCAAAAAAGTGGATCTGGGGTGAATTAGCGGGGGTAGAAAAGATCAAGGTTTTGGATGGGGGAAGATAAGAGATTGTGGTGAACAGCTGTTTTATTGACCTGGAGTGAGCAGTGGGATTGAAGAGAGTGAGGGAGTTTGTTCCAGAGGCAGGAGTAAAGAGGAATGAAGGAGTGAAGATGAGCAGAGAGTCTTGATTTTGGCAGTTTAACCATAAGAGGGTTGCTGGCAGATCTTGTGTGACCTGTGCTCTGTCCCCCAAATCTCTCAGCTTTCTCTGTGCTCTCTCTCTCTCTCTGCCAAATCAGCTCTCTCTGTGCTCTTTTCCGTGCCTCTTTCTCTGTGCCAAATCAGCTCTCCCTGTGCTCTCTCTGTGCCAAATCAGCTCCCTCTGTGCTCTGTCCCCCAAATATTCCTACAGGTTGCACAAGATCTGCCAGCAACACTTTATCATATGTTTTATGTGTCAGTTTTTATTTTTGTGATCAATGTTAGCTCTTACACAAGCCTCGATCTTGTACAAAAAAAAACAAAAACAAGTACAAATACATTCAAAGTACACCGCCCCATGCCAAATAATTAAATATGCTGCAGCGCGGCATTGCCGGGGCGCCTCCGGCGCCCGGCAATACCGCAGTGCAGCTCATTGAGGCTGCATTGGGAGGGAGAGGTGTACACTAATTGATTGATTAATTGTATAATTAAAATCAATAAAAGATTATCACAAAATATTTTCATAATCAATTGGCTAATCACATAACTAAACCACTAGTGCTTCATCCGAAGATGTATCTTTTAGAAATTTAATTAAATAAGTCATTTATAAAAAATTAAATAATTAATTGATAACTCAATAAATAATTAATCGATTAATCAATAAATAATTAATAGATGAAATGATTAATCAATAAATCAAAAATGTCCTTGATAGCCACATCACTTGGTCACTCATGTCCAAATATTAGCTTCCCAGCTCAAAAGGTGCCTGAGATATTGGCCAAATGAGAAAGAAAATAAATAAATGATTAATAATGAAAATAAATAAATAATAATCATAAAAAAATTAAATTATTAATCAATTTGGTCAGAGAACACATAAACTACCAGTATTTCATCAGAATCTGTAACTTAAAAAAAAAATTTTTTTTGTCATTAATCGAATAATTAAATAATTAATCGATTAATTGATTAATTAATAAATCAAAAATATCCTTTGCAGCCAAATCACCTGGTCATTGGCATGTCCAAATATCAGCTTCCTAACTCAAAAGGTGCCTGAGTTAATGGTCAGAAGAGAAAGGAAATGTGATTAATTAAATAAGTACTTAATTAATCGCTAATAATTAAATAACTCCTCAATTTATTGATTAATCAAAAAAAAAAAATACCGTTTTTGACAAAGGACTTGCTCACTATTGTGCCGAAATTTCAGCTTCCTAGCTCAAAGGATGGCTGAGATATCGTCCGGACAACCAAGAAAGAAAACAAACAAACAAACAAGAAACCAGAGTGAAAACTGAGTACTCTCTTTCAGCGTGCGTCACTGCCGAGCCCCCTTTGGTGCCCAGCAATGACGATTTGCAATGCCTGGAGATGGCATAGGAAAGGAGCGGTGTACAACTGTGACCGCTGATGCTTGTTTAATTAATTAATTGTACAGGGTGTTTAAAAGTCCCAAATCATAGGGATATTTATTTTACAATTTTATTCTGATAATTGTTCAAATTGTGAGCCATACACACGGCACTTCCCTGTATGCAGGTTTCTTTGAACGTTTCTTAAAATTGATTTCGATTTTGGCAAATTTGTTTGCGATTTCAATCTTTAGATCTTCAATAGGACATGGTCTCGTGGTGTGTACCACCGATTCCAGATGTCGCCAAAGTAAAGAAAGTCATGACGTTAAATTTGGATTTCGTGGGATACATTCTATCGGCCGACAACATCCTATCCACCATTAAGGCATGTTCTCAAAAAAAAATTCCAATGATTCTGGACTTTTGAAACTCCCTGTGCATTGGATGTTCAACCAGGATGTGATTTTTCTCTAAACTCCATGTCTACACCCGTTCTAAAAGGCAGAACTTGAGCATCCTGTACATTCCTCTTTGATGTAAGGTAACTTAGATGGACAGGGGTCATACACGTATTAATATGCAAATGAGAGTGGGGCAGGAGTTAATTGAGGATAAGGAAATTGAGAGAAGGGAAGGAGGGACAATGGGAGGAAAAGGAAGGAAAAAGGTGTTTGGGTGGAATAAAGGAAAAACAGGTTGAGTGGAAACTGGGGAATGGAAAGGGTTAGGGTTAGAGGAATGACTGGGACATGGGGTAGGTGTGGGGGATGGGAAGAGCTTTCTCTTTTTTTTAGGTATTGAAGGATAAATACTCCATAATGCCAGTGTGGTATTGGGAATGTGATGTTGCACTCCTACATCGCGTTAGCGGTTCCTAATATTTTGCGCATTACTGCAGTTTGTTGGAGTTCTGGATGGCGTGCTTTCCAAGCTGTCCCGTTACGACGAGGGAACCCTCTTCTCTTCCTTCCTCTCCTTCACTGTAAGGCTTTTCCAAAGAAATTGTTCTCTCCACCTCAGGCTTCTCATTGCTTGGGAACTGTCCTTAATCCTCCCCTAGCCTCATTCTTTGGTGTTCACGAGGAGATTCTTTGTAATCAAATGGCATTTGAGTATAACAAAATATTTTGCAATTATATTTTACGCCTTTTACTACTCCATGAGCTTTACCGGTTAAGTTGGCTGGGGTAAGATTGCAAGGCCCTGAGTTCAAGCCCCATTGTCAACTGTTGAACACCAGGTGGGTTGACTCAGCCTATCATCCTTCCGAGGTCGGCAAAATGAGTACCAGATGACTGGGTAGAATGAGCCATTTGAGTATCTTGCGCCGGAGTGGCGACCCACCCTGGATTGTGCATAATAGCCAATAAACTGCTCCGGCAGCCATTTGCATCATCACGATGCAAAATGGAGTCGTCATTACTACATCCATGCCATGCTGCTTCAAGGGCTGCGTGCCCGTTCATCTATTTGCTAACAACGTTAACCATAACAGCCATAACTTGGGAATGACGTCACAATTATTGTAGCTTATTATATTAGAGGTGCAATCCAAGACAAATATGTTGATTCTACATTTCTGAAAAATGACAAATTTTATGGTAAAATTAAGGAAAACATTGTTATTCTAGAATACCGTAATGTAACTTACCATTAATAATACCACATATCAGTGAAGGGGTTAATCGAGGACTCGCATGTAACGAATTTTTTAACGAATTTTCACATGATTCACATTATATGACAGAGAAATGTCACGCTCTTTAAAGGTAGAATAAAGAGGTAAATACTTTTTGACACTCCCACCCCAATAGCCCACCTATATATAGCCCCACCATTTTTTTTTCCTTCCACCTTCCACATTTTCATTTTCCCACAACCTTCCATTTTTTTTTTTTTTTTTTTTAACTCCCGCCCCAATAGCCATCTCAGCATTTTGAAGCTGAATATTATTTTGGGTATAATTATGTATCACAGAATACCTATTATACTCAAATTCCAAACTTTATTTCAGTGGAACTTTTCCTTTGGATGAACACATTGAGGAAATGGAATGTAAAAACCTAGAAAGGCTGTACCTGTTTCAACAGTGACTATTCAAAAGTTAGAGGGAAGATGGAGGAGGAGGGATGCAATTTATATATTTTGTGTGTATAAGCCGTACCATGTGACTATTACCCTTAGTGCGAGACCCTTAGTATACTGTATATGACAATTACTTCGCTTGTATTATTATACGATGTGACGTCATCAATCCCAAAGTCCATGAAAATGACGCATTTCCAGATATCCATGTCGCATCCACCTAAATTGAGTGTTATCAGTAATTCTGAAAGTTAGTGATTCATGGTATGTACCTTTAGTCATGCCTCCTCCCCATCACACATGCACACACATTGGTCATGTGTGAAGTAGCAGGAAGGTGTGGACAGTTCCAAAGTTGCCAAGGTTAGGTGGGAAGTCGGAGAGTTTGGTGTTTTGCAAAGTCCCTGCAGATCGGTGCGGACATGCTGGGTCTATTTTCTGTTGTTGTCTTTGCAGGTGAAAGCAGCTTCGAAATACGTCGACGTCTCCGTAAGTCTTAAATAGCTTTCTCCGCTCTCTTCACACCTGTAATGAAATGCTCTTTGTTACCGGTCCATGTATTGAATCTGACCGGATTATCGTGCAGTGCAAATGCTTGTGATTTTCCTCTAATGTTTAAGTGGCAGATTGCTGACCTATAGCAGTGTATGTGTGTAACTGGGTGTTAGAGATAGGTTGACTGGTTATGATGTTACATTCTACAGGAAGAACATGTATTTTTGGTTCTCATTTGAACGTTTGATCTAACGGAATGATGCAAGCTGTTCAAATTGTTCCAAGTGTACCGTTTCCATTCCATTGCCTCATTCCTCCCTTCTTCGGTAAAACTCCATTTTTAAAAAGTGGAATATGGTGGCATTGTTGTAAATTTGAGACAGGTTATCATGTTGTCATTGACAAACAACAAATTTTCATCAAATTACTCCAGAAATCAATCTTACAATACACCTAGCAATTAAAAACAAATGGCGATGTCATCCTCTTCTTCTTCCAAATGCTGAACAAGGCTGCGAGTGGCATTATTGGATGATGGTGTGGCTGTGCCACTGATGCAATGCCCCCTGCAGGTAGTAGGTGAGGGCATGAATTTGGAATTTGTTCAGGATGCCGGTCATAGCCCACCGACTCTTCGTCAAGGACACCATGGGATCCTAACTAATTCTGTGGGATCCGAATAATAATGGATCCTAATAATAATGGATCCTAATAATAATGGATCCTAATAATAATGGATCCTAATAATATGGATCCTAATAATAATGGATCCTAATAATAATGGATCCTAATAATAATGGATCCTAATAATAATGGATCCTAATAATAATGGATCCTAATAATAATGGATCCTAATAATAATGGATCCTAATAATAATGGATCCTAATAATATGGATCCTAATAATAATGGATCCTAATAATAATGGATCCTAATAATAATGGATCCTAATAATAATGGATCCTAATAATAATGGATCCTAATAATAATGGATCCTAATAATAATGGATCCTAATAATAATGGATCCTAATAATAATGGATCCTAATAATAATGGATCCTAATAATAATGGATACTAATAATAATGGATCCTAATAATAATGGATCCTAATAATAATGGATCCTAATAATAATGGATCCTAATAATAATGGATCCTAATAATAATGGATCCTAATAAGAATGCATCCTAATAATAATGGATCCTAATAATAATGGATCCTAATAATAATGGATACTAATAATAATGGATCCTAATAATAATGGATCCTAATAATAATGGATCCTAATAATAATGGATCCTAATAATAATGGATCCTAATAATAATGTCCGACTAACTAATGCTGGAAGAGAGTACACCCAGTTTAACTTCCATTTGAAGGACGCCACACACATAGATGCGTTGCCCTACATGTGAAACACCAGGATGACACTTTGTAGCCGGGCCGACATTAATATCTAGACTAGAGGCTCAGAGGTGAGTATGCATTGCATACCTCTAAGGGTCTAGGGCTGTAGGCCAAGCCTGCCAGGCTGGTGATGTCATATAATACTTGAAAATCCATCACCCTGGACCTCTAACAATCAGGTGTGCCATAAAGATGATTGCATTGATATACATTTGCTATTATTATTTATGCCATCCTAATGTTGTTATTGTTATACACTGATTGGGACATCACTTGAATAACATTTTTACTTGGTTAATATGACCCCTTCTTCACCATAACATATCACCAACGATGCCGTGACCTTTATGACTCGATCGCCTTGCCATCCATCACCTGTGATGTCATCACGACAACACGGGGCCTTCCGCCGCCATCGGCTAATAGAAGCCAGGCTCCGATGTGGCAGATGCCTACATCACCTTCGTGCGGGCCAATCAGGACGTGCTACGTGAGCGAGTCACCGAGGAAATGTACATAGAGAGGCTCTTTGACGTAAGTTTGTTTTTTCCTATCGTGAGCAAAAAGGAGTGCTTTTCCATGCCTCCCTTCTTTGCCACGACCTTACCCTCTTTGCCACGACCTTACGCTGTCTGACTCTCTAGCATCCGACATGGGGAACAGCACGATTCGGCAGGGGCTCTTGTGTGTCTTTGTGCTTGTCTTCACATAGTGTGCGTCACTCAAATGATGCAATTTTGCTGCACTCACAATTTTGCGCCGAGATCTCATTTGAGATCTTTGCTCTGTAGTAACAATTAACACCTTTATGACGTAGCAATTAGGCTGATTTATATGTACTTGGCCTAATTGGCTGTGCCACAAAATCACTTTTTCAGTGACAGTGGTGTCCTCTTTTCAGGATTAAAGAACAAAAAAGTTTATCCAAAGTGGTCCCAATTTGACAATCTCTTATCTTTTCGAATTTTTCAGATCTTAGTTCGTTGATGCACTCTAGTTTTTACGCCTTGTGTTTTGCTGTCGTTGGCCATCAACTTGGGCCATCCACTGTCGTTCCGTCCTGTTCCATCTTGTCCTGTCTGAGACAGTCTCATCAGCAGTGCTTCCCCACTCCTCTGCGTCCATACCTCAGGCTACACAGACCATCCTTTTGCTGAGTTTTTAACTGGCTCCCCATTCTCCTGTCCTCACCATTTGCCTTTATCTGGACCACAGACTATGCACCTCTTTGTGATCGATGGCTCACGATGTGCTTTCTCTGTTGCTTTACTTTACCCTTCCTCTCCTTCCCTCGCATAATGAACACCATAACGTTTCTTGGTCTGCACGATGCATATCCCATGCTTTGGGTTTCAATTGCTTTGAGATGGATTCGACGAACAGCCCAATCTGGAAATTAGTGGCTTCAGGTCGGTTTGTTCCCTAAAGTCAATGTTAACAACAAAATATTTCCTGATACCTAATTACGGGTGAATCATTCCTCTGGAGATGATGTTTCGCAGAGTTTAAGCAGAATGGCTCTTCTTGAAAATTTCAGGATATAAAATGTCAAACATGGAGTTTAACAAGTGCTTGTGTCATGTGATGAAGAACAACCAAATTTGCTAATTGTTGCTATCCAGGAAAGACGGTGGAGTTTAAAGAGGATATGTTAGGGTGTCGAGCACACTGATACACCTACCTCAGTGTTCTTGCCCAACAGATTGGGCACTTTCCGATTCTTAAGCCACTCCTATTATTTCCAGATGTTAAAGGGCTTGGCTGGCATCCCCACGGCTAATGCTTGGAGGCAGAGTTTGGGCGTTCGGGAGGTGTGAGAGTTTCGATCGAGGGACCTCTCCATGTGCACTTCCTAGCCGTGGCCTGACTCCTTCCTGCCTTCTCTCCCTCAAATCTTCACTCCATCTTTCTCTGACTTCCTTCACACCTTTTCCTTTTTATTCCTCATTCCTGTCTGCCACAGCTGTTCCTTTCTTTCTCTCAATCTAACTTCCCATTTTCCAAGTCCTGCCATTCTATCCCCCTCCACCCTTCAATCCACTCAATCTCTCCAGCCTTCTAACCAAAACCTATGCTTTTAATTTTTACTATCATTATCTGAAATGTATTCCAACAAATAATTTTCTTGTTACTTTTCTTCTCTTTCATGTGGTTTGCTCATTTATTGCTGCCAGGCATACTTTTCAAAGTCAAACTCTATTTGGTGAAACGTCCAGCCGGTCGTGTATAGATCATTGTTCAAATTGAAATTAACATTGTGTAGACTTTCTGAAACTTCCATCAAACCTGTTACTGCCCTTTAAGTTGGTCCATTTTCCACTGCACTTGGTTGACTGGGCTCACCAGGAATGCATACCTGCCACTGTGTAGGAAGACTAGGTCCCCCTGCACCCCCCGGAGATATACTTCTAATCAGTGTTTCTAGATTGGAAAAAATGTGTAGAAAATGACTAGCTATGGCCCCAAGCTGAAAAAATGTCCCACATACCATTTTTATGCAAATTACTGCTGCCATTATCAAAAAAACGATTTTTGACATATCTCAGCCAATATTGCAGATAATTGAAAAATGAAGGTGTCTAGACCCATGTTTTGAAGGGCATAGATCATGATAGAACTATTCATAACATGATTACATGTGTCTATGGTATACTAGTATGCTAATTAGTGCTTTATTTACAAAATAATCACAGTTTTACGAAATAATAGACTCATATTAAGGTCCGTCTACACAGACGTTAACACAAAGTTTTATTTTTCTAAATATTACAACTGTCAAAATAGTCCTAGCACTCAATGTGACCACTCTTCTCTTGCTTGTTTTAGATAAACATCATTAGCATTAGTGATTCTACACTGAGTCAGTCATCATCATTTTCATCGAAATCGTCAGAGTCAAACTCTTCTTCTCCTTCCTCTTCCTCCTCCTCTTCGTGCTCTCCTGTGTTCAGAAGATCCACCAGTGAGGTTGGTAGGATGGGACCACTGGACCACATTGGTTTCAACAGTCCTTCATCAGTCCTTATCCATCCTTGCTCCTCATAAGCTTTTGGCTTTTCGATGATAGGTTGATCGGCTCTTTTGTACAATGCTACGCGGTGGTTCACACGCTGGATGTGCGGCTTCAGGGCAGACTGGCATGGAGGAAGGCGAGCCAGATCAACCTTGGACTTGGATGTGAGGGTCTTGTCCTCTCCCACCATTTTTCGTAGCAGCTTGGCACGGACAATGTCCACTGATGACTCGCGACTCTGGCCGTACATCACACAGGTGAATTTTTCTAACTGCCTCTCCACCTCAGGGTTGGCATCCCAGTTGTCACCCAGTTCACCGAATGCCCTGTGAAACCTGGGATTCTTCTCCAGCTTTTTCAAGGGCCCGACTTTTCCCTTCCCTTTGAAGGCACTGGTGCAGTCTTCTCCGCTGAACACATA
This sequence comes from Myxine glutinosa, assembly GCF_964187855.1. Taxonomy (NCBI): domain Eukaryota; kingdom Metazoa; phylum Chordata; class Myxini; order Myxiniformes; family Myxinidae; genus Myxine; species Myxine glutinosa. The sequence goes on along the minus strand of NC_136264.1, from coordinate 191,399,731 downwards.
GCTCTCAGAGTGTCCAAGCCTGTGTAGTATTGTGGTGAGCTGTTTGCTTCGGAACAGGTGCCTTACAGTCACACAGAGGAGAATGTGCTTTGGTAACTTCCATTTTCCATCTGACACTGCACGGCACAGATCTTGTCCAATGGAGAAGACCAGACGCTTCACCTTTTCTGTCTCGATGCCCTCCTTGCCAGTCATTAGCACGCTGAGAAAGCGGACAAGGTCTGGAGGTAGGATGTCTTCAGGATTGAGCTCCATGTCTTCAGCTGTTGGTGGCCATGGTTGGTCTTTACACTCTCTGAAAGCCTGTAGAATACCCTGGCGAAGTTGGAGGGCAACATTTTGGTTCTTGTTTGTGCTTCCGAGTGTGAATGCTCGTGCGAGAGCATTGGAAACTGTTATGTTTGAGCTGTGCACAAGCCAGAAAGAAATGACATCACATTTGTCATGATCAACCTTCGTGAAGTGGATATGCTCCTTGATTGGGTCATTCTGTAGGCGTTTCAGTAGTTTCTCTGACCGATAATTTGAGTTCTCATATCCATTCAGTTTCAGTTCCTCGACATAGAGCAAGCGCAAGGAAGAAAGCTGTAGAACTTTATTCTGCTGGATGACCTGGGTTTGAATGTGTTCCAGTACTGAGTTGAATGCCTTTTCATGGGCGGCTGACATGCAAGCCTGCTCCTTTGGTGCTTCGGCTCTGTGAATCGCACGCTCATAGTTGTAGAATGCTGTGCGGAAAGCTTTAAAACATGACGGATGGTGTTTGGCCTCACATGCAAAGAGGTCTTTGTTTTTCACCTTTCGATGGAGTCGATAGAGACCCATTTTCTCAGCCCGTGTTTCGATTTGCTCCCATGCATTTTCTTTGTTTTTAAAGGATGGGAAGGTTGTAGGCCTCTCAGTATTGCGATGAGCATCTTTGGTCTCAACTTTCGCACAAAATATACACTCTGGCGGGAAGATGGGTTCAGCAGAACCTCCTGGTTTACGAGGAGAGTGATGCCATGATGAGGTTGATGGCCCTGGTTCTGTATCATCTCCCAGACGATGAAAGTGGCGGACAAAGTGCTTATAACACTTGCTGTGATATCCTACTCTTTCTAGGTCATCAGGAAGAGTTGCCGGGATCTGATCACATACTGATTGCATACGACATGGGGAGTCATGCGGTTGGTTGAGACGTCTATCCCGGATCTTTTGAAGCAGTTGCAGTTTTTCTGAAGCAGATCCTTTAATTTTACGGAGGGGCGTGAAATCCCCATGATCAGACATGGATGGTACATGAAGGATGCATGTAGGAGGAGAGCTTTGGGCTGCAGGTTCTACACTCCGTTTTCTTTTGGGCATGCTTGCTGTCGATGTCTACCATCACTGTTAAATGACAAATAAGAAATCACGAATGATGTTAAAAGTGCCTGTGAAAGGAGGCTCTGAGTTTTCAGTGAGGTAACAGAGGTTCTGAGTCATGTTCTACACTAGGGTACTTTTTAGCTGACTAAACCATGTTTAGTGGCATCAAAAGTGCTAATAGCTAAAACATCTAAATTCTTCCACACTAACGTTAGCTATCTAGGCCAATGAAACATTGTGCTAAGTTACTGTAGCTAGCTCAGCTGTCGTGCCTCTTTCTGGTTCAATTCATATACAGAAGTCAACAGATATGTCTCATGTTTGGCATTAACAAAAGTTTAAGTTACACCGACATTAGGAACATACTGTACATAGATGAGGCTAGCTTTAACGTTAGCTAACATGGTGCTAGCTGGCTCAGCTGTTATTCTGCCTGTTTATGATTTCATGCAGAAACTGAAGTCAAGAGTGTGAGTAACATTATAGTTAGCATCTTACCTGGCTAGATTGGAGGATGAATACCAAGAACAACACACAGATGGAATGGAAGACTGAACTTTCAACTGAGGTATTCAATAACATCAACGTTACCAATTGATACGAGCGCGCGACATTACCAATTGATACGAGCGCGCGAGCGCGCATGTTACATGGATGGAAATGTAAAATGGCAGCTATAGCAGCACTAATTTGGATCTCTAGTCTGTCATTTCTGCACTGTGATTGGATAACATAAAAAAATATGTTTGGGAGTTAACAGCAGGAGTTGGTAGATTTTACGTGGGCTGGGTGAGAAACCTTTAAATAAGCAAGTGAAAATCTCTCGCAATACAAAGTCAATGGTGGGAAGAAAAGTTGAGTGGTACCAATGTTACTGCCAATGTCCCGCCCCTATGCAAGACTCAGGAGCATCTTGTTGACATTTAACCTTGAAAATACCTGGGTTTAGACCCCTTATGTACCATGTTAAGTTATCTGCAGTATTAACGTATCCTTATCATTTGTAAAACTGATTATTTTGTAATTACAGCATTAATATGCATACTAGTATACCATAGACACATGTAATCATGTTATGAATAGTTCTATCATGATCTATGCCCTTCAAAACATGGGTCTAGACACCTTCATTTTTCAATTATCTGCAATATTGGCTGAGATATGTCAAAAATCGTTTTTTTGATAATGGCAGCAGTAATTTGCATAAAAATGGTATGTGGGACATTTTTTCAGCTTGGGGCCATAGCTAGTCATTTTCTACACATTTTTTCCAATCTAGAAACACTGATTAGAAGTATATCTCCGGGGGGTGCAGGGGGACCTAGTCTTCCTACTAGACTACTGGATAAATTCCCCTGGAATTGTCCTGTTTTTCGAGTCAAAATGCTGCATTACACTGGGAATAGGAATTCTTTGCCAGGATTCTCCATGATATTTAATGGCGCTAATAGTCCGATCTCTGGAGCAGTACCCTGCCTTGAAACAAAGCTGTAACGCTTCTCGTCCCATCAGGTTACATATATTGCTCCAAAGCTCCTGGAAATTCAAATAATGCAACCCAAAGGTTTCAGCATGACTCATTATTTCATTAAATGTGTCATTTGACACCTATCGCCGGCTGCCCCCTTCAAAAACCAATGGCCCACTTCACACCAACGACCAGGTACTATACCTGCATGGACTCCTTGCTTTTTTTTCCTTTTCTTTTGAAAAGTCTGAAACAGACTTGAGTGAGTTATATGGAGGTGGCTTGACCATGCTGTGCTGGGTGGACCATTTTATTCATTGTTTTTGTGTTCAGTTTCGTATTCAGCTGCTGCGATGTGCAATATAAATATTCCGACCTTTGGTCGTGTGCGAAAGTTTCAAATCTGCTTTATTATTTTTTTTTTTATTGTAGTTTTTCAGATATTCCTCTTCAAACATGGCATGGTGAGTTCGCTCCATCACACAGCTTGATGAATTTGGTTTACGAGGTACCTTGGAAACATGACGTTTGCCCTCATCTTGAATGATGACAAGCCAAAATTGGGATTGTAAATGCAATATGATTTGGTCTGGAGATTATATTCTGTAAAGAATCCTGCCCACACAGTGATGCAAGATTTGTGTGTTTGATTTGTGTGTTTTCAAAAACAGCAGGTCTCGGAGTACTAAGGATTTTCCTGAGGCCATGAGGCAGAAAGGGTTTATGGTTGTATGAATTTCCTTTACTTTGATTAGAGGAAAATACTCAGCATCCCTGGTCAGCCTAGTCGGGCAGAGAAAATGAGCCAAATGAAGCTAAATTATAGAATACCCATGGATTTTGCTTGGTATATCAGTATCCATTCTGCTTGGCTTTTAGTTTTAACACACGAGATTCCACTATGATGTCAGGTAAGATCCACGAACTGCAATTACAGCCAAGGAGCTGCAATGACATCATTTAATGGAAATAATAGAGGAATCATTTTGATGGTATTCTTTTCAATTTCTGGGAACCAGTTACTTATTGAAGTGCCAAATACTGAACAGTGGTGAGATCTAAACATGTCTAATTCACTCCTGAAGAGCATTCCAGATGTGATGCACCCTGGTTCTCAGCATCTGTTGAGAGTCAAGGCAGCCCATGTGAACCGTTCTTGATATAACCTACAGGTTATTCGGCCAAAAAAAGCTCGGATCTTCACTAAATTCGAATCAATTCGTCCTTGTCACACACCTAACCTGTCCACAAAGTTTCATCTGAATCCTTCCACAACTTTTTTGAGATATCTTCCTATAAATAGTTTTTGGGCCCATCTCTCAATGGTGCAGAATCACAATTCTAATATTTAGATCCGTCTTCGGATCTTCACCAAAATCAAATCAATTCTTCCTTACCACGCACCCAACCTGTTTACCAAATGTCGTCCAAATCCGTCTTCAACTGTGAGATATCCTGTTCACAAACAGACAGGTTGAAAACATATCCTCTGCCCACCTTTGGTGGCGGAGGTAAAAATAACACAAACCATATAAGTTAAAGGTAGGACTAGTGGAGTCATATATAAGCAATAATTAAATGTTACTTTAATTATCTGTAGTTGTTGGTCCTCGTGTTATTCACAAGATCCATCTTCTCCTCATTTAGATAATGATATACCATGCAACCTAGGGTGTTTCAATTTTCCGAAGTTGCTATTTTCGTGTCACTTTTCTCGTCCCCTTGGTTCTATTCATCTAAGTGACCCGTATGCCAAATTTTATACAAATTGAATAATATTTAGAGGTTGCACACTTATAGTCTGCACTGCTTATATTCATTGCATTGCACACACACTGCATTGCACACACTGCTTATATTCATTTCATTGTGTTATGTTCAATGTTTTACAATTCTTTCGATGTCTTATTAATTTTTATTTTGCAAATAAATCTTCTTCTTTTTCTTAAATGAACTGGAGTAAAATTTCAAAAGTGTGCAGACTGTGCAACCTCTAAATATTACCTGATCTTTCTCAAAATTGGCAGACAACCTTTGCATATAAATAGGAATGAGGGCATGAGCAAAATCAACAAAAATGACATATTTTAATTTTAAACCTATAATATGAAACACCCTAATGCAACCCCACTATTTGCAGGGGATACGGTTCTGGAAAATGCCGCGAATTGCGAAACCACGAATAGCGGGTCTTTGTTTCAATGGAAAAAGGGGGGATAGGTTCCCGAGTCATGAAAATCCACGAATAGAGAGGACCAAACCGCGAATGACGAGGCAAAATCCGCGAATGACGAGGCAAAATCCACGAATGGTGAGGCAAATCCCGAGAATGGCGACGGTAATCTGCGAAGGTCGATGAAAGTCCTGTAAATGACGAGACAAAACCCGCGAATGTCAGCGATAATCCCAGAAATGGCGAGGCAAATCCCACGAATATCGGAGATAATCCCGGAAATGGCGAGGCAAATCCCACGAATGTCGATGAAAATCCGTGAACGCATGCCGTGTCAGTTTCATTGGAGAAAAGGGAGACAGCTAATTGCACTAATAGATACTGTGGAGTGTTTTCATTCTGTACAGTAACTCGAGGGGATGATGTGTTATGCAGCTGGTAGAACATCCCGCGAAGTTCTCGATTATAGTGCGGCTAAAATTTGCGGCAGCAAAAGCCATGAAAACGCAAAGCAAACATCAGTGAATGTAGAAGCAGTTCATGCTCGCAGCTCGTAGAAGATGTTTTTTTGCGTATGCCCACCTGCTTTATGCATGGCTGGTGAAAGATGGATTTTATAAATCTGTCAAGCTAGCAGCTCGTGTATTTTTTGTTGCACCCCTGAAAAACCGCGAATTTGTGGAATACGGCTGCGAATAGGGAAAATAACACGATTTCGTGGAAAACGGCCGCGAATAGAAAAAAAACCGAAACAAAAAAATATAGGGACACTTTTCCGTGAATCACCTGGTGTTGGCCTAATGGTTAGAGTGGCGGGCTTTGGATTCTATGGTCCTGAGTTCGAATCCCGCTGAATTAATGCCAGGTGGGGTTGACTCAGCCTTTCATCCTTCCGATGTCGGGAAAATGAGTACCAGGTAACTGGTTATAGAGAGGCATTGAATCAGCGGCAGACACGCCCACAGAAAAATGATGCAACCAGCAGCCGGGTGGCTGCACATGAACCACCCAATTTTCTGTGAATAGAGAAAAAACTGATCGCATTTCATCAACCGCAAATATGCAGAACTCGCGAATAGCGGAAATGCAAGTAGCGGGGTCCGACTGTATTATTACTTGTATCAAGGCTGAGATCTTCCTATTATTCTTGTTGAGGACAGAGGCCTATCAGTGTTTCCACTGGATCTATGGTCATCCATCCTCAATTGACAACCAGAATTATTAAAGCAGAGTAACTTCTTCTGACACATCATGGAAAATGTGCATTTCCGATCTGTTGTGTAGCTTGAATAATGTCATCCTTCTGAATCGCATGCTCTGGCTTAGAGTTGAGAAACATGACCTTAATTAACATAAAATTATTCCAATAAACAAATAATAAAATGTTTTGGCGAGTCATGCTTCCATTGCACAAGAGATAAATTTTAAAGAAGACAAAGCCTATGGCAATATGGCATCATTGGGCTCGCGCAGTGGATTCGCTCACCATTTTGCATTGCACGAGTCTTTGGATACATACACTGATCCTGAACTGTGCAACGTACATAGTGGGAATGGAATGGACATTGTATGAGGAGACGTGCCTTGCTTGTGCTGAATCACTAACCTGCTTTCTTTCTCTTTCAGTTTTAGGTGACTCTAGAAGGTGCAAAGTGTTTTTACTCAAGTGAAGTGGGATCGTTGACCTCACTGGTCTCTTAGCAGTGGGGCAGAAAGCTGAAAAAGGCACACGTGATTTATTCAAACCAGGGCTCTGTTTGCCAGATATATCAGACAATGCGTTATTCCATGATATTCATTTATAGAGACACTTCAAAACACTGCATAACACCATGTTATTCAAGTAAAAGCCCTCTCTTTCTCTTTCTCTTTCTCTTTATCTTTTTCTTTCTCTTTCAGTTTCTCTTTCTCTCTCTCTCTCCATATATATGTATATATATATATATATATATATATATATATATATATATATATATATATATATATATATATATATATATATATATATATATAATGAACAGGATTATAACTAATTAATTGACATATTTGGGAAAATTACATGCCCAGACAAGGAATCAAACCACATGTCAATTAATTAGTTATAATCCTGTTCATTAATTTAATTGTTTCTACGCCCCCAGTTTTGTTTGTAATACCGGATATGGATTTGTCCCCGCCATTGGAGGAAGACCCTCTCGTGAGCAGGCCGTTGGTGCTCCTATGGTTGACAGCGAGTGCCCCGGAAGCAGTGACAGAAACAGAGTGGCAATTATATGTGTGGGAAAATTGCATGCTTGGTCAGAGTCGCCCAGATAGCTCAGATGGCAGAGCACTCTTGCGTCAATATATATGTATATATATATATGTATATATATATATATATATATATATATATATATATATATATATATATATATATATATATATACATATATATATATATATATATATATATATATATATATATATATATATATATATATATATATATATATATATATATATATATACAGTCATCCCTCGCTATATCGCTGTTCACTTTTCGCGGCTTCGGTACATCGCGGGTTTTTCTCGCTAGTATATGTAAAATTATATCGCGGATTTTTCGCTATATCGCGGGATTTTGCGGTATAAATGTATTTTTATATACTATTATTTTAAATATTTTTGTGGTAAAATAAGCATTTTCTAGCCTAAAAAATTAAAAAACGTAAAAAAATAAGAAAAATACAGTAATTAAAACATATTACAAGAAATAAAATACTGTACATAGTGTACAGTAGAAGAGTAGACAAAGAGACAAAGTCGTGCGTATGGAAAACGCAGATGCGGCAGCTTCCACTTGCGCTAGTTACCCACGTAATGGGTAACTGTAATGCTCTTTCTGGCTGTGCAGTACATTCATCATCGTCATCACCTTCATCGTCATCAGTACTGCACAGCTAATTCATCATCATCTTCATCACGCAAGTTGTAGTATTGAAGAGCCGGGGCTCTTGCTTGATACGGACGAAATGACGGGCAAGACACAAACTCGTCCGAGAAGATATTTATTCTCAAAACCAACTCGGGAACACTGAAAAGCCCGTTTATCGGGCTGCATTATAAAGCACAACCAGAAACCGAAAGCCACGCCTCTCAAGCGTGGCGTGCTTCAGTGGTCACGTGATCAACAGGTGTAGCTGATTATACCCGCACGCGCGGCACGCTTTAGCGGTCACGTGACCAGCCACTCTGGCGCCGGGGATCCCCGCCGGTGACGTCACCGGCTGAAGCAAGGAGATTCTGATGCTGGTCTTGCTTGGGGGACCCATGGGTAGCTACAGTATCTTCAATGGTGAGTACCCATTATAATTTTATATGTTGTTAAAATTACATATGTTTAAGAGTGTAAAAAGTGTTTAAGAGTATAGGAAGTGTTTATAAGAGTATGGGAAAGGTTAATAAGAGTGTGGGGAGTGTCATAAAGCTTTAAAATATATATAAATAATAAAATAAAAATATGGTCGCTACTTCGCGGATTTTCGTCTATCGCGGGGGGTTCTGGAACGTAACCCCCGCGATAAACGAGGGATCACTGTATGTATATATATATATATATATATATATATATATATATATATATATATATATATATATATATATATATATATATATATATCCAATACGTCAATTTTACTGTTCTCCAACCTATAGTTTTGTCTTAAAAACTCAACGTTTTGGCCAGCAACCCGGTGTGCACTGGGCCTCCACTAGCCGTTATCAAGAGTAATTCCTTTGTTTACTTCCTCCCAGATATACCTGGGGGAAGGGGGTGGGCCTATTCTGTCAACCAATCACAAAGCTGTGTTGGGAGACCTCGTGACCATTGACCCATGACAGGCTTGTGTTGCAAGTGTTTTGTGCGTGTTTGAGAGGTGTATTGTGTTTGTGTTATCCTTGTCGCCTGTGTCGGTTCTGTCCCACTTTGTCCTTGTCCGCCTCCCAGCATCGGTGTCTCTCCAGTGTGTTTATGAATGAGAGGTCCGTACGCCTGTGGTTACACTAGTCTTCTCCTCTGTCAATGGTGCCCGCGTTTGTCCAGTATTCGCCTCCTGGCCCGGTTCGGGGATGCCGCCAGAACATTCACATTGTCCCATAGAGGAAATTGGCCCGCCTTTATTCCATGCTTGGCGATAGCAGATCTTTCCAGGTGATTACACTCGAAGGCCTTCTGGTGTTCATTAATGCGCTGGCCTAAGGTTCTTCCGGTCTCGCCTATGTATTCTCCACCACAGTCACATGGAATGGTGTATACCACACCTGTGCAGTCATTCTTTTGTCTTTTTGTCTTTGACATTGGTCAGTGCACGTCTCAAGGTGTATATCGGTTGATGGTTAACCCTCACACAGACCGGTCTCAAAATCCTGCCAATCCTTTGGGCTACTGCTGGCGCAAATGATAACACACAGAAGCCCTTAGGTGGTTCCTGTGGCACGTCCTGGGCTCTTGGAGCTGCCAGTGCCATTTCCTTTTTTGGGCAGAGGTGGTCTTGGTAGCCATTGGCTTTCAATACCCATTTGAGATGCTTGATCTCACCTGTTTTGCCCTCCAAGGTGGACGGTATATTCCTTGCCCTTTTTATGAGTGTATTCACCATAGCTCTTTTGTGATGCGTCAGATGACAAGACGTAAAATCAAGGTAACGATCGGTCTGGGTGGGTTACCTATACACTACGGTACTTAAGCTTCCATTTGGGCTCCTCGTCACCATGACGTCCAGAAATGGAAGCGATCCCTCCTGTTCTTTCTCACAGGTAAATTTGCTGGGAGGAAACGTTCCACTGATGCCCTCCTGGATTGTATTAACAGCCATGCTGGGGCAGATGACAAAAGTGTCATCTACATAGCGGTACCAGACACATGGCTGTGTTGGGAGGGATGGGATGGTGCGTGTCTCAAGATCTTCCATCACCATGTTGGCCACCACCGTAGACACCGGGGAGCCCATCGCAGTGCCGAACACCTGTTTGTAAAACTAGTACACCTGCTCACTACGGGATCGGCAAGAAGGATCATTCCTCTTTGGGGTATCTAGATTACAGTCGATCTATGGTCGGGTCTCAAGAACATTGGGTGTGTGTTCATTTACAAAGTTTATTGTGGAGAGATCGCCAAGTGGTTTAAGCATTCGAGCAAGCACTCCATTCAAAAGCGTTAAGAAACGGCTGGCTTGGCAAGCGCTAGCTAGCTGCTTGGTAAATGAGCACAACCCGGGCTTCCTCCCTTTCAGTTTCGTGTTAAACAGCAGGATCGAGTTTCAAAAGTTCGCTATGAAAAACGTCACTGTACCGGCAGAAAGGGCCATGTTATTAAGCCAACATTTGTGGGGTATATAGAGTACCGTAGATTTTCGCTCAGTTCTGTAAGTAAACCTTACCTCATGGATGTTGGGATTCCTCCAAATTTCTTAATTTAGTGTTATAAAGCGCATTAGCGACTGTTTAAAAAGCTAAAAATAAGTATTTGTGGTTTATAATATCTTTACTTCCTGTAGCAGCCATTGCTCCCACGGAAATGCAATTATAACTATAAGCTATTTATACATGTTATCACTGCAGGAAAAACGCTTTGGGAAGTGGGACATTATTAGTATTAATATTGTTGTAATAACATTAATAATATGCGATTAATTTTGTTATAAAAAGCGTGTTTGGAAAAACGGCACGATAAATCTTCTTCTTTGGAAAAACGCCACGATAAAGCTAATTTTTTAATATTGATATACACCTCAACATGCAACCCCATTGACGGCAATGGCCGGGAAAACCCGCTCGGGGGAGAAAAACCAAAAGTAGAGGGAGGCAAATGAATGCGCTACAACCTTCATTGTGTAACCCTTAGTCTTCCTGTCAAGTTTGGTTGAGATTGGATAATTAACGACGGAATGTATTGGGGTCAAAAATTCATTCGACAGACAGACAGACACCAAATGGCATATCTTAGTATGATGTGCTGTCAAAGACGAAATAGGTAGAAGAAAGACAAGTGCTGAGGCGGTCACATGCATCATCAACATTTAACTTGTGGGTGGCCTGTTTCCAGCAATCATCCTCCATTAGCCTCTGTCTGGCCACATCAACTGCCAAAGTTGTGGGCACGTTTGTGAATAGCGAAATGATGTCAAAGGACACCTTGGATTCGTGTGGATGGATCGTGGTGAGCGTTATTTTATCCACAAATTCGAAGCTGTTGTGCAATCCTGGTCGGTTTTTCCCACGAGGTAGTTTAGTATATTGGCCACGAAATTTGACAATGCATATGATGGTCCATTGATACCTGACACTATGACCCGTAATGGTAGCTACGTCTTCTTTGTGAATTTTTGGTAATCCATAAGCTCTGGAAGTGATGCCGTTGCTGCTATATAATCATTGGTAGTTTGTGCTCGACAATCTTCCTGTTCTTTTTATCCTTGCAAGCAGCGCGTTTAACGTGCATTCTTCCTTCTTAGTTGGATCCTTCGTTATACGTTCATAGGTGTTGGTATTGTCACGTGACTCCCCCTTGGTGAATACCGGGGATCACGGATAGCAAATTAAGCGATAACTTCGAGGCGACAATCAAATACGGATTTTATATCGACGAGCGGGAAGAAGAGAGAAGAAGAAGAAGAAGCGGGAAGCTTTTACCTGTCGGTCCCGCGCGGCAGCCTTCAATCCTGTGGAAATAAACTCACGAAAAATGGATTGAGAATATACAGGGAAAATAATAAAAGGGTTTATTTACAATGGATGCCGGGACAAGAAAACGCGCCGGTTACTAAAACCCCCTAATGAGCGCTCCTACACCAGACGTATCAAACACTCAAGGGAATATATAATAAAATAAATGGGGTTGTGCATGTGTGTGGGCTTATCTCAACTCGGCTGAGGTGTGTCAGGGATCGTCAAGCCCCAAGCGCGCAGTCCGGACGTGGCTCCGGTGTTGGCGGGAGGAAAGCCTCGACGCGCCCTTGTTCGCGCACTGCAAGGCCAGTGCACGCTGCCGCAGCAAAACTCACATCCCTGCGCGATCGCTCACGGTGTCCATAAGGGGCAGCAGGAGAAAGGGGCAGCAGGCGTAAGGGGCAGCAGGAGAAGAAGGGAAAAGAGTCCAAAGAGAAGGACGTCTGGGCACGAAGGGATCCAGAACCAGAGAAGGGGTCCAACACGCGAAGGCCAAAAGGAGAGGGAACCAGAACAAGAAGGGCCAAAATGCCGGCCAGCCAGTTGTTTTAGCGGCCGTGGTCTGACGTCACCGGTTCTCCCTACCAATCGGTCCGTCGCCTCTCGACCTCTCGAATGTTCTTCCCCACATCAGTCCTTCACCATTGGCTGAGCGCTTCGCGCTCTCCTTCTCACGTCATCAGTCGGTGGCCAACAAGTATGCCGCTTCCTGCTCCCTTCCTTCCATCAATCCGAGGGAAGCTTCTTGCCCCTCCCTTGGCCAATCACCAGTCCTTCCTTACTCTAGCCTTTGGTTGGTTGACTCCTGCCCAATAGCAAGTCCTTCTGGGTGTGGCTCTCGGCCTTCTTCTTGTATTTTTTAATCACCATCCGGCGTAATGCGCGGGCACTTCCTGCCTGTTCTTCCGGTGAGTTTTATTGTAAGGGGGAATATAATTAGTATTTAATTGTGTAGCTATTGGGCCTTTCCTGCTCTACGTGTCTAGTGCGTTGCCATACGGGACAAAGGATAGATCACCAGGTCTCACACACAGGGGAATTAACATAATCCCTATTCTATTTAACACAATGCCATCCTCGTATGACCACAAAGATACACTTACGTGAACAAACCGCCTCAACAAACTTATTACATGTGGGGTTCCTTATCACGACAACCGGAGCATGATACCTACACAGATCTACCTGATCTTTATATCACTTTACCCCGAAATTCATAACAGAATCATTCAATAACTCGTGCATTTTGTCCTTGTATGTTGAGCGATCCAATAAAACCTTTGCACGACCTTTGTCCACCGGGACAACCACGATCTCGTCCATCCTGCGCAGCTCTTGCAAGGCTCTTCATTGCACAGAAGCCAGGTTGTGCAACGGAGTCTGCACTGAATCCAGTTTGTATATACTAGGGCATGCCCGTACTATATCTATATCTAAAATTATATCCCCCCCTCTATTTACATGAAATGGTTTGGTCCATGAAATGTTTTGGGCCATTCGCAACGCCAAAGCGAACGGCGAACGCTTTACATGAAATGGTTTGGTCCATGAAATGTTTTGGTCCATTCGCAACGCCAAAGCGAACGGCGAACGGCTTGCGAGTACAGTGACAATCCCCCCGGGGTTTTAATTAGTTTTAAAACATCGTTTAACGCCAACATAGCGCCAACATAGTTTGCCGACGGGAAATAAATGAATACGCTCTCAAATGTGCCATCCGAGGCAGAGTGTGTTCGCCACGTTCGGCACACGCGATAGCTCGCTGCTCTCTGATTGGTTGAATCGTTTTTTGGACATAGCTCGGTAAGTAATTGTCCGATTAATATGAAACCTTGAAAAGGCACATCCTCGGGTCCCCAGCAATATACCTGGCAAGTTTAAAGTATATCGGACCCGTGGTTGTCGAGAAACAGCGGTCACAGACAAACAAACAAACACACAGAGATTACTGGAATTATAGATAGATATGTGTATATATATATATATATATATGTATTGTTACGGTCCGCGGTTAAGGATGTTGTTTGCCGAGCGAAGGCACCGCGACCTAACAGTTTCCCCGATTCACCCGATTCACCCAGACGTTGGCCGTATCGCGCCACAGCTATTCAATATTGAAACCACTAAAGCGACCGAATGTAAAGAGGAAGAAGAAGAAGACATACGGAGGAATAACAGGTTTTATTAATTATTTTCACAAGCCAAAGCAAAGAGAGCAGTTGGTTATATACAGAAAATGGAAGGAGCAGGCACACAGTGAAATCTTTAGCTTACCTATACAAGCTTAATTAATAAACCCCAGGACAACGTTAAAGACAGACGGACGCTCACACTTACACGGGGAAATGCAGGCAGGAAGGAATGGCTTGGAGATGGGTGGCTTTTAGAGGCAAGGAAGGTTCAGCGGGTACTGGGCACGGTCGGGCCAGAAGGCACCGCCGTCAAGAAGCCGAGCTTTGGTCCCAAACTGCGCGGGCGAAGTTCCTTTCTCTGTACTGCTGTCTCGTGCGCTCCTTGCGTTGCTCCGGTCTGCTTTTCCTGCAGCGCGGCACGTTTCACGGCGGCTCGGTCACACCTGCTCGTTTCCAGCGCATCTCCTGGACCCATCTCCGTAAAAGCTCATCTCGTATCTCCTTTTGGGAGCGTCCTGCGGCGGGTTATATAGGCCCCGCCCTTCACCCTTTGCGAACCTCCCCCAAAGGTTCTCTCTCCGCCCTCTCAAGCCAAACCCCTCGTTCTGGGTTGGATGAGCGGGGCCGACTTACTCCTCCCCTCTATGACGAGGTGGAGACCCGCCTTTCTTCTTCGGCATTACCTCGTGCGTAATGGAGTCAAATGCAGCAAAGTGGACGGCAGATGGAAATGCAGCAAAGTGCCTAAAGAGGCAATTGCAGCAAAGTGGCGAACCTGGCACTTGGAAGCTGCCATGGGGCGTCAGAGGGCCTACTCTTATTTAATTCGGTGCAATGAAGAGTCAAACTAGTGGGAAACACATCCTTAGCCTACACAGAGAATAAGGGACTAACTATTTAAAAGGATATATCGTGTCCTGTGTGTAGGTTTATGGAATTAACTAAGAGGACGAGCTGCGACCATTCTTTACATTACGAGGGTCAGTTACACACAACAAAACCATACTTTTCACATTCGTTACACTTTCTCAAAATTGTTACACTTCTCAAATCCGTTACACTTCTCAAATTCGTTACACTGCACCCTCCTTTCTTCAGGCCCGTCCTCGGGCGTACAAAACTTTAACTTAGTGTGACACGTAGGTGTAATTCCCTCTACAATTAACCTGACCCTGAGTGTGACAATTTTAAAACACAAATAAATATGTCCCCCTGCTGCATTGCACCCTGCCTAACAGATTTGCGCCCACAGGATAACCGAATTACGGAATTGTTTTCAAGCTATACATTTACGGTGGGGAGCATTATTTACAGTGATGTTCTTTCTTATTTACAACGCAACCCAGGACCTGTGTTTTTTTTTTCTTTTCTTTTTAGGGAAACAAAGAGAAGGAAATTCCTGTTGGGAGGGAGGAGACAGCATGCATTGCATCGATGCACCAGTACCAATAACACCAAAGCACCCAAAAGCACCCAAACGCACCAACCAGTGCACAGTCATTACTGTTTGCAATAAACACACAAAAAAAACAACTGGTGGTGGTCTTCTTCTTCTCTGCTGGGCCGATGTTCTTCCCGATGTCTTCTTGCTTCATGCGGCCTACTTGGACATATAAAAAAAACACAAACCGTGTCCATTTTTATTTAGGGCCACAGGGGCCAACTAAGGGTGGTCCACCTGTTTGGCATAGGTGCCACCTTACCGAGGTCCGCAAGCAAGATTCCCTGGCCACTATGGCCGGTCTCCAACAGAGGTGCCCTGCCCCAGAACCTGGGGTCCATCAAGTGGTACTTGGCCGCAGAACAGCGGTCCATAAAGTGGTACATCAATGCAATGCATGCTGGTTGAGAGGGTCCTGGCACACAAGACGACCTCCGCACGCTCCCCTCAACACCCAGTGGCGCACAGTCCTCAGGTGGGAGACAAAAATGGGGGAAAAGACAGATGAGCGAGGGGTAAGGTCACAAGGGTACACATCAAACAAGGCAATGCAAGGCGAAGTGCGTATGGAGAGCGAAATGAGAAAGCTCGTCCCTACCGTACGTCACCCCCCCCCCCCCTGTCACCTACTCTACCCTTGCCCTTACCCCCTATTTACAAAATCTACACCTTTACAAATCCGTCGCTACCGTCACATCTTCCCCATATTTCCCCTACACCAAATTCGTCTCCACAATCCCTCTATCCAAAATTTGCCATCACCCAATTCATCATCAACCCTCATAAGGATGAAGAGATGGAACATGAAGGCACAATGTCACACCCACGTCATGATGCGTCTCACATTCCAACATTTGCATCAATAAAAATAATAAAAACCACCTGGCATGGTGTGGAGTACCTGTCACCTCAGGTGAGTGGATGCAGATGGTGCAAGGAGATTTTCATCCTAACTACTTTCTAAATGACATTAACACGCTTTACACTACCCGGGGTCTTTCCCTGCCAATCCATTGGCCAACTTACACTATGGGTTCTAAAAACCAATTCCCATTGACCAAACTGTGGTGCTTCTCCATTTTGGGGTCTCACTCCCCCGATTCATCTCCCGGTGCCCTTGCACAATTTCTGGGCTGAGACGTGTAGCTCTCCCAGCAGGTCTACCCACCTGCACACCTCCACCACTGTAGTTGCCACCCGAGCTTACCTAGCTCCTCACCCTAACCTAACTAACTGGGGAAGGCCCCTCCTGGCTCTGTCAACCCACTCGGTGCCCTCTGGCACTGGGCTACCCGGGTCCGTCCTCCGGATCCTCGGGCCCCATCCACAACTACCGGCTCCCAGAGCCCACCTGCGGCCTCACCTGGCCGACATCCTCACAGTGGTGGAGTGCCCAAACCAACTACACACACTAACAGGCTACACGCCCAGCCATTTCCACAACACTAATGCACCCATCCAAATACCATTCTTCCACCACGCACCACAGATGCCAATATCCAACCACAATTTACCTATACCCTCTACCTAACACTTACACTACCCTCCCCGGGTATTCGTGATGGGGGTCCATCCTTCCCCCATTCACACCTTCGCACCGTCCACTCCACTCCATAGTTTCCATCATACTCACTCCACTACCATCCATTCCAATACTCCATATATTCCACACTCCATGTATTCCACACTCCATGTATTTCACACAACCATCCTCCATTCACCTGTAGTTGCACACCTGTGCAATCTTACCTGGTGCCACCTGCACCCTCCTTCCTTCCTGGACAATTTGGTCAGCACAACTCATCACTATCACTCCCTCATACACTGCTCCATACACCTGTTCAGTTGCACACCTGTGCAATCACACCTGTTCCTCACACGCTTTTCACAATACACTTCCAATCCTCAAACACACACGGCATCATCTCATCTAACTACTCCCCTCTGGAACTTGCGCTTCCCAGTCGTCCCTTTAAACTATTGCGCTCCCTCGTCATTATCATCCACACTAATCTACCTGCGTCCCCACTACCGGTATCATTGTCACTACCTAATCTTAACGTCACCTAAGGTCATCTTCTAGGTCCCTATCATTATATCCTAACCCTCCCGGGCTAGTTTTCACTGCCAAACCCCATAACCTAGTGCTCCTTTGCCCCCCGTTGTGAGGGATGACAGAGTTGCCATCCCACCACATCGGGGACGTTCCACTACCAATTTTGCTCACCAAATTTCAGCCAATCAAAAATTTGCCAATCACTCTACCAATTCTACTCACTATTCTAAATTTCGTATCAAATCACTATCACTATCACCATCATCACAGTCCACTCACTCGTGCCTCTCGGTGCGCCAATTCACTTCCACAGCCCGGCTTCGTAAAGCCGAGCAATGAATGCGGGTTGTTTGGTGCCGGCGGCTGGATACGTCCGGCACTCGGTGCAGGGAAGGACGCTTACCCGGGCCGAGATCCCATGCACCACCTCGGCACGGAGCCATCCCATGGCCCGATCTCGACCTGCCGGAACGTCTCAACAAAAAGGGGTCGCCATGACGACCCTTCCTATCGGGCTGCCCGCTCCGCCTAGTGGAGCACGGATGCGGCCGTTCCAAGCGCGGCCCAGCGTGGATCACGTACGGCGGTCCTTTCGAACCCGCCGTGGTTTGGATCCCCGCTGGTCCTCGCGGCACGCGAAACCCGGCACGCACCGAGGGCCCGATTCGGCTATAAGTCGCTCTAACCTCTAACCCGGTTACCGTCGATGCTTCACTTGCATGCTTACACCCCGCAGCCCGTTCCTTGCTCATACATCCAGCTGTTCCCATGCTCCTCGTCATTGCACCTTCTCTTACACACCCAGGTACACTCATTCCGCTCACAGACTTGGTCACACACCTGACCACCGAACACCTTGGCACACACTCGTCGTTCGCACACCTTACCAACAAACCTCTTCGCGCCCCCTCCTCGGTCATCTCCTCTGTGACAATCACAGGTGTGCTCTCACTCGCACACCCAACCACGTGCCTCACTACTAATTCCAGCGTGCATTCCCATACACGCTCTACTAATACCATTCCAGGTGTGCTTCCTTCCATTCCAGGTGTACATCCTCTCGCACCTGTCACAACCAACTCACGCTCCGTGTCATTCGTACTACTCTCACCTCCACTCTTGACAACGCACTCACTCTTACTCTCGACAGCGCACTCTTTCCTCATGCACCTGTTCGTTACACACCTTTCTCACGCACACTCTTCTGTTACTTCCTCCGTAACACTCACCACAGGCGTGCACTTTCTTGTTACATCCTCTGTAACACTTCTCACTACGGGTGTGCATTCTCCCTCACTCTTGACAGCGCACTCTTTCCCCATGCACCCGTCCGTTACACACCTTTCTCACGCATCCTCCTGCGCACACTCTTCCGTTACTTCCTCCGTAACACTCACCACAGGTGTACAGGTGTACCTGTCGCACACTTCACCAACGGCCTCTCACGAACACCCGGATCCAAATCAACCCCCAAGCCGACTGAAGCTTTCCTCACATCATGTACATTTCCGCGTATATCGCCACTCACCTTGGCACCTCGTCTCCGCACCTCCTCTGCCACCTGCAAACTCTTTATTTGGTTAGTGAGCACATAATCACGATTTGAGCACATAATCACGATTTGAGCACCGACCTTGTACATATTCCATCACCTCCTGTATTTCTCTCTTAGTTTCTGTCCGTCTCTTCTTAATTTCACTCACCCCCTCTTCCACCTCCTTTATCTTTTGCTTCACCTCTTTTATTTCCCGGTGCATCTCCTCAAGTTCGTCCTCTAAGGCTATTTTGACCGTCTCTATGTGCGTCCTCACCTGCCGGTCCTTCGTCTCCATTACCTCTGTCACCTCTTCCAACCTCGTTGTCAGTCCCTCACGTACCATCTGACATTGCCTCTGTGTCGCTATTAAGTCATTTTTAA
Organism: Myxine glutinosa; assembly: GCF_964187855.1. Lineage (NCBI taxonomy): Eukaryota > Metazoa > Chordata > Myxini > Myxiniformes > Myxinidae > Myxine > Myxine glutinosa. The sequence continues at coordinate 191,380,485 of NC_136264.1, read as the reverse complement.
TGTCATTTTGTGTCGCTTTTAACCCTCCTAGTACCGCAGTGTTCCTTTGAACCTGCTCCACTAACTCCGTCTGTCCCACCATCAGCTGTTCCACCCCCCTCGTCAGACCCTCTATTCCCCCTTGTAACCTCGCCGTATTATTCCTCACCTCTTTCTCCATATGCTTTTCACCTCGCTTTACCTCCTCGCGTACCCCCGAGACCTCCTCACTTACACCTCGTCGTATCTCCTCTTTCATCTCCTCCCTCTCTTTTGTAGATGCCACCCTCATCTGTCCAAATTCATCCCTCTGAGCATCCAGTTTGGTTTCTACCCCGATTTTCACCTCCTCTATCTGCTCTCCCATTTGTTTAATTTCTCAGGCGGATTGCTCCCCTATTTCCCGCAATTTGCCTTCCATCCTATTTTCTAACCCCATTAACCCCTTTTTCACCTCCTTTATCCCGTTGTCTAACCCCTCAAATTTGTCGTCTAACTTCCCAAATTTCTTGTCTAATCCCTTAAAATTATTGTCTAACTCCTCACCGGTACCCCTCGCTTCGTCCCTCATTACCCCCAATTGCTCACTCTGAGCCCTCGCTTCGTCCCTTATTTGCTCACCCATTTTGGCTTCCAATCGCTCACTCTGAGCCCTCGCTTCGTCCCTTATTTGCTCACCCATTTTGGCTTCCAATCGCTCACTATTCTTGTCCATAAGGGCCTTCATTTGTATCATAAAAAGGTTCAAATCCACCGGTGGCGCTGCTACGGTCACGGGCGCGGCAAAATTTGGTGCCGCTACACCCACGTGCGCGAGGACGCCATTTTGCGCGCCTGAAACCTCCTCAACCACCTCCTCCATATACATTTCCCTGAGGTCCTGGGTCGATTCTACCCCGTCTATCTCTCCCACCGGCATCCCGTCGCCTTGACCAGCCATGGCGCGATTTCAAAATTCGGGTTTTGTAAAACAAAACCAATTTTGGTACTTTGTAATTTTGAGCACGTTAAACGCTTCAGGTCCGAATCCGACACACCTGACACCAATTGTTACGGTAATTGTACAATTGTGTCCAAAATTTGGGCTAAATGAATTTAGTCCCAGGTCCGAATCCGACACTCCTGACACCAATTGTTACGGTCCGCGGTTAAGGATGTTGTTTGCCGAGCGAAGGCACCGCGACCTAACAGTTTCCCCGATTCACCCGATTCACCCAGACGTTGGCCGTATCGTGCCACAGCTATTCAATATTGAAACCTCTAAAGCGACCGAATGTAAAGAGGAAGAAGAAGAAGACGCACGGAGGAATAACAGGTTTTATTAATTATTTTCACAAGCCAAAGCAAAGAGAGCAGTTGGTTATACGTATACAGAAAATGGAAGGAGCAGGCACACAGTGAAATCTTTAGCTTACCTATACAAGCTTAATTAATAAACCCCAGGACAACGTTAAAGACAGACGGACGATCACACTTACACAGGGAAATGCAGGCAGGAAGGAATGGCTTGGAGATGGGTGGCTTTTAGAGGCAAGGAAGGTTCAGCGGGTACTGGGCACGGTCGGGCCAGAAGGCACCGCCGTCAAGAAGCCGAGCTTTGGTCCCAAACTGCGCGGGCGAAGTTCCTTTCTCTGTACTGCTGCCTCGTGCGCTCCTTGCGTTGCTCCGGTCCGCTTTTCCTGCAGCGCGGCACGTTTCACGGCGGCTCGGTCACACTTGCTCGTTTCCAGCGCATCTCCTGGACCCATCTCCGTAAAAGCTCATCTCGTATCTCCTTTTGGGAGCGTCCCGCGGCGGGTTATATAGGCCCCGCCCTTAACCCTTTGCGAACCTCCCCCAAACGTTCTCTCTCCGCCCTCTCAAGCCAAACCCCTCGTTCTGGGTTGGATGAGCGGGGCCGACTTACTCCTCCCCTCTATGACGAGGTGGAGACCCGCCTTTCTTCTTCGGCGTTACCTCGTGCGTAATGGAGTCAAATGCAGCAAAGTGGACGGCAGATGGAAATGCAGCAAAGTGCCTAAAGAGGCAATTGCAGCAAAGTGGCGAACCTGGCACTTGGAAGCTGCCATGGGGCGTCAGAGGGCCTACTCTTATTTAATTCGGTGCAATGAAGAGTCAAACTCGTGGGAAACACATCCTTAGCCTACACAGAGAATAAGGGACTAACTATTTAAAAGGATATATCGTGTCCTGTGTGTAGGTTTATGGAATTAACTAAGAGGACGAGCTGCGACCATTCTTTACATTACGAGGGTCAGTTACACACAACAAAACCATACTTTTCACATTCGTTACACTTTCTCAAAATTGTTACACTTCTCAAATCCGTTACACTTCTCAAATTCGTTACAATATATATATGTGTATATATATATATATATATATATATATATATATATATATATATATATATATATATATATATATATATATATAATAAAAGGCAGTGTCCATCTGTCCGTTTGTCCGTCTGTCTCCTCCATAACCCCAAAACCATGAAATATAATCGCTCCAAACTTTGCATGCATACACCTGGACCTCCAACAGATTGCAATGATAGAAACTGGGTGTTTGGGTATGTTGGAGCACCCTCTTTGAAGATGATTAACGAGGTGCTCATAAGAGTTGTTAGTTTTTTAGTTGTGATGAGCGTATGAGAGGACCGCGTTGTTGTTCTTGTTGTTGTGGTGCCTTTTTGAATAGCGCATGTGCCTACACTCAGACGTGCGTTGGTATGAGGTAAGAACATCGCGGCCTAAAATCACGATTTGTTTGAAGAAACCAGAATAAATTTAGCAACAAAGACAACATGAATGTTTTCATATCAATCTCGTTTCACAGAACTTGACACAAATTAGGTTTAATTATTGAATAGCGCATGTGCATACACTTGGACTTCCCCTACCGACCAAGCCTGTTTCAAATGATCCCTCTGCCACCCAGAAATAACATTAATAAATAACATTAATGAATTAACATTAACAGAAATAACATTCACATCCATACATTATATGTCATCAGTTGATGAAGCATGTTGCGTCGCAAAACAATGGACAAGACCAGAACTGAAAGACAAAAAGATGCTAGTGCATGCGTACAATTTAATGACTGGTCGAATTTGGTACTGCATATTGCAACGGATATCCTCATGATTCTACACGTCGCAGCTGGTGACAACACTGTGGTCATTTTTCTCTTGTTAGTCTCCATATTTCTTTGGTTTGCAGTGGAACAAAACAAAAAAAGCTGAAAAAATTATTAAATCTTAGATTATACCACACAGAAATCCTAAAATGGCCCAGACAATATTATTGGCACCATTTATAAGTTGTCAAAAATAATTACATTTCAAGCAGGTAATTCTCCTTTACTATGGAATTGAACTCACCTGTGGTGAGTTGCAGGTGCCTGCAATATAAAAATCACTCATTCAACCAGTTTGAATAGAGAAAAGGAGTAATTCTGCTGTTTTGTGTCACTGTGTGTACCGCAATGAGCATAGAGAAAAGAAAGAAAACCAGAGTCTTGTCTGAGGAGCTCAGACAAAAGACTGTAGCCAAGCAGGAACAATCTCAAGGCTAAAAGTCCATCTCCAGAGACCTTGATGTTCCAGTGTCCAATATATGCAATGTTGTCAGGAAGTTTAAGGCCCATGGCACTGTAGCCAAACTTCCTGGACAAAGTGATGGATCCCCGCACTTCCCACATATATATATGGTATACATATATATACTGTATATATATACAGTCATCCCTCGTTTATCACGGGGGTTACGTTCCAGAACCCCCCGCGATAGGTGAAAATCCACGAAGTAGAAACCATATATTTATTTTATTATTTTTATATATTTTAAGCCTTTAAAAACCCTTCCCATACTCTTATAAACCTTTCCCACGCTCTTATAAACCCTTTCTACACTCTTAAACACACTTTTGAGACCCATCCTTAGTCCTTACGTATTGGAAAAATATTTGTACGTGTATATATAGCTGTACAGTACATTGATGCAAGTTCTTTTATAATTGCAATTAATTAACAAACAAACATACACATATGATCATGGAACTACACAAGTACAGTACAACAAAGTATTTACATTGATGCAAATTGTGTTTTTGAAAGCAAAAGGCAATAATTGACAAAAGTGCCTTTAATCAAACCTGAGGCCTAAGCATAAAGAAGTCTTCATGAGCTATTCAAAATATAGATGATGATTAATTTTGAAAATTAATAAGAAATGCATTAGCTTCCTCTTGCATATGCAGCAGCTTCCTGATGGTTAATTTGTAGGAAGCAGTGGGGGGTGGAGAGGAGGTGAGGGTGGTTATTCCTGATCTGATGCAGTGATGAAGCAGATATCTCATCTGTATCAAAAGGTAATGACCGAAAAATCCCATCCTCCACAACCTCGGTCATTCATGTTACTCAGCGACTTAATTTAATTGCAGCTTTAGACAACATCATCGAAATCGTCATCATGATCATGTGTCTCTAAGTTGTAAACATAAGTTATTGTAAATTAGAGGTTACCCAAAGTATGATGACTCTTAAAACCATATTGAGCATTAAACTGCAGGACACAGTTTGACATCAACCTTGCAAATTACTTAAAGTAGCGAAGAACCGTCCAAGAACCCTCCTTACAGATGGGTTAATTACCCCCAGAATCATGGACAAGTTAATTACCCCCAGAATACGGGACTTTCAAAATGCGCGATTCTTTGTCTACTCATTTATAATGCGTATTTTATTTCGATTTACTGTAATATTCTTTTAATATAGGTTTTAATTAATGTGTTATATTTTTATTTTTATTATTATTTTAGGCTAGAAAATGCTTATTTTACCGCAAAAATAATTAAAATCTAAAAAAATAAAAATACCTATAGGCCGCAGAATCCTGCGATATAATGAAAAATCCGATATATAATTTTACATATACTAGCGAGAAAAACCCGCGATGTACCGAAGCCGCGAAAAGTGAAGCGCGATATAGCGAGGGATTACTGTATATATATATATATATATATATATATATATATATATATATATATATATATATATATATATATATATATATATATATATATATATACAGACTTGGCATTTAATATGGAATATTTTTTTTGTCTTGACTTGGGTTTACTTTCTGAACTCGGTATATCAATCTGGTGAGTTTCTTTTACGCTTCGGTGACTTCTTTGTTAAAAGAACCATGTCACTGATTGTCTGTGGCAGCAAGAAGTCAAAAACAGGATTATATCACAGGTGGCGTGACAAAATGTACGGACAGGTACATTTGACGATTGGCTTCACAATCGGGTATATAAGGGTTGTTGCGTTCTGTATTAGTGGAAAACTAATACAAAGTTTCCTTTGCACATACAAAGCTGCACATCTACAAAAGTTATTGCCGCTTCCCCTGGAGATGGTCCGTCAACTCGACAATGCTGTTTGTCATTTAGTGGTGGCTTTACGAAATTCCGGCATGAAACAGCGTGCTATTGCTCGGCAGTATGGCATCACTCAAGGTCAGGTGTCAAAGATCCTGAAACGAAATGCTCAGAGGGGTGTCCCTACTCCAATACCGAGGTCAGGACGTCCCCGCAGAACCACAAGGAGGGATGATTGCCAGCTGCACCGGTTAGTCCGCAATGGCTGTACCAAGTCAGCTAATCGGCTTAGGGCTGAGTGGCAGCAACTGACAAATGTGCCTGTATCCAGAAGGCTAGTCAACCAATGACTGGTTCAAGCAGGCTATCGTGCCAGGCATCCCCTGAGAAAGCCACGCCTGACCAGACAACACCGCCAGCGCTGATTGCAGTGGGCCAGAGAGCACCGTCAATGGCAGCCAGGACACTGGAATCACGTGATCTTCAGTGACGAGTCTAGATTTCTGGTCTATCGTCAAGATGGCCGCGTCCGAGTGCGCAGGCAAGTGCCTGAAGCCTACAACAAAGATTGTATAGTGCCAAGAGTCCAAGCTGGAGGTGGTGGGGTGACCGTTTGGGCTGCTTTTCATGCAGGGGGCAAAACTGACCTGGTTGTTCTGAATGGAAACCTGAACCAGTTCAAGTACAGGGCCATTCTGAAAGAAACATTGCTTCCATTTGCTCGTGCAGCCTTTTGAGGAAACTTTGTCTTCCAAGATGACAATGCACGGCCTCATCGTGCTCGCATGATCCAACACTTTCTTGCTGACCGTGGTGTAGAGCATATAGAGTGGCCTGCCATGTCCCCGGATATGAATCCGATAGAGAACTTGTGGGCAGAATTAACGCGTCAAATCGACCACTTGGACCAGCAGCCGACCTCTGTGCGTGAATTGCAGCAGGCTATTGTCACTGCATGGCAAGCGATTCCTGTCCAAACCTTGGCAAATCTCATGAACAGCATGCCTCAACGTGTACGTGCTCTCCTGAATGCTCGTGGGGGATACACGAAGTACTGAACTGTAATATTACTGTCCGTAATCCCAGTTTTAATTTAACTTTTGTTTTTGTTAAAAAAATTTTTGGCTAATGTGCAAAATAAAGAGATACTTCTGGAAAACGCACAGAAGTTTAACACAGTACTGTCCGTGAATTGAGTTCGATATCAGTTTACATCACTTTCAAGGATCAATTTATTTGTTTCGAAATGTCAAATGTGGTTTTTGTTTATTTTAAAGGTCACATTAACAAAATCTCGAAAAATTTCAACATAATTCCAATGAACTTTTTGTTCTAAGTCATCTTGAAAAGTAAGTTCACCCCGCAAAAAAAATATTCCATATTAAATGCCAAGTCTGTGTGTATATATATATATATATATATATATATATATATATATATATATATATATATATATATATATATATATATATATATGTATATATATATATATATGTATATATATATATATATATATATATATATATATATATATACAATATATATATATATATATATATATATATATATATATATATATATATATATATATATATATATATATATATATATATATATATATATATATATATATATCTATCTATAATTCCAGTAATCTCTGTCTGTCTGTCTGTACGTTTGTTTGTCTGTGACCGCTGTTTCTCGACAACCACGGGTCCGATATACTTTTAACTTGCCAGGTATATTGCTGGGGACCCGAGGATGTGCCTTTTCAAGGTTTCATATTAATCGGACAATTACTTACCGAGCTATGTCCAAAAAACGATTCAACCAATCAGAGAGCAGCGAACGATCGCGTGTGCCGAACGTGGCGGGCACACTCTGCCTCGGATGGCACATTTGAGAGCGTATTCATTTATTTCACGTTTGCAAACTATGTTGGCGTTAAACTATGTTTTACAACTAATAAAAACGAATTTGCGATTCATTCGCTTTCCTGCGCGTTTGTGCACGCGATGGCGATTTCTTTACCAAACTCCGGAAGCCGTTCGCTTTGGACCAAACCATTGCATGTAAATAGAGGGGGGGGATTGTCACCACTCGCAAGCCGTTCGCTTTGGACCAAACCATTTCATGTAAATAGAGGGGGGGGGATATAATTTTAGATATAGATATAGTACGGGCATGCCCTAGTCTATCTATAATTCCAGTAATCTCTGTCTGTCTGTCTGTACGTCTGTACGTTTGTTTGTCTGTGACCGCTGTTTCTCGACAACCACGGGTCCGATATACTTTTAACTTGCCAGGTATATTGCTGGGGACCCGAGGATGTGCCTTTTCAAGGTTTCATATTAATCGGACAATTACTTACCGAGCTATGTCCAAAAAACGATTCAACCAATCAGAGAGCAGCGAACGATCGCGTGTGCCGAACGTGGCGGGCACACTCTGCCTCGGATGGCACATTTGAGAGCGTATTCATTTATTTCACGTTTGCAAACTATGTTGGCGTTAAACTATGTTTTACAACTAATAAAAACGAATTTGCGTTTCATTCGCTTTCCTGCGCGTTTGTGCACGCGATGGCGATTTCTTTACCAAACTCCGGAAGCCGTTCGCTTTGGACCAAACCATTGCATGTAAATAGAGGGGGGGGATTGTCACCACTCGCAAGACGTTCGCTTTGGACCAAACCATTTCATGTAAATAGAGGGGGCGGGGGGGGATATAATTTTAGATATAGATATAGTACGGGCATGCCCTAGTATATATAACTGTGAGAAATAGTAGAAACTCCACAGTACGAGCAGGGCGTCTCATTTGCATTGAATAAATAATCGGGAGATTGAATAAGACGCGGACGTAGCTTCAGGGCTTCGATCTTTAATTCGACAAGCTTTCGACCAACAAAGGTCTTTCCCTGAGTCTACAAAAACAGCAGGCATGTATATCAGTCAAGTATGTGTAGTGATATGTGGGTAAGATGTGTGATATGTGTAGAAAATGCATACAGAAGGAAGAGCCACGCCAAAGCTCACTCACCGGCCCCAAGTTCAACGGAAGTGAAGCGCAGCTTACAGTTACGGTTTGCGTTACATTTCCGGTGCACGTGCATATACAAATATAGGGATACATACATACATAAACATACAAGCATATATTCATATGCCATTTATATTCATATAATATATTTATATATTTATATAAATGACATACAAAGGTAGAATGAATGAATGATGAATGAATGAATGAATGAATGAATGAATGAATGGGTTACGGTTAACAATTTGATTGGGTTGATGTAGGAACATGCTTTAGTCATCAAAATTTATGCCATGAGGGATTTTTGTCCGAAGTTTGTGTATCCAAAAGGACTCACGTTTCAGAATCGTGGTGTGTGATCGATTTGTGATTGATTCAATGGCAGAGATCTGAATGTCATTTATAGAGTGATCCGGTTGATTGAAGTGTATCGTGTAAGGTAGAGATTTGCCCTGACTGGTGTGGAAGTTATTGATTTCTGACCGGGTGTTATTAAATCGTGTGTAGAGTGTATTCTCAGTTTTTCCAACATATTGTTTGTTGCACTTTTGGCAAGTGATTAGGTATATGACCCATGTAGATTTGCAGTTCATATAGGAGGTGATGGGGAATTTTTGTCCAGTGCTAGAACTACAAAATTTGTTTCCTTCTAGTAAATGTTTGTGAATAATGCATTTGTTTGCTGTGCATTTATAGAAGCCAGGGATCCTAGTTTCTTTGTTGTGGGGCTGTGGGTGCTTTGCTTTTACCAAGAGGTCCCTGAGTGTCCGACCACGTCGAAATGATGTCAGTGGAGGTTGAGGAAATGTGGTGCTGAGTGTTTCTGATTGATGGAGGAGAGGAAGGGCCTTATTCAGAATACTTGGCAATTGGGATGAGGTAGCAGACAGAGTAGGTGGTTACCAGTGGGACACGGTTAGTTGCAGGTTTGGGTTTGTAAGTCAGAAGGTCTGCTCTCGGTATGTGTTTTGCTCGGGTTATTGCTTCTTGCACAGAGTGAGGGTCATAGTTTCTTGCAATGAAGTGTGTTTCTAATTGGCAGAGAGAAGTTTCTTCTGCCATTTTTGTTGAGCAAATGCGTCTTACTCTGAGTGCTTGACTGTATGCAACTTGACTGCAATTGTATGTTTAGGATGAGATGAAGAAGGGAGAAGGTAAGAGTGAGTGTCTGTTGGTTTGGTGTATAGTTCTGTTTCGAGTCTGTTATTTTGAAGCGTGAGTGGTCGGACAAGGTCGGACACTCAGGGACCTCTTGGTAAAAGCAAAGCACCCACAGCCCCACAACAAAGAAACTAGGATCCCTGGCTTCTATAAATGCACAGCAAAAAAATGTATTATTCACAAGCATTTACTAGAAGGAAACAAATTTTGTAGTTCTAGCACTGGACAAAAATTCCCCATCACCTCCTATATGAACTGCAAATCTACATGGGTCATATACCTAATCACTTGCCAAAAGTGCAACAAACAATATGTTGGAAAAACTGAGAATACACTCTACACACGATTTAATAACACCCGGTCAGAAATCAATAACTTCCACACCAGTCAGGGCAAATCTCTACCTTACACGATACACTTCAATCAACCGGATCACTCTATAAATGACATTCAGATCACTGCCATTGAATCAATCACAAATCGATCACACACCACGATTCTGAAACGTGAGTCCTTTTGGATACATAAACCTCGGACAAAAATCCCTCATGGCATAAATTTTGATGATTAAAGCATGTTCCTACATCAACCCAATCAAATTGTTAACCGTAACCCATTCATTCATTCATTCATTCATTCACCCATTCATTCATTCTACCTTTGTATGTCATTTATATAAATATATAAATATATTATATGAATATAAATGGCATATGAATATATGCTTGTATGTTTATGTATGTATGTATCCCTATATTTGTATATGCACGTGCACCGGAAATGTAACGCAAACCGTAACTGTAAGCTGCGCTTCACTTCCGTTGAACTTGGGGCCGGTGAGTGAGCTTTGGCGTGGTTCTTCCTTCTGTATGCATTTTCTACACATATCACACATCTTACCCACATATCACTACACATACTTGACTGATATACATCCCTGCTGTTTTTGTAGACTCAGAAGCAGACCTTTGTTGGTCGAAAGCTTGTCGAATTAAAGATCGAAGCCCTGAAGCTACGTCCGCGTCTTATTCAATCTCCCGATTATATATATATATATATATATATATATATATATATATATATATATATATATATATATATATATATATATATATATATATATATATACACACACACACATATATACATACACATATATGTATAATGTATATGTATATACAGTCACGTGAAAAAGTAAGTACACCCCATGTAAAGTTTTGACTTTTTCAACATATTTCAACATACAGCTATTTGATCTTCATTTCAACAATATTGATAGATAAAGGTAATATAATATAACAAATATCATGAAACATTTACATTTTGTAGTCCATTGTATAATTTAAATAAACATAAATGCAAATTTCGCATGTGGGAAAAGTAAGTCCACCCTTGGCTCGAATAGGTGGAATTGTCCCCTTTGGCAGAAACAACCTCAAGTAGGCGTTTCTTATAACTGTCTACCAGTCTCTGACATCGACTGGGAGAAATTTTTGCCCACTCCTCCATGCAGAATTCTTTCAGCTGTGCGAAGTTTGAGGGGTTTCTTGCATGCACAGCTCGTTTCAAATCCCCCCACAACATCTCGATGGGATTTAGATCCGGGCTTTGACTTGGCCATTCCAGAACCCTCCATTTCTTTCTTTTCAGCCATTCCTTGGTGGATTTACTGGTATGTTTAGGGTCATTGTCTTGCAAAGTCCACCTGAGGTTGAGCTTCAACTTTCCGACAGATGGCCTCACATTATCCTCAAGCACCCTCTGGTACAATGAAGAATTCATAGTGGATTCTATGATGGTGAGCTGCCCAGGCCCTGATGCAGCAAAGCTGCCCCAAACCATAATATTTACACCACCATGCTTTACAGTTGGTATCAGGTTCTTGTGGTCAAATGCTGTCTTTGGTTTTTGCCAAACATGTCTTCTGGTACTGTGGCCAAATAGCTCTACCTTTGACTCATCTGTCCAGAGCACATTGTTCCAGAAGTGCTGGTCTTTGCCGAGGTGTTCATTGGCAAACTTTAGTCTTGCCCTGATGTTCTTTCTGGACAGCAAAGGTTTCCTCCTGGCACACCTCCCATGTTGATCAAATTTGTGCAGCCTCTTTCTAATGGTAGACTCGTGCACTTTGATATCAACAGTGGCAAGAGCTACCTGTAGGTCCCGTAGTGACATTCTGGGGTTCTTAGATACCTCTTTCAGCATCTTGCGGTCTGCTCTCTGGCTGAACTTGCTGGGGCGGCCTGGCCTAAACAAGTTGGCAGTTGTTTGGAATCTTCTCCACTTGTAGATGATCTTCCGGACAGTCGAATGATTGATTTCAAATTGTTTGGAGATGTTTTTAAATCCCTTCCCAGACTCGTGGGCATCTATATCCTTCGTTCTGAAGGCCTCAGAGAGCTCTTTTGATCTGGGCATGGTGACGCCGCACACTTCAACAACAAAGAGCAAACCAAACTAAATGTCTGAGGTTTACATAAGACAGAGTCCTCCAAGATCCTCTCTAACGATGTTCTAATCATTTGCATCTGAACTGGTGCACCTGATTCTAATTTTCAGTATTTGTAGTAGTGATAAATGTAGGGGTGTACTTACTTTTTCCACATGCGAAATTTGCATTTATGTTTATTTAAATTATACAATGGACTACAAAATGTAAATGTTTCATGATATTTGTTATATTATATCACCTTTATCTATCAATATTGTTGAAATGAAGATCAAATAGCTGTATGTTGAAATATGTCAAAAAGTCAAAACTTTACATGGGGTGTACTTACTTTTTCACGTGATTGTATATATGTATATTTACGAGGGTTGCCCAAAAAGTTTTGCAACACTTTTATACTTCAGTCGAAATCAACCGGAAATGTCTACAACTTATTCTGTGGTTCATTTTCAATGTCCCGCTTACTACTGCAGCGCCGCGGAACAATACGTTTTCTAGCGCATGCGCAGGGATTCGTTAAAATGGTGCTGTGTGGGGATGAGCGTTTTAAACAACGGCCTGTTATTGAATTTCTTCTGGCCGAGAAGGAATCAGTAACGAACATTCACAAGCGGTTATAAAATGTATACGGAGTCAATGCTGGTGATAAAATCACTGTTGGTCGTTGGGCTTCACTAATTGTGGGTTCTGAGAAAGGCCAAGCGCTCAGTGACACACCTCACTCTGGCCGGCCAACAACAGTAGTCACTCCGGCGTTGCTTCAACGTGCTGATGAACTCACTTGGAAGGACGGACAGATTACAACCAGAAGGCTTGCAACTGAGCTCTCAGTATCCACGGGAAGTGTGAACAACATTATTGATGCCTTAGGATATTCAAAAGTGTGTGCACGTTGGGTTCCACAAAGCCGAATCGACGATCACAAAACTTTGCGGAAAGAGGTGTGTTCAGATTTACTCTCCCGTTACGAGTTCAGATTTGCTCTCCCGAGGCATGAAACATGGATCCATCACTTTGAACCAGAGACCAAAAGACAGTCAATGGAATGGCATCATCCAACTTCTCCCCGGAAGAAGAAGTTTAAGGTTACCCCTTCAGCAGACAAAGTCATGGCCACTGTTTTTTGGGATGCAGAAGGGGTGATTTTGGTAGACATTATGCTACGTGGTCAAACCATTAACTCAGATCTGTACATTCAAACTCTTAAAAAATTGCAGAAGCGTTTTAGGAGAGTTCAACCGCACAAAGATGTTGCTCAACTCCTTCTTCAACACGACAACGCATGACCACACACAAGTTTGAAAACACAAGAAGCAATCACAAAACTCAGATGGACTGTTCTTCCCCACCCACCCTACATCCCAGATCTTGCTCCCTCAGATTTCCACCTCTTTGGAGCCCTTAAAGATGCCATCCATGGGAAAAGTTTTGGGAGTGATGACGAGGTTAGTGAAGAAGTGACTGTGAGTGCAGGATTCAGACTGGTACAAGAAGGGGATACATGTTCTTGTTTCTCGCTGGCGCAAGGCTGTTGAAGTTGACGGAGATTATGCAGAACAATGAGGAGTGTAATAAATGCATCTAGTTATCCTATGAGTATGTTCAAATAATTATATAATAGATTACTAGCAATAAAAAATTGTGTCGCAAAACTTTTTGGGCAACCCTCGTATATATGTATATATGTTTATTTATCTATGTAAGTATGTTATATTTCGTAGCGTCAAAAGGTCCAATACCGAAAAATGCAATTACATTTAAACAGTTTTAAATGAAACTTTGTATATGGAATAAAAAGTGGGGTACGCATGAAATATGTATATATATATATATATATATTTGATCCCCAGTTCATGCCCCAGAGGGTGGAGAATTATGGTCACAGGGGTCAAAACGGGAAAAAAATAATTGAAAATTTATCTTGGCTCATTTCTGGTGGAACTTTTTGGCATCTTTTAACCTTGCTTTAGGTGGGAAGTTTTTAGGATTTGCGATTGCACACCATTGACTTTGCTCTAGTTTAATTTATTGATTTCGATTTGGAACTATTTTTCTGGTAAAATATTGCTACTATTATTGCAAAACATTTTATTTCCTTCTTGTGTTGGCATTTTTTTTTTTTTGTGAAGCATTACAGAACAGTTAATATGTTTTCTTTGTGCATGGAGCATCCCAAATAGTTTTTATCTCTTCTTTCGGTTCACTGCTCACTTTCTTCATGATACGATGTTGCTCCTCCAAATGTGATGTGATAACCAAACTCTTGGAGGTGCCATTTGCCAAGCAAGCATTGGTGCAGAAGATGCAGCCTTGGTGGGACATAGCATAGAAAAAAAAACGGAACTTTTTTTTGATTTATTCAAAAAAAAAATTGTTTTATTTATTTTAAAAAATAATTTTGATTTATTTTAAAAAAAAATTAAAAAGAAATCAAAAAAAGTTTATTTTATTTAATTTTTTTTTAACGAAACAATATTCAGAAACAGGGCTATCACCGAGTCTGAGACGCAAACTCATCCAAGAACAGTGCACATGCATCAATAAAAATGAACCTTTATCTCGACTAGAGTATGAGGTGTCCTTCACCAAAACGCTTCTCGATGTTCCATCATAAACTATGTGACAAGGTATCAGTGCTGTGGCTTCCATGACCCTCTGCCCATTATACAGGATTGGTACACTGGCTGCATGAATCTTCTGTGCTCCTGGCTGTCTGACCGCATGGAGCTGCAACTTCACGTCTCCCAGTTAAAGAATCTTATCCGCATTGTGAAGGTGTGTGGACGTATTGTGGAAAGAGGCTTCATTTATCTTATCTTTCTATAACAGCTTTCTTCACATATAAAGGCAAGTATGCCAAGTCTTATAGGCAGTGAGGCCTGACACAGGCCTCTACAAGTGGGTCCTGGGAAAGACTTCTTTGTCACGACCTATAGCTTCTGGTGACCTGTTTGGCAGAAACCAGTAAGGGATCCATTACCTGTAGATATGCACCAGAGGGAGGTGGAGGGCAGTGCTATAAAGGAGGAAAAAATTAGGGTATGGGAGTTTTGGACGAAAGAAGGAAGGGGGGTTGGAGTGGAGGTAAAGGTAGGGGAAGCAAGCGGAGTAAGAGGTGCATATGAGGGCAGAGGAGTCCACAGTTCCACCAAATTTGCATATATTAATAGATTGTTCCTATCTCTGGAATCAAATTTACTGAGGTGAGGAAGAAATTGTTATTGCACGCCCAGTTCAGGATTTTTGTATACTGAATCGAGGCTCGTGAAAGAGCTGACAACCGCGAGGGAAAGACAGCACAGGGGGACCACGAGGGAAAGACAGCACAGGGGGACCACGAGGGAAAGACAGTACAGGGGGACCGCGAGGGAAAGACAGCACAGGGGGACCACGAGGGAAAGACAGTACAGGGGGACCGCGAGGGAAAGACAGTACAGGGGGACCGCGAGGGAAAGACAGTACAGGGGGACCGTGAGGGAAAGACAGTACAGGGGGACCGCGAGGGAAAGACAGTACAGGGGGACCGTGAGGGAAAGACAGTACAGGGGGACTGCGAGGGAAAGACAGTACAGGGGGACCGCGAGGGAAAGACAGTACAGGGGGACCGCGAGGGAAAGACAGCACAGGGGGACCACGACGGAAAGACAGCACAGGGGGGACCACGACGGAAAGACAGCACAGGGGGACCACGACGGAAAGACAGCACAGGGGGACCACGAGGGAAAAGGATGGCACCTAGAAAGGTTGTTTTTTTGGACGCGAAGTCGGGGCTCATGGGAGAGCTAGAACACAGGACCTAAGATGACATGTGTGTCGTGGAGAGGGGGGGAAACACACCATCAGCTGGGTATCGAAGGACACTTGGAGGAAGAATTGGCATGGGGAGGAATTAGATCAAAGAGAGGGGGTGGAAGATACAGGAGGTGAACAATCTGGATACAAGCTCAAACTCTCAGAGGAGGAAGGGGAAAGTGGGGAAGAAACAGAAATGGGGTGAGGGAGAAAGATGGTGCTT
This sequence comes from Myxine glutinosa, assembly GCF_964187855.1. Lineage (NCBI taxonomy): Eukaryota > Metazoa > Chordata > Myxini > Myxiniformes > Myxinidae > Myxine > Myxine glutinosa. The sequence continues at coordinate 191,364,445 of NC_136264.1, read as the reverse complement.
AGGAGGATTAATGAGGGTAGAAAATACCATGAGTATGGATGGGGGATTACCTGTGATGGTGGTGCACAACCATTTTGAAGTCCTGGAGGGAAGAATGGGATTGTACAGATTGAGGAAGCTGGTTCCACAAGCAAGAGAAAAGAGGAACAAATGAGTCTAGGTATTACCTGGTCTTTTATTACCTGGTCTTGCAACTGAATACAGTTCTGCTCTTGTTTTTATGAGTTTACTTTTTTATTACCTGGTCTTTCTCTCTCTCTCTCTCTCTCCTTGTGTGTCTGTCTTTCTTCCCCATCCTATCATAGAAAATGTTCCGAGATTTCAGACTACAGGGCGTGCTTGAAAGCACTTTGAACAGCAAGACGTATGAAGCCGTGCGGAAACGCCTAATGGTGGAGGAAGCCACCGCTGCCGTGTCCAACAGCACGGGGCTACACGGCATCAGCATGAGGGACAGCGATGAAGATGAGCAATGAGGAAACCTATGGGAATTGCATGGAGTGACGAGCAGAGATGTTGTGGTAATGTAATCAGACGAAACCGCAAAGTGAACTTGTTAGACAATTTCTTGGTTGGAGTTGATGGTATAGGGACAAGAATTAAACGAGAGAATTCGTGTGCAGACAAAATGCAGTACTACACCTGACCAAGACCACATTAGACTAGACGCATCTAGAGGATCAGGAACTCAATGGAACAAGATGATGTTGAACGTGTCGATATATAGTTTGACAAGCGATGGAATTATTTGTGGACAAGAGGCACATATCTGTATAATAATGTCGCACAATGTTGGCACAATATTAGACAACATGATTGTCTTTATGCGTATTCCTGGGCCAGCGTGGTGCGTCCTTGTGGCCTCGAGGAACCACGCAGTGTTTACCCATTGGGAACGTTTTAGGAATTCAGCACAGACAGCGTAAACGTTTATTTATATGGAATAAGTTGCTTTGGACAGCGACTTGCATTGCATCGTCGAGTGTGTTCGCACTCGTCCTGGAGACACGGACAGAGAGACGAGCGATACTCGATGGCACAATACTCTTGGGGGGGGGGGGGGGGGGGGGAGAGCAAGAGAATCTGCACAACAACGCGTGCGTTGTTCATGCCTAGATCGGAACTAGCTCTCCCTGGGGTTCATCCCGAAGGATGGCGTCCAGGATCAAAACCACGCCCTGGTGCGGAAATTGGAACCGCTTCTCCCGAACCGAAAAAGCGCGCACAACACAAGCCGGTTTTGGGTGGAGCACCGAAATCCGTCCCGGAAGCTCCAGCATGTGGAAGGAGCGTTTCCAAAGTGGGGACCTTTAAAAATGGCCGCTGTTCATATCGGAATAACATGAGGAATATCTCATGGCAGCCCGGCTGTTTAAGCTCTCAAGTGTCCCACTTGGTGCGCCATTGGAAGCGATTACTTATGTAAAGTGACGCGTTGCTCTGCACATACCCAGAGTAATTTTGCCGGAGCGCACGGGATGCACTAATTGGGACATGAGATGCGCCGACCCGCTCCCATCACGCACCGACGAGCGTTAACGACCAGGGTAACATTGCTGGCGCGTTCGCCTGTAAATTAAACGGTCGCCTTCAATTACCCTCACCTCCTCCTCCTCCATTTGCTCCTCTCGGCGAGCGAGTACCGAACGCAGAGGGATGCCGTTTCTGTCCCGTTCTTTCCTGTCCCTCCGGTCACCCCTTGCGCTCCAGCAACTCGTCCGTGTCGCGCGCGTTGTCTTAGCCGTGTCCAACGCTTGTACACTTGTTGGCTTCGTCTTGTCGTCTTCACCAAATCTCTCCCATCATATCCCTGGAAATTCCATAAAAACAAATCCTCCCCAAACTTCCATCCTCCAAATTCTTCCTGCAGCTCTGTCGTTCCCTCCTCCTCTTGTTCTGTGGTGGTCATACTGTGAGGTTCGTGTACCATAATACCCAGGAGGCAGAACCTACCCATGTGCAGCTACACCCTGTCCTGTGCGCATTTCTCCAAGGACGTCAATAAAAAGCAGAAAAGATGGATTTTTTTGGCGGTTTGCAATTTTTTGGTCAAATAGTGGATGCGATATCTTGGGGTCACTCACTCCATGATGGTTTATAACTATATATATACACAAAGAATTAAGTTAAGCACCCCCCCGTTTTTTTACAACCTCGCACATTACAAGTTTGTTGTCGTCAAAACAGTGTAATATACCCATGATATTGCTATATTTTCTGGAGAAGTGATATTATGGTCACATAAAAACATAACAATCATGCCGTTTTCAATATTTTATTCTGAATAATTTAAGGTGAAATTTTTTGGGAATTTTAGGCATATTTTCACCTCAATTTAAGTATGGAGCTATAGGTCCATCACGGACAGTGTGGATGACGTTTATGTTTTCTAACGTACAGTCATTGTTCTGAGAAGACCTCTAGCGATCTTTGCGTCAATAACGTGTGTAGGACCCACGTGATCGGATCACTGACTCAACCCTACGTCTCATAGACCCTGTAAGCCGTCGTATGCGTTGCTGTGGCAGGTTGTTCCATTCCCGATGTAATGCACGTTCCAATTCATCCAGATTGGCTATTGCAGGGACCATCTTCGCAATTTGTCGTCCCAACATGTCCCAAACGTGCTCGAGGGGGTTCAGGTCAGGACTGTACGCAGGCCAGGGGATGGTTGTCACAGCACCTTGCTCCATCCGATCACGTGGGTCCTACACACGTTATTGACGCAAAGATCGCTGGAGGTCTTCTCAGAACAATGACTGTACGTTAGAAAACATAAACGTCATCCACACTGTCCGTGATGGACCTATAGCTCCATACTTAAATTGAGGTGAAAATATGCCTAAAATTCCCAAAAAATTTCACCTTAAATTATTCAGAATAAAATATTGAAAACGGCATGATTGTTATGTTTTTATGTGACCATAATATCACTTCTCCAGAAAATATAGCAATAACATGGGTATATTACACTGTTTTGACGACAACAAACTTGTAATGTGCGAGGTTGTAAAAAAACGGGGGGGTGCTTAACTTAATTCTTTGTGTATATATATATATATATACAAGATCGAGGTTCGTGTAAGAGCTAATATTAATCACAAAAAGACAAACTGACACATAAAACATATGATAAAGGGAGCGGGAGACAAGATGGGGGAGAAAGAGGGAAGCACTCAAGTACAACAGCAAAGAACAGGGACAGCGGGAGATCTGTGGGAGGGAGAGGGCTTGGGGGGTGAGGCACGGGAAGGGTGGGGAGAGGTGGTTGAGGTATAAACCACACGGACACAGCGAGGACTTCCAGGAAAGAAGTCGGTATTTCAGAAAAGTGGATCTGGGGTGAATTAACGGGGGTAGAAAAGATCAAGGTTTTGGATGGGGGAAGATAAGAGATGGTGGTGAACAGCTGTTTTAAAGACCTGGAGGGAGGAGTGGGATTGAAGAGAGCGAGGGAGTTTGTTCCAGAGGCGGGAGAACAGTGGAATGAAGGAGTGAAGGTGAGCAGAGAGCCGAGATTTTGGCAATTTAACCATAAGAGGGTTGCAGGCAGATCTTGTGTGACCTGCAGGAATATTAGGGGGCCAGAGCACAGACAGAGCTGGGTTAGCTAGGCCGGAGTGGAGTCGGTAGAAGACAGAGAGACCACCAACCTGCCTCGGTGAGTGAGTGAAAGGCCTTCAGAGACAGCTTCATCGCGGGAGATTCCAATGATTCTGAAAGCTTTGGTTTCAACAGCGTGAAGACGAGCTCGGTGTGAGGCAGCAGCACCGGCCCATAGGGGAGAGCAGTATTCCATTGAGCTGCGGATGAAAGCCTTGTATGTGGTGAGGAGCTCAGGTGTGCCAAGGAAGGACTTCGCACGACGGAGGATGCCCAGTCGGCGACTGACTTTGGAGGCCAGCTTGGAAATGTGGTTTTCCCAGGAAAGATCATGGCAGATAGTGAGACCCAAAATCTTGAGTGACAGAACTTCTTGGAGAGGATTGTTGAGAAAGGAGATGGGAGGGTTGTCCAGTCGGTCTTTTCGGAGAGACATAGTGAGAGGGTGAGATTTTTTGTGTGTGGGATTTGCATTTGGACGTCTCCTGTGCAGTGAAAACGGGGTGGAGGAATTATCTATGCATTGAACACTTTCCATTCTATTGTCATATATATATATTCCTTCCACAATGGATTACTGTGTTGTACTTTCTTCTTCGGAAGAACAGGACGTGACATTGGCCACTGGATGGTTTTAATTAATGAGTGTGGATCAAGGTGGTGGTGGTTTGGTTGCAGTAATTACAAGGTCACCCACCTATTTGCAATGCAACCAAAGTAGAGCTTTTAACAGATATATCATGCTCACCTTGCACAAACCACCTGCTCCCAATGTCCGAAAAAAAGGTTCGGGAAGAGGGGGTGGGTGAGAATGTCGGACCGAATCCATGGATCAAGTGTTCTAATAGAATAGGCAGTCAAAAGGTGCCCTCCATGCCCCCCTTCGGCCACGTGCAGGTGCGAACGTCTGCTGCAGATGTTTGTCCTCTTCATCATTTCCAGCCAGTGTCACCTTCTTCGGAATAACAAGGAACGAAGCTTCATTTTTCGCCTGTAAATTAAATCAATTCAATCTCTGACGTCATCTAAATGCGGATGAAAGGCTAAGGGGGTTGTGTCTCCTTCTGAAATAGCGTGTGCTCCGAGATGCAGCTCCTCCTGTTGGCACCTGGTGGTCAAAACAGCAATTTTTTCATCTTTTGTCCGGGGATTGAAGTCAGACAAACTTTTCAATGGCAACTCCGGGGCTGTCCCCGTTATACAAATAAATACAAAAGCTTTTTATAATCGGATTACTCATGCAGACAATCATCTCGAGCAGACAACCAATACGTCATTTAGGTCCACAAGACGTGTCAAAATCAAGCGTTTCCACCACATGGAGGCCTTCATCAAGCACTTCTCTGTCCGGGAAACTCGCACGTTGCTAAATTCCCATCTGGATCCACAAAATGGCTCATTCGACAAGGACAATCCACGTACTGGAACTCTCATTATGATGAACAACCTAAGTTGAAAATCATTCGAAAAAGGAAACTTCCTGTTTTTAAAGACTTCATAAATGATGCAAACAACAGGCGCAAATAACAAATTTTGTTGAATAAGGTGGTGTAAAAGAGGGTGCATAATCGGTGGTAAACCTCCAATTTAATGGTTACCTTTGCCATGGAAGGTGGACAGAGGTTCTGTTTTCACCCCTGTCTGTCTGTTTGTCTGTGAGCAGTATATCTCAAAAAGTTGTGGACAAATTCGTGCAAAACTTGGTGAAGAGGTTGGGTGTGTCACAGGGATGAATCACCTCGATTTTTGTGAAGATCCAAATGTGGATCCGGATAACTGAGTTTTTAAAAGTAATTATTCACCATTGATCGATTGTTGGGGCTAAAAACGATATATATATATATATGAATATAGAGATGTTTCAAAAATTTGTGGACGAGTTATGACTAAACTTGGGTGATGAGTGCGTTCGGTGACAATAACATGGAAATCTGGGCTACCAGTGGGATCCAAAAGGTAAACTGTTCAGCCTGGCGGAGGTGTGCGCTCTACCGAGTGTCGTTGTGGTTATGGCAGTGATATCGTCATATTATCACCATGAGTGGAAAACATCCACCACACTCTATATCAATAAGTGTGTCCCCACACAAGTGCTTTGTGCAAGGGGTTGGAGGTTAACGGTGTGTACCTGAAGAGGAATATTTGGTGAGAGGTGTGTGTGTGTGTGTGTTGTCTAGTTATGGGTTGTTTCATTGGATAAGGGTTAAGGGTGTTTTCATGAGGAATGTGTGGTACAGGCCGAGGTACGACCTGGCAAGATCAAAAGGTGTTGAGACCCACATGGTGATTTTTTTTTAACACTTCGAGGAATTTGTACACACGGTATAAAGTGGGGCAATATGTTCCCCTTGATAAAATTAACATCAAGAAATTCGTAGTCGTCGAATAAAGAATTTTGGCCACGTTCATGATATCTCATTTTTACCCTGCGCTCGCGAAGCGAAAATCAGGGTTGGGCATTCGTTGAGTACGTGCGTACATGTGGAGTGTGTGTCTGCATTAAAAGAAAAAAAACTCTCATTGTCAAGTACTCACCAAGGAGAATAAGATATGATGATGACTTCATCGGTGCCTTCATTATGACGTCATAATTCGACAAGTACAACGCTTGATCTGATCAGTATGAAAAAAATTCTCTGCCAATGTTAGTCTGATGGACACGAAATTTGTACTATAGGAGTGCCTCCTCCTGTAAAATATTTTAATGGTAATTATGACGTCATAGGTCACGTGGTACAGGCGCCATATTGGAAAAATCGAAAAATGTTGCACCTTGATATCTCTGAAACCACTCCATGGACAAAAAAATAAACATGGATTATTGTAAAGAACTCATGGGGAATAAGATATGTTAATGATGATGTCATCGGTACCTTATTTATGACATCATAATTCGACAAGTATGCCTTATTCGATCACTGTTTTATTTTTGTGTGCAACTTTTGGTCCGATTGACACTAAATTTTCACCATCGGAGCACCTCCTCCTGTGGAATATTTTAATAATTATGACGTCGTAGGTCACGTGGTACAGGTGCAATCTTGGAAAAAATCTTCATACCTCTGAATGCTTGAAACCGCTCCGTGGAAGCTCAATGAAAAAATATAGTACAGGCGCCATCTTGGAAAAACGTTGCACCTCTATATCTCCGAAAAAAATTGAAACATGGCTCATTGTAAAGAACTCCATATGGGGAATAGGTGTTGTTAATTATGACGTCATAATTTGACAGGGACAACGCTTCATCTGATCAGTTTGAAATTTATTGAGCGTGATCTATGCAACAATTATGTTAGAGAGTATAAATTAATGATGTCATCGCTCACGTGGTCTGGCAGCCATATTGAATCAAAGAAAAAAAACGTTCAAAAACAGAAGAGTTGCCTCGCAACAAGTTGACTACGCAGGGTAAGTATTCTATGAATACCATCTAGTTTGTTTCATGATTCGTGGTATTCACGGAATCATTAAATCTTGACATGATGGACATTTACAGTCACATTGTAAAACCCTTCCATACATCACAGTGAGTCACATTGAGATTTAGAAAATCATTTGTGAGGGGAGTAGAGGTGTCAGAGTTATCCACGTATCCCACAAACTCACTGTTTCTTTTGCTGAAATTCTTATCAATCAATATTCATGAATGTAGGATTTTCCAAAACAAAAAAACATCCATATGGGGGAGTGGGGAAGTTACTGTATCAATACATCAATGTTTATACCCTCAGTCGGACAGGTGCACCTGTTTTTTCAGCCAAGGTATTTTGTCAGACTCCTTTATTCACGAGGTTTGCCTTTTGAATGGTCCTGAAGCAGATATTGAAGAGTTTATTGATCCCAACGATGACATTCAGTGGTATTCAGGTAATGTTGAGTGGAAGCCCACCTACTATCATCGTTGAAAAGAAAGTAATGTGAAACCAATCAGGTATCACATTGACTGTCCTGTAATTGACAAGTGAAACAATTATCGAGTCTGCAATAAATCGACTGTTCCTTATTAACGGTAATTGCTTCACTTCTCAAATAAATGTGCAAGGAAGTGGTAACAGCATCCTGAAAGTATATTAAAATATATGACGTCATTATTGACCTCCTTATTTTTTTTTCACATCAATTGTAAGTCCCATCACTAAGTAAGCAAAATGTAAGATTCTTCGAGTATATTGGTCGGTCGGCTTTGTTATTCTGTCTGTTTGTTTGTTTGTCACTCACCTGCAGGTCACAATTCTAAACCCATCGTCATGAAACTTCACCAAGTTGCAGAGGTAGTCACAACAAGTTCAAGTTCAACAAGTACAAGTTGTGGAAGGACACTTCACTAATGGCTTTAAGAAAATGGCGGGTTTGAACCAATCGGACAAATGCAGATTTTGTGGAGTAGAAACAGAAAGTACCAGTTACCTCCTCTCAAGATATAAAAAAAACTCATGTCAGAACAGTTGTACACAGAAAGACATGACAGTGTATGTAGAGTAATCCACTGGTACATCTGTAAAAAAAATTCAACATTCCGGTCCCAGAACAATCATGGAAACGCAAACGAAACTCAATCCTTGAAAATGAACACATAGTGCTCACGCATGACAAGATGATCCCATGACGTATGGACATTGCGAACAAAGCATTGTGTCCGGACATAGTGCTCAAACACAAAAAGGAAAAGACGGTATTGTTGATTGAGGTTTCGGTTCCCAATGACTTTTGACTAAATGCTTCAGAAACCAAGAAAGTTCTCAAATACCAGGATCTGAAAAATGAGGTCAAGAAGAGGTCTTGGAAATCGAAGAAATCTGAAATTTCACCAGTGATTGTCAGAGCAACAGGGATGATCAAGAAAACCCTTACTGAGCACTTAGAAATCATTCCGGGGAATATCATGATAAACGAGCTACAAGTGGAGGCTCTCAGAGTTTCAGTGTGGATTCTAAAAAGAGCCTTTTCATGAGAAGTTTCACAATTTCAAAAAAGAGCCTTGAGAACACAGTTTCACAATCTGTTTCATGAATAATGCTACTTTACCGAAAAAGGAGGTGGAGATTTTGAGTTCTTGGAGAACTTCCTACCAACTCCTAAAACCCACATATGGAGATAACAACCAACGAGAGATGCCTATTGATTTGAGGTCAAAGATCATCTTGAGGTCAAATGTCTAAAATCGTCATTTTTCATCCAATTCACTTTAAAATCAAACAGCAATTGCAGAGTCCATCACTGAATTGGGAAAGCAACTATTTTTGATGTCAAAGGTCAAATCAAGGTCAAACTCTTTATATTATCAATTTTCATTGGAAAAATAATCATTTTTCATCCAATTGACCTGGGCTTTGAACAAGATCAATTTTAATCTTAAGGCCAATTTTAATTTTAACTTTAAAATTTTAAATTTAAATTTCAACAATTTTAACTTTAAAATGTTTAAACTTTCCCCTGAAGTACTGTATTCTGTCGTATATTATAACACCTTTTTCTTCTTCTGCTTCTTCTTCTTCTTCTTTAAAAGGTTGTTTTCGACTTGCTCACCAAATCTATTCATTCCAAAAAATTATTCCATCTCTTACAGTTCCTCTTTCCTGCATTCTCTAAACTCACCTGCACTCCACCCCCCCCCCCCTCCAGCGTCCTTAAACGTATTTTTAACTCGAAGGTCACAAGAAACTCATTTTGCAATAAATGTTCGTTTCCCATTAATCGTACAACACTTTCTAAAATCCAATCTCACCCCTCCCCTCCAAATCTTCCCCATCACCCCTCCCCTCCAAATCTTCCCCATCACCCCTCCCCTCCAAATCCTCCCCATCACCCATCCCTTTCAAATCTACCCCCCACACCCCTCCCCTCCTAGACTCCTCCTTGCCCCTCCCCTCCTAGACTCCCCCCTCACCCCTCCCCTCCAAATCTCCCCCATCTCCCATCCCTTTCAAATCCCTCCCCTTGTCCCTTCCCTCCGAAACTCCTCCCTAACCCCTCCCCTCATAACCTCGCCCCTCCCCTTCAAATCTCCCCACCCTCATTTCTTCTCCATTTCCCCCCTCTCACCCATCCTCCTCAAAGCGTCCTCCCCGCTTCTTCCCCCTTCCAACTCTCACCTCCATCTCCCCCAACCTTCTGCCTCACTCTTCCCCCACCTAAAATAACACCTCACTATGCCTCACCCAATCACCATCAAACCTTTTGTCCACCCCCATCCTTCCCTTTCTCCGAGCTATTCTGAAATCTCGGACACACCTTCAACAGCTCTCCCTACCCCTTCCTCCTCTTCCACATCTTACCCTCCCCCCCCCCCCCCTGTTCTGTATCCGATGCTCCCCCTTCCTCTTCATTAATGGTATGGACCTCAAACATCCAGGGCCTTCATTCAAACTTGACTGATCTCTCCATACAGGTAGCTTCTGACAAACCAGACGTGATCTGCTCAGCAGAAACTTTCCTCCTTCATGATGTCTCTGATTCCTTCGTATCTCTCCCGGGTTACTCCCTCCTCCGGTATGATAGACCTGAGCCTCGTCCTGGAGGTGGGGTTGCTATCTTTATCAAAAACTCTCTTTCTCACTCGCCCTGCACTGCCCTCTCTCCACCTCACCCGCAGGAATACCTCTGGCTACGGCTTCCCCTTCGTTCCCACCTCTTGTTCATATGTGTGTTGTACCGTCCACCAAACAGTGATAACTCCATCTACATCTCGCTGTCTGATAATATGGACCAACTTCTATCTACTCATCCCAACTCTCTCTTCCTCATATGTGGTGATTTAAATTGTCACCATGCCAGTTGGCTGGGTGTGGGTACCTCTCTCACCAGCCATGGCTCTTCAGCAAAGGACTTCTGCGACTCACTGGGACTGACACAATCTGTCAATTTCCCGACCCGGATCTCAGTCAACGGAGCATCTTCTCTTCTGGACTTGGTTATGACTATCTTCCCTGAAAATGTCTGCTGCTCTTCTTCTGCTCCAATCGGCTCATCTGATCATGTGCTTGTTAAAGTGGACATCTCTCTGACCATTCTCAGAGAGCCTCCTCAGCATCGACGAGTCTGACATTTCACTCAGGCCAACTGGCATGGTCTTCAAGCAGCCATCAATCATCTGGACTGGTCTCCCATCTCTACCGCCTCTGACATCAACTCATCCTGGGAATTCCTCCAAAGTAAATTGCTCTCTCTCATGCACAGATTTATCCCATCTCGTCTTCAGTTGTCATACCCTTCCTCCCGTCCACAGTACACGGAATCTTGTAGTGAGGCTGTTGCCCAGAAACAACTTGCTTTCGTCTCCTGGAAAGCAAATCCAACGGAAGGAAATCTCATTTCCTTTCACAGAGCCCGAAACAAGTGTGTGTCCACCCTCAGGAGAGCCAGGAAACAATATCTCTCCGTTCTCAAGACCAAACTCTCTTATCTGTCTCCCGCTTCCAAATCCTGGTGGCGTCTGGTCAAATCTGTTTCTGGTGTTTGTTCCCCCTCCATCCCCTCCCTTACCTCAAATGGCTACACAGCTGACTCTGCTCGTGGAAAAGCTGAATGCCTCAACTCTGTGTTTGCCTCCAAATATTGTGTCCCAAACCCATCCCTCTCTGAACCCACCATACCCAGTCGTACCCAGCTGCTCCTGGACTCTGTGTCCTTTCCTCCTGACAAGGTGAAAAAGTTTCTGTCAACCCTCGACTCTGATTCTGCAACTGGACCTGACGGCATCAGCCCACTGGTCCTAAAATCATGTTCTTCTGCTCTTTCACTCCCTCTCTCTGTTCTCTTCACCCTCTCTTTTTTTTTTATTTTTATTTTTTTTTTCTTTGTATACAAGATCGAGGCTCGTGAAAGAGCGAACATTAATCACACAGAAAGACAAACAGACACATAAAACAAATAACATTGGGAGCGGTAGACAAGATGGGGAGAGAGGGGGAAGGAGACAAACACAACATTTGAGAGCAGGGACCGAGAGACATGGAGACATCGAGAGAAATGTGGGAGGGAGAGGGCTTTGGGGGGGAGGCATGGGAAGGGGGGGGGGGTGGGAGAGGTATAAAACATATGGACACTGCCAGGACTTCCAGGAAAGAAGTTGGAATTTCAAACAAGGTGGATCTGGGGTGAATTAGTGGGGGTAGAAAAGTTCAAGGTTTTGGATGGGGGAACTGAAGAGATGGTGGTGAACAGCTGTTTTAAAGACCTGGAGGGAGGAGTGTGATTGAAGTGAGTGTGGGAGTTTGTTCCAGAGGCGGGAGAAAAGAGGAATGAAAGAGTGAAGGTGAGCAGAGAGCCGAGATTTCGGCAGTTTAACCATCAGAGGGTGGCTGGCAGATCTTGTGCGACCTGTAGGAATATTTGGGGGACAGAGCACAGAGAGAGCTGGGGGAGCAAGGCCGGAGAGGAGTCGGTAGAAGACAGAAAGACCACCTACCTGCCTGCGGTGAGTGAGTGAAAGGCCCTCAGAGATAGCTCCATCGCGGGAGATTCCAATGATTCTGAAAGCTTTGGATTCAACAGCGTGAAGCCGAGCCAGGTGTGAGGCAGGAGCACCAGCCCATAGTGGAGAACAGTATTCCATTGAGCTGCGGATGAAAGCCTTGTATGTGGTGAGGAGCTCAGGTGTGCCTAGGAAGGACTTCGCACGACGGAGGATGCCCAGTCGGCGACTGGCTTTGGAGGCCAGCTTGGAAATGTGGTTTTCCCAAGAAAGGTCATGGCAGATAGTGAGACCCAAAAGCTTGAGCGACAGAACTTCTTGGAGAGGATTGTTGAGAAAGTAGATGGGAGGGTTGTCCAGTCGATCCTTTCGAAGAGACATAGTAAGAGTGTGAGATTTGTCAGGATTGAAAGACATGTTCCACTTGTTTGACCAGTCTGTGATTTTGGCCAGGTCTTCAGAGAGTGAGGAGGCTGCAGACTGCCAATCTGAGGGAAGAGGAATGGAGCGGCAGAGAGTGGAGTCATCAACAAAGAGATAGAGAGGATTTTCCAGAGAGTCGGAAAGATCATTGATAAAGACCAGAAAAAGCACAGGGCCCAGCACACTGCCTTGGGGAACTCCAGCCTGAACAGGAAGGGGAGATGAGAGAAATCCATTCAGGGCCACACGTTGACTACGACCAGAGAGGAAGTCCGCCAGCCATGCGTGGAGATTTCCATGGATACCATAGGAGGAGAGTTTGGTGAGCAGAGCGGGGTGCCAGACCGTATTGAAGGCACGTGATATGTCAAGGGAGACAGCTCTGATTTCCTGTTTGGCATTGAGGACCTCCATCCATTGTTGAGACAGCAGAAGCAGCATGTCCAGAGTAGAGTGACCTGGTCTGAAACCAAATTGATGATCAGAGATCAAGCCATTGGAGAAGAGGAAAGATTTCATATCCGAAGCAATGATGGATTCCATGACTTTGCTGATAATTGGGAGCAGGCTGATTGGTCTGTAGTTGCAAGGATCTGTTTTTGCACCTTTTTTGTGTAAAGCGGTAATGTTTGCTGATTTCCAGGATGCTGGCAGATGACCATGAGCAAAAGATAGGGTGAAAAGAACAGAGAGGGTGAGATAGAGCGGCAGAGCAGGATTTTAGGACCCGTGGGCTGATGCCGTCTGGTCCAGTTGCAGAATCAGAGTCGAGGTTTGACAAAAACTCCTCCACCTTGTCAGGAGAGAAGGACACAGAGTCCAGGAGTAGTTGGGTTCGACTGGGAAAGGTGGGAACAGAGAGAGATGGGTTTGGGACTGAGGATTTTGAGGCAAACACAGAGTTGAGGCATTCGGCTTTGTCACATGCGATGTCAACTGTGTGGCCATTTGAGGTAAGGGAGGGGATGGAGGGGGATCAAACACCAGAAACGGATTTGACCAGACGCCACCAGGATTTGGAGGAAGGAGACAGGTTTGAGAGTTCATTCTTGAGTGAGGAGAGATAGTGCTTTCTGGCACTCCTGAGGGTAGACACACACTTGTTCCGAGCTAGGTGGAAGGAACTGAGATTGCCTTCAGTTGGATTAGCCTTCCAAGAGGCAAAGGCAAGTTGTTTCAGGGCAACTGCCTCACCACAAGATTCAGTGTACCATGGACGGGAGGAAGGGTAAGACAACTGAAGGCGAGATGGGATAAATCTGTGCATGAGAGAGATCAGTTTGCTTTGGAAGAATTCCCAGGAAGAATTGATGTCAGAGGCAGTGGAGATGGGAGACCAATCCAGACGATTGATGGCTGCTTGAAGACCGTCCCAGTCGGCCTGAGTGAAATGCCAAACTCGTCGACGCTGAGGAGGCTCTCTGAGAATGGCCAGAGAGATGTCCACTTTGACAAGCACATGATCAGAAGAACCGATTGGAGCAGAAGAAGAGCAGCAGACATTAGCACGGAAGTTTGTCATAACCAAGTCTAGAAGAGAAGATACTCCATTGGCTGAGATCCGGGTCGGAAAATTGACAGATTGTGTCAATCCCAGTGAGTCACAGAAGTCCTTTGCTGAGGTGCCATGACTGGTGAGAGAGGAACCCACACCCAACCAGGTGGCATGATGACAGTTGAAGTCACCACATATGAGGAAGAGAGAGTTGGGATGAGTGGATAGAAGTTGGTCCATGTTGTCAGATAGTGAAATGTAGATGGAGTCATCACTGTTTGGGGGACGGTACAGAACACATATGAACAAAAGGTGGGAGCGGAGAGGAAGCCGTAGCCAGAGGTACTCCTGGGGGTGAGGAGGAGAGAGGGCAGTGCAAGGAGAGTGAGGAAGAGAGTTTTTGATAAAGATAGCCACCCCACCACCAGGCCGAGGCTCAGGTCTATCATACCGGAGGAGGGAGTAACCAGGAAGAGATATTAAGGAATCAGAGACATCTTGAAGGAGGAAAGTCTCTGTTAAGCAGATCAAGTCTGGATTGTCAGAAGCAACCTGTATGGAGAGATCAGTCAGGTTTGAGCGAAGGCCCCAGATGTTTGAGGTCCCTACCGTTAATGAAGAGAGAGGGGGAGCATCGGGTACAGGACAGGGGAGGGGAGGAGTAGGGTAAGATGAAGGATGAGAGGGGGAGGTAGGGAGAGCATTTGATAGTGTGTCAGAGATTGCAGAAGAGTTCCAAGAAAGGGAAGGATGAGGAGGATGAAAGGTTTGATGGTGAAGGGATGAGGCACAGTGAGGGGTTGTTTGAGGGGGGGCAGAGGAAAGTAGAAGGTTGGGGGGGGGGGGGTGGAGGTATGAGATAGAAGGGAGACGAAGTGGGGAGGAGGCAGCTTTGAGGAGGAGGGGGGGAGGAGGGAGAATTGGAGAGGAATGGTATGGGGGGAGATTTGAATGGGAGGGGTTGGGGGGTAGTTTTGAAGGGGAGGAGTGAGGGGGAGTTTAGGAGGGGAGGGGCAAGGGGGGAGTTTGGGAGGGAAGGGGCAAGGGGGAAGTTTAGAAGTGGAGGGGCAAGGGGGGAGTTTAGGAGTGTAGGGGCGAGGGGGGGGGATTTGGAGGGGAGGGGCAAGGGGGGAGTTTAGGAGGGGAAGGGCAAGGGGGGAGTTCAGGAGTGGAGGGGCAAGGGGTGGATTTGGAGGGGAGGGGCAAGGGGGGAGTTTAGGAGGGGAAGGGCAAGGGGGGAGTTCAGGAGTGGAGGGGCAAGGAGGGAGTTTAAGAGTGGAGGGGCAAGGGGGGAGTTTAGGAGTGTAGGTGCAAGGGGGGGGATTTGGATGGGAGGGGCAAGAGGGGAGTTTAGAAAGTGGATGATTAATGAAAGACGAACATTGAAAACAAATTGGGTTTGTTGTGATTTTCAAGTTAGCAATCCGATTCAGGACGATGGAGGAGGGATGGAATGAATGTGAATTTAGACCATGTAGTGAGGGAGACGTATAAGATATTGAATTTCTTTTTTTTGAAGTGGAATGAGTTGGAGAGGAAATTGAGAAAAGCCTTTTAAATAGGAAGAAAAACAGCGTGTTGTAAAATACCACTGAGTAAAACACTGAAGGGGAAAGGTTAAACATATTTAAATAATATTTAAACAGAACCGTGAACAATCTTATATGCACAAAATACCAACGGGGGGAGAGCCGAGAGGGACCACCACGAGTCCCGTGAAAAGGGCAAACGGTGGATGTCAAGGAGATAATGGGGGCGGGGCGAACAGCACACCTGGACAGAAAATACAGTATGAGACAACAGTACACGTGGAGAAAGGAAAATAAATGTTTTTTTTTGTTTTTTTGTTTTTTGGGGGGGGGGGGGATTTAGAACGTTAGACAGAGTATTATGTTCGGGATAGAAGGGAAAAAACTAAGAGCCAAGCAAAACACGCTTAAGTTAACAAACACCGACGGGGGTACAACTACAAGGCCGCACACGAGGAGCAGCACATGATTAATTAATTACGAGTTACAGGAAATTCAACCAAACTAACTATAATCAAACAATAACGCATGGACGATAAAATAGCGAGTTGAAATTTGACAATCTATCTGGGGGAAATGGGGGAGAAACACGTGGTCGAAGAACGAACGAACGAATAAGAATGAATAAACGAACGAGAACAGAGAAGGAAATGTTTTTTTTTGTTTTTTTTTTTGTTGAGATTTACATAAGGAAGTAGGCTATGGGATGAAAAGACTGGGAAAACAGAGAACGAAAGTTATTGGATCACAAAACGACGGACCGCTGAGAGAAAAACAAAGCCTCAAGGTTGTACAGTGTACACTGTACAAGGCCTCAAGACACGACACGAATTAACACGATTTTCAATACAGGTATGAAAGATTTGCACCGAAAATCTTCGTCGGGAGACAATATATACACCATAAAATAAATACAGTTATAACGAAAATACAAATGGGAACAATTACTTAACTTCGATTTCGATGGAGAGCGTGGAGAGCTGAGAATAAACGAACCCTCGCCAGCAAGACCGGAAACGGAAATCAAAGGAAGACTGTTTCTTGAGCAACATTCTCTCTGTTGCTCAAGGTCATCCGCCATCTGCTTGGAAATCAGCCAACATCACCGCTTTACACAAAAAATGTGCAAAAACAGATCCTTACAACTACAGACCAATCAGCCTTCTCCCAATTATCAGCAAAGTCATGGAATCCATCATTGCTTCGGATATGAAATCTTTCCTCTTATCCAATGGCTCGATCTCTGATCATCAATTTGGTTTCAGACCAGGTCACTCTACTCTGGACATGCTGCTTCTGCTGTCTTTACAATGGATGGAGGTCCTCAATGCCAAACAGGAAATTAGAGCTGTCTCCCTTGACATATCACGTGCCTTCGATACAGTCTGGCACCCTGGTCTGCTCACCAAACTCTCCTCCTTTGGTATCCATGGAAATCTCCACGCATCGCTGGCGGACCTCCTCTCTAGTCGTAGTCAACGTGTGGCCCTGAATGGGTTTCTCTCATCTCCTCTTCCTGTTCAGGCTGGAGTTCCCCACGGCAGTGTTCTGGGCCCTGTGCTTTTTCTGGTCTTCATCAATGATCTCTCCTAACATTGATCCCATCATTGATCCCATCAATGATCTCTCCATCAATTTTGGCTAACCCCCGCTCTAGCAGGGAAAATGGCCTTTAAAATGCATGTTGTTTGTTGTTGTATCAATGATCTCTCCGAATCTCTTGAAAATCCTCTCTATCTCTTTGCTGATGACTCCACTCTCTGCCACTCCATTCCTCATCCCTCAGATCGGCAGTCTGCAGCCTCCTCACCCTCTGCAGACCTGGACAAAATCACAGACTGGGCAAACAAGTGGCACATGTCTTTCAATCCTGACAAATCCCACACTCTTACGATGTCTCTCCGAAAAGACCGACTTGACAACCCTCCCATCCACTTTCTGAATAATCCTCTCCAAGAAGTTCTGTCACTCAAACTTTTGGGTCTCACTATCTGCCATGATCTTTCCTGGGAAAACCACATTTCAAATCTGGCCTCCAAAGCCAGTCGCCGCCTGGGCATCCTCCGTGTGCGAAGTCCTTCCTTGGCACACCTGAGAGCCTCACCACATACAAGGCTTTCATCTGCAGCTCAAAGGAATACTGCTCTCCCCTTAGGGCTGGTGCTCCTGCCTCACAACTAGCTCGTCTTCACGCTGTTGAAACCAAAGCGTTCAGAATCATTGGAATCTCCCACGATGAAGCTAACTCTGAGGGCCTTTCACTTACTCACCGCAGGCAGGTTGGTGGTCTTTCCGTCTTCTACCGACTCCTCTCTGGCCTTGCTCCCCCAGCTCTCTCTGGGCTCTGTCCCCCAAATATTCCTACAGGTTGCACAAGATCTGCCTGCAACCCTCTTATGGTTAAACTGCCAAAATCAAGACTCTCTGCTCACCTTCACTCCTTCGTTCCTCTTTTCTCCCGCCTCTGGAACAAACTCCCTCACTCTCTTCAATCCCACTCCTCCCTCCAGGTCTTTAAAACAGCTGTTCACCACTATCTCTTGTCTTCCCCCATCCAAAACCTTTGTCTTTTCTACCCCCGCTAATTTCACCCCAAATCTACTTTTTTGAAATACCAACTTCTTTCCTGGAAGTCCTTGGTGTACTTGTGTTTATACTTCTCACACCCCCACCCTCTTCCCCCACCACACCCTTAACCCTTCCACCTTGCATCCTACACATACATCCTTCACCAAGCTTATCAGTTCTTTCGTGTAACACGCATATTGTAAGGGTAAAGGTTTCGATCTCGTTGCAACATCCGCTGGAATGATCCTGAAAATTCCCAATCCCTGTTTTCCTTTACTCCTTGATTTGCCAGGAAGAACATTCATTGCAGTTTTGAAAAATTTCGACCATTTTTGGTGCACATGCTGATGGTTTCCGAGGTCTCTTTGGTTCAAGCGCAGTGATTTCTTTCAACATTATCTGCCAAATTAATTTATTTCATTTCTTCAAGGTGCTCATATTGTCCCAAATGAGGCCTTGAAGCATCATTTCATTGGAATCCCACTCTTCATCTCAGTGCATATAGAAACTAGAACGGTGCCGGGTAGAGAGCACCACCGCCAGCTGAACAGTTTACGTCCTGTATCTCACTGATAGGTCATATCTGGATTCGGACCTGAGCCAAAATCTAATCAGCTTGTTCTTGTCATCTAACCAACTTATCCACAAAGTTTTGTTATAATCTGTCCATAACTTTTTGAAATATGCTATATATTGTTTTTGTTCCTATCCCTCAATGGTGAAGAATCACTTAAAAAAATTATCTGATCTGGATCCGGATTTGAATCTTCACCAAAATTAATCCAATCCGTCCTTGTCACACACCCAAACTGTCCACCAAGTTTCGTCCGAATCCGTCCTCAACTTTATGAGATATCGTGCTATATATACATCGATGTTTTTGCCCAATCTCTCAATTGTGAAGAATCACTTCAAAAAATTCTCAGATCTAGATCCGGATTTTCACCAAAATCTAAACAATTTGTCCTTGTCACATACCCATCCTCTGCACCAAATTTTGTCCGAATCCATCCACAACCTTTTGATATATCTTGTTTACAAAGAGACAAACAAACAGACAGAAAAACAGACTGGGGAAAACATGATCAACATCCACCTTAGGTGGCAAAGGTAACAATATTCTGGCCTCATTTTCTGTTTGTGGACGACCTTTAATTGTCATGTCCAAAAATGCACTGAACAGTTTTTCACAAAGATATTGTCCTGTCTGTAGCCAATGAACACCAGCCTTGGACG
Organism: Myxine glutinosa; assembly: GCF_964187855.1. Classification (NCBI taxonomy): domain Eukaryota; kingdom Metazoa; phylum Chordata; class Myxini; order Myxiniformes; family Myxinidae; genus Myxine; species Myxine glutinosa. The sequence goes on along the minus strand of NC_136264.1, from coordinate 191,345,178 downwards.
AATAGCTGGACGGTTTTTAATTCCGAGGCGACTGCCCGAAAAATGGTGGTTGTTTTTGGCGCATGTGGGAATGAAGGAAATGGAGTGCATACCTGGACGAAGCGCACGGGTTTAATCCAAAACCCACAACGAACAGACATGACAAGGAAATTCAACAATACTAATTTAATGAAAATAAATGAAAGACGAGAATGTCAAAATAAATGTTGAGGTAAAAACTAAAATTCTAACTGAGGTACCGTCCGTGTCACATACCCATCACACGCACATTCAAATACAGACAAGGGGACAGCTAATAAAATAAAATCTCTTTAGCTGGCCGGCACTCAGTTTTGGCCTCAACGAGGAATTTTAGGAGCTTGGCGGCTGTTGAAACTCAATGCCACCTCGCGGAGCGCACACGATGGCTGCGGAGTTGCACCCCACCACGCCACAAACGTTAGGTACTTTGTGAGGGTGGGTCCTCTACTGTCTGGGGAAGCACAACGTGGACCCAGTCCACCACCACCTCAGCAGTATCCGAAACCTCCTCAATAACTGCTGACTCGGCAGAAGCGATCCTCTCAGGTGCACACACAAACTAAAAGAAGCAGATCCTCCACCAACGTTCATTTCTCTCTAAAACCCCACACCGAGAGCGCGACTCTTTGTCCAACCATTATTTCTCACGAGAAACTTCTGCATGACATCACCCTGACCAATGGCCTAGTTCCACCAAATCACCCCATGTCTCCTTCACCAATCACAAAGCTCAGGACGTGGCAGGCCGGTTTTGCTCTTCCACGACCCTCGTACCACTCTGGGGGTGTGGCCTTTTTCCTTATTAGGTTTGTGGGGCGGGGTTTATTTGCCGAACAGCTCTGCCTGGCTTGCAGAGAACGGTTGTTGTTGTTGTTGTTGTTTAAATGGAGGGTTTTATGGCCGGCCTTGTTGTAGGGAAAAGCCACAGGGGGTAATCACATACTGGGGGAAAACTAACCTTAAACCCTATCTAGTTAACACAGCTTCACCCACCGTGTGAAGACACATAACCAATCTTAAGCTCCAGTTTCCCTACTTTAATACATCGAGATGTCTCCTATGCATCCACGGTTCATGCTATAATTATACAATCCTATCTTTACTATGGGATTCCATCATCTACCCTCCGCAAACGTAACAATATTCTTGATATTAAATGTGATTTATATGACACTCACAATCACTGATTAGCAACCTGCAAAGCCAAGGAAATGGGCACAATCTCGTGGGAGTTCTTTGCAAATGATGATGGCGTGAGTCGTCGTTTTGGACGAATCTCTTCCCTTCATTGGTGTGCTCACTAAGCATTGTGTGTCGGGCGATGGCTGTATAGTCTCATGCGGACCGACAGTGTCTCCTGCAATTATCGCAGGTATAGACTGGTCCTTGCAGAGATGGATGTTGGCAGATTTTTCTTTCTTGCCTCCACTGCCTCTGTTTTGCAAATATATCAGTGGTTATGCTGTAAGCATTGTGCAAATGCATAATCATGCATCCTAAAATCAGGATTTTAGAAAGTGATGTGCAATTTTGAAAAAATAATAACAACCAAGAACAATCAGAGATTGCAGACCCTCGCCAGGACGAGTTTGTGTGGTGCTTATTAGCCGCTGTGTTTGTGTGGTTTATTGATGATGTAGATTTATTTTCATTCAAGTATGGCTGCCGAACCACGTGACCAATGAGGTCATCAATTTAATTCTCCCATACAATTTTCGTGTAGATCATGCTCAAGAAATTTCAAACTGATCGGTTCAAGCATTCTACTAGTCTAATTATGACGTCATAAGACAGGCACTGATGACATCATCATGAATAGGTGTTGCTCCCCATGGGGAGTACTTAGCAATGAGCCATGTTTAAATATTTTCCACGGAGCGGTTTCGGAGATATAGAAGTGCAAAGTTTTTTCCAACATGGCGTCCATAGCACGTGAACTATGACGTCATAATCATAATTTTAAAAAATTACAGGCGTTCCTATGGTGAAAATGTCTTGGCAATCGGACCAACAGTTGCAGAGAAAAGCATGCTCACGTTCTGTGCGGACAAACAAATGGACAGACAGACAGACAAACTGACCCAAATGCAATACTCTCTCCTCCACTCTGGCAAGGGTAACAATAGCGTTATTGCCACTACTATAATAGTTGGTATTGTAATGACATATAAATATACTATCAAGCTACAAACGGTTATTTGAACCCGATAATTGCCCCCAATAGAGGGATAATGAAGGCCTATAGGGTAGGGACAGTGCTCCCCAATGTGTTACTCCATGCGGAGCTGCAGAGTGGGTTCTGAACTGGTGCGTGCTCCCCCAAGGGACCATCGCGGGCCCGTTGATCCAGTGTCTGTGGCATGTCGGACGTTCCTCCCAACTCTCCACACTCACGGCACGGCTACAGAGTCAAAACAGTTGAGCTCGTTCCACCGCCGGTAATGAGGGGTCTCCAAGGGGCCGCTCGTGTGGAGGGCGCCGAGCACTGACTACTATTGAGCGGGGCTGGAGGAACTCGGGGGTCCCGAAGGAGCATCGGGTCTTGCAGACAGAGAGCTAGTGATGGAGCCATGGGAGGGAGGATTGGGTGGCGTGATGTCACCTCAAAACTCGCAAGGGAAACTGCTTCATTCTCCTATTAAACAATCGGACTGTTTGATGACCGGTTCTCCAAGACGATGTGAGCAGCAGATTTCACTCTCCATCGGTCTTCATCTTTTGCCTTAATAAATTGATGAGTTGAGGACACAAATTCCTTCAACTGCATTTGATTTGGAGACATTACGAGAGAAATGTTGGAAATACGATGTAACATAATCTGGGAACTTTTTGGAAGGCAATGTCGACAGAACCTTTAATTAAACAAGTTGTCATCAATATGTGACCTCAGCACGTGATTTCCTGGAGAAAGGACAGGGCAATTAGGCTGTGAAAGTAATACATTATTGGGATTACAATTATTGATGAATGGGACTTTTATTTATTTATTCGCATACAGATTGTGCCTGCTTGGTGCATCATTTTCTGGGAGCATGGCTGTTCCGCTGATGCAGTACCCCCTTGCCAGCTAGTTGATACTCATTTTGCCCAACTCAGAAGGATGACAGGATGAGTCGACCTGCCTGGTGTTAATGCATTGTCATTACAGGTGCTTGAACTGAAGACTCGAGGATCTTAAGCCAGTCACCTTAACTGTTAAACCAACACCAGGCTTATAATGGGACCATGATTCTCTATTTGTGACAAATCTGATGTATACATTTATTATAACATCAGTTCTGTCACAAGCAATCAATACATCATGTGTCGCACGTTGAATATATAGTAGTATTGGAAATAAGGAAAAAAAGACATAAAATGTCATGGCCCTCGTGGTTTTATTAATTTTGCTGTATGGAGTTAAAGGCTGCCAGTCGGCCATTTTTGGTCCGATTACAAAGCGAAATCTTCTGCATACCTATGATGTCATGGATTGTCTTTGTACCAAGTTTGAACAAAATCAGACCATGCATGGGTTGGCGACACATTTAATAACAAAATGGCCGCCAGTCGGCCATCTTGGATCTGATCTCGAAAAAATTGCCATGCATATGTGAGCCATCATTCATTATCTGTGTGCCAAGTTTGAATAAGATCGCTAAATGCATGTCCGAGAAATGGTTGAGGACGTGTTCAATATCGGGGTTTTTATTACAACTAAATTGGCCGCCAGTTTACCAGTCAGCCATCTTTGATCAGATCACAAAATAAAGTGAGGTGCACGTGCATATCATTATAATTATACTCTGGTTGTGCCAAGTTTGAACAAAAGTGGACCATGCATGTTCAATAAATGGTTGGGGATGTGTTCTACATCGGGTTGTAACATCTAAAACCGCCGCCAGTTGGTCATATTTGATCACATCGCGAAAAAAATGATATGCATATGTATACCACTATGTGTTGTCATTGTGCCAGGTGCGAACAAAATTGGTCAATACATCTCTGAGATATGGTTGTGGACAAATGGACGAGACCCGATCCATAAGCCCTCATTTCGGACTATGTCCAACGGGGGCTAATAATTATGGAAACAAACACAGGATATGTACAAATAACAATTATCGCCTCCCACTAGGGATCTCCTCGTCATCTTCCAGCGCAGTATGGACACTCTTTTACAGGACATTCCACATGTTTGTGTGACCATGTGAAAAATCTGGAGGCAGTGCTTCTGAGGCTGTCAGAGGCGGGGATGACTGCGCAAGGAGAAATGTGTTTTTCAGGCCAAGGAGGTGGAGTATCTGGGCTACAGGATCGATGCAGAGGGGCTGCACCCTGTAGTTAGCAAGTTTAGGGCAGTGTTGGAAGTGCCAGTTCCCAGGAATGTGTCTGAACTGGTCATACCTGGGCCTCTTGAATTATTATGGGTGGTTTCTACCCAACCTGTCAACAGTACTTGCACCACTCCATGCTATGCTAAATAAAATAGCCATTTGGAAGTGGAGTGCAGAGCAAGATGATTCGTTCATGGCTTCCAAACAACTGTTAAGTTCTTCCAAGGTTCTCGTGCATTATGATGCCAAGAAAGACCTACTACTCGCATGTGATGCTTCACCATATGGCGTTGGGGCAGTGTTGTCTCATCGTATGCCAGATGGAACAGAAAAACCCATCGCTTTTGCTTCGTGCAGCCTGGCAACTGGCGCTGGCTGCTGCTGGCCAAACTGGCGGCCAGCAGCAGCTGAAAAAAAATACTCCCAACTTGAGAAAGTGGGCCTGACGGTGGTTTTGGAGTAAATAAATTCCACTCATACCTTTTTGTTCGGCATTTTGAAATCGCCAATGATCACAAGCCACTGCAGACCTTATTCAGTGCTACCAAAGGAGTGCCTGTATTAGCTTCTTCAATGATACAATGTTGGACGCTAATTCTGGCAGCGTACGACTGCACATTGACGTACAAGCCTGGCAAGGATTTGGGGCATGCTGATGCTTTGAGTCGTTTGCCTTTATGGGACAGCCACAAACGGGTACCCACTCCAGAAGATTCTGTGCTCCTCATGGAATTCTTAAATTCTTCGCCAGTAACAGTTGAAGAGATTCATAGTGGACGAATCGGGACCCTATTTTGTCACGTGTGCGTTGCTGCATAACCAAAGGTTGGCCTGTCTCGACAGATACAAAGCTCCAGGCATATTCACTGTGTAAATTTGAACTGAGCATTCAGGATGATGTAATCTTGTGGGGTACTAGGGTCGTGGTGCCCCCTCCAGGGAGATCTAGAGTGCTAGAAATGCTCCATGAGGAAACAACCTGGAATAGTGCAAATGAAGGCGTTTGCTTGGAGCTATGTTTGATTGCCGAATCTCAATCTAGATATCGAGGGTACATTTCGCAACTGCCCCTCGTGTCAGATGAATGCAAAGTTGCCAGTGCCTAATCCTAACCCCAACAATGCATCTTTGGGAAAGGCCCTAGAAACCTTGGGAGCGTATACACATTGATTTCGCTGGGCCATTTTTGAGCAAAATGTTCCTGGTCATTGCTGATGCCTATTCTAAGTGGATGGACGTGCACCCCATGACAACAATCTCATCCGAGGCAACCATCAGCAAACTACAGACCTCATTTTCTACCCATGGAATACCCTCGACTCTTGTGTCAGATAATGGGCCATCATTCACGAGTAGTGAATTTCGTAGGTTTGTGGATGCCAATGGAATCATCCATCTTACCTTAGCACCATACCTTCCCGGGCCCAATGGCTTGGCTGAATGTTATGTGCAAACATTCAATGGGGGTATGTCAAAGCTCAATCAGGGTGGCATCAAGTCGAGAGTGGCCCGATTCCTTTTCAAATACCGCATAACACCCCCACTCGACCACTTGGAGGTCACCATCGGAGCTTTTGATGGGGAGGAAGTTGAGGACACGCCTGGACCTATTACAGCCGGATGAGTATGTAAAGGTCCGCAAGGTCCAAGCGAAGCAGAAGTCCTGGCATGACAGACACTCTAAGGAGAGGTTTCTTTCATGTGGGAGATCACGTGTATGTGCTCAATTTCAGTCGGGATAATCGCTGGTTGGGGGGGGGGGGGGGGGGGTCCGTACTGGAGAAATTTGGTTTGTCTCTTATCGTGAAACTCTTGGATGGCCAGAATGTCAGGAGACATGTGGATCATGTGAGACTGGCACCCACTGAATTAACCGGTGACATACCGGGTCCATTGGAACCATCCGTCGGGGTTACCACCCTGGATAGAGTGGCAGATATCATTCCGGAGGGCCACGCTCCAGAAGGCCCTCGCAAGGATGCTTTCCAGGGAATTCCTGCTGCAGAGGAAAGTGAACTATCACCTCCTGTGGCATCAACATAAGTGGGAATGCTCTGTCGCTCTTCTCACTCCAGAAGACCCCTAACCGACTGGATTTGTGATCTTTAATGAACTTTCCTTGAAGATTTGGTTTTTTGCTGTGCATGACTTTTGGGTATTTTTGGTGTCAAAGGCAAGCTGCAATGGTTCGACAAGAGGGGTCATTGGTATTGTTTGTGTTTTTGTGGTTTCAAAAAGGGAAAGAGAAAATCACTTGGTGTTTAATGGATAGTTGACATCAGTGTTTGAAGGTTTGGGATGTTGGGGGTGGGATTTATCATCTCCATGTTTCTTCGCAAATCGTTGGTGTGGTTCACAGGGGCATTTTCTATTAAGAGTGCATTAGGAAGTATGTTAGATATGTTTGTGTAAGCTTAAGAAGGAAGGAATGTAACATATTGTGCTTTACGGTATTGGAATGGAGCATATTGTGCTTTACGGTAATCGGGCAGACGTCCCTGATCGGGAGCAAGGTTGGGCTTCTGGGAAGGGGCGGGGCAAGCGGGAGATCGGGCGCGATGGCGCCAGGATTGCAACTCGAGCATTGGACAGTGATGAAACATTTTGCATTTACTGGACTGGTCTTTGCGTGATACACTTCACCATGAAAACATGTATGTGCAGGTAATCCTTCATTAACTCCACCACCACTGGTAGGTGGAGGTTATGTTTTCACCCTTGCCTGTTAACAGGATATCTCAAAAAGTTGTGGATGGATTAGGACGACATATGGTGGAGAGTTTGGGTGTGTGACGAGGAGTACAAACTTAATAGATTTTGGTGAAGATCTGAATCATCATCCAGATACTAGGATTTGTAAGTGATTCTTCACCATTGAGAGATAGGGACCAAAACGATATATAGCACGATATCTCAAAAAGTTATACACGGATTATGACAAAATTTGGTGGACGAGTTGGTTAGGTGACAAGGATAAGCCAATTCGATTTTGGTTCAGTTATGGATCCAGATTCGGCCTATCAGTGGGATCCAAAACATAAACTGTTCAGCCTGGTGGAGATGTGCTCGCTACTGAGTGTAGTTCTTGTGTTTTCACCCCTGTCTGTCTGTTTGTTTGTTTGTTTGTTACTTGCCGGAAAAGATTCCGGCAAGTATGTTGGTTGGTTGGTTTGTCTGTCTGTTTGTCTGTCTGTCTGTCTGTCTGTCTGTCTGTTTGTGCGCAGTACTACGTCTACACCATTGTACATAGAATCGCCATACTTTACACACATATCTGTCTTGCCCTGGAATAGATTGTGCCCAATTTTTAACTCTCTCGGCCCAAGGCCTCCATTATGACGTCATAATTCGATAATTCGACAAGTACAAATCTTCATCCAATCAAGATGCAATTTCTTGAGCGCCATGTCGGCATAAACTGGTGGAGAAAAAAAAATAACGATGACGTCATCGGTCACGTGGTTCAGCCGCCAGCTTGGAAAAACCGAAAACCTTTGCACCTCTATATCTCCGAAAGTGCTGAACAGAAAAAATTGAGACATTGCTCATTGTAAAGAACTCTCCATGGGGAATAAAATATGTTAATGATGATGTCATAGGTGCCTCCATTATGACGTCATAATTCGACAAGTACAAAACTTCATCCGATCAAGATGAAATTTATTGAGCATAATCTAGGAATAAATTAGTTTAGAAAACAAATAATGATGACGTCATCGGTCACGTGGTTCGGCCGCCATATTTGTCCAAAATGGCCGATAAAAAAGTACATTCCGGCAAGTCCTCGGTCTCTGACCGATTTTCCATTTGGTTGTTTGTCTGTCTGTGAACAAAATATCTCAAAAGGTCGTGGATGGATTCGGATGAAATTTGGTAGAGACGTAGTGTATGTGACAAGGACGAAATCATTAGATTTTGGTGAAGATCTGGATTCGGATCCGGCTCGTAGAATATTTAAAGTCATTCTTCACCATTGCGAGTTATGGTCAAAAACGATCCATAGCAGGATATTTCAAAAGGTTATGGACGGATTTGGACGAAATTTAGCGAAGTGGATAAGTCATTGTTTGGTTTCGCAGTTGGAGGTTTAAACCACACTATCAATACCATAACTTGCACTGATGATATATGTGTTTGCATCAACAACTCCAATGACATTGCTAGGATACTTTCGTGTCATGGTTTAGAGTTTATAGCAAAGCGCCATCAACTAAAATCAACTGGCTAAAAGCAGAAGCACTGGGGATTGAATCCCTTTCCTACCCCCCGTTTTTCCCACCCCATCTCCTCCCCCCCCCCCCCCATCTCTCCCTTCGATAATCACCTGGAGGAGAGATAGAATCAAATTTTGGGGATTTTTCCTGGTGCTGGAATTTTCACGAGACATAATTGGGAAGGTTTGTCGAAATGCATTGAATTGCTTTTACTTGGATAGAAAGGCCTACTCTGTTATAGTACACTGATAAGTCTCACAGTGGCAGAGTATTGGTAATAAATAACTTGATTACTTCCATCTTATGGCACAAGGTTTTGACTCTCTAACTACCGCTGTGTTGGTCGACTAAATACGTGTGTCACTCATTTCTTCTGGTCTGGAAAACATTGGCTCCGACTAGAAAGGTTGAATTTACTGATATCTCAGAGTGGTCAAGGACTTGTCATCGTGAAGTGCCGAATCATGGCCTTCCATCTTCGTACGATATGTATTTATTTTGCATGAGCCTGTTTTGCCTTGGATATACCTTGCAAACCGTCTTTTGGGCCCAGCTGAGAATTTCGGTCATGCTTAGGAGCTTTTCCTCATGGACTTGACCAAGGTCGATTTCTTTTCACTGCCTTCATTATATCAGAGTCTGTTAAATACTTGGCGTATGAGAGGTCCATGTTTTTAATGAGCAAAACACACTCTTTGAAGGTCTTGATAACAATCGGATCTTTATCCAGAAGTTTGTCAATGCATCGATAACTAAAGTGTGCCACCTTAAAATAATGCCAATGAAACCTTGTATCTACAATGCTTAGAAGCTCTTTTTTCCATCCTCGTCTACCCGTGCACCTTGTAAATGGTCCGCAGTCCTGCCACACACTTCTCATTTGTCCCCAAATTGAGGGTGGTAAAATAAAAACCTGTGCCAAAACGTGCGGGTTATCTCCAATGGAGAATCACACATGGGTTACTACCCACAAACTCTTCTTCACCGCTTCTCGATAAGCGATCAGTGTCCTTTTTGGGAATATGTTGAAACCCTGCCCCACATTCGATGCAATCGTTTAACTCCCCTCTTAATTTTATTGAAAGTGCTACTTGCATGTCTTTTCTTTGATTTTGGTTTGACAATTTTCAATTTTGGTCCAAGTGACCTACAAACAACAGTTCTTGCAAACTGTTTCACTTTCCAAGCAAAATTGACAGTTTAAAAACTAGGAAATCAAATATAAATAATTCTTTGAACAGTACGGATTTGAACGGCATGGCAATGTTCAGCACTTTGTGAAAGCCGGATAAAACTTTTACTCTCTTTCCAGCCAACTTGAACTTTCTGAGAAATTATGGTGTATAAATGATGATTTTTGTAAAATATCTGATAGCCAAAGGGCTATCAGATATTTTACAAAGATTACAACTACAATTTCCTAATAACAAAAATTTACAAATAATGGTGCTTACTTTCTAGCATTTATTTATTTTTGTGCTTTTTTGGTAGATTAACCCTTTGTTAACTCAACTGGACTACAGTCCAGTTGAGTTCATCACATACTGAACCCTCCGGCGTCCGGCGTCTGTCGTCGTCGTCGTCGTCTGTCGTCCGTTAACTTTTCGACGTTAACACTCCAGCGTCCACAAATATCAACCGATTCTGATCAAACTTGACATGCAGCATCCTTACCCCAAGGACCAGGTTGGTATTACATTTCAGCCAGATCCGTTGAAAAATGGCGGACTTAGGCGACCATTTTGTTTTTGGTCATGAAAACGACGTTAACACTCTGGCGTCCACAAGTATTCTGCAACATTGTTGCAAAGTGTAACATTGTATCAATTGTAAAACAAGGACAAGTATAAGGATACAAGGACCTTAAAATTATTACACAAGGTTGTTGGCTTTTCATTTAAGTCAAATCTAGTACAGACAACTGACCTACTTTAAAGTTGTCCAGTCAGTTCAGTTGAGTTCTGCTTCCCTGGAAGCTCGTTTTTTATGGTTTCCTCTAAAAAGAAATTGTTTGGAACTGTTTTCGTTTTCTTCAGGTTTCTTTTTTTTCTCTCCTTCTCTTTCTCTTTCTCTCTCGCCCCCGGCTGGCTGTTAGTGCGTTGGGTGTGGTGTCATGGCGTCTGCTCGTGTTTTGGCATTGTATCTCCGTGCTCGTGGTTTGTATCTTTACCCTGAAGGAACTGCGCTCCAACGCGAGTCGAAAGAATTGACGCGACCAAAGACGGAATTCGTCCGAGTTGCTTTATTGAAACAAAACAGCTCAGGTATTCTGACAAGCCCGTTTATCGGGCAGCAATATATATACACATTTATGTCGGGAAGTTTGCCCGCCAAAAGCTATACCGGGCATGCCCGGGTGTCAAGGGCGAGCCTTGGAAAGGCGAGTCTGGACCTGCCCGGGCGTGTTTGGCTGCGGCCTGGCAAGTCGAGGCTGGGCGTGCCCGGGCGCTCTGGGCGAGCCCTGGAAAGGCGATAGCGGGCATGCCCGGACGCTCTGGGCGAGCCCTGGAAAGGCGATAGCGAGCATGCCCGGACGCTCTGGGCGAGCCCTGAAAAGGCGATAGCGGGCATGCCCGGACGCTCTGGGCGAGCCCTGGAAAGGCGAGAGCGGGCATGCCCGGGAAAGACGAGACCGGGCGTGCCCGGGAGGTTCGGGCGTGCCCGGGAACAGTGAGTCCGGGCATGCCCGGGAGAGGCGCGTCTGGCCGTGTTCTGGCCGGTGCAAGGCGATTGTGTGCATCCAGCGGTAACCGCTACACACGCCCCTCCAGAATCGACCTGCACCGGCAGGGTCAATTTAAGGGGGGTCCGGATGACCCGGCCGAAGCGACCCCCGGAGGGTCGTGGGGAGGGGTCCGACGTGGTGGTGGGTGGTCGAGCGGGGGGAACTGTGGACGGGGGGCGGCCTCGCCGCGGAGGAAGGGCCAACCGTGGTGGTCGGTCGACGTCCATGTGCGCCGGTTTGAGGCGGTCCACAGAAATCCGGTCCGGCCGGCCGCCGAAGTCGACGATGAAAGACTTGTCGCCCCGTCGCAGGACCCGGAAGGGCCCGTCGTACGACGGCCGGAGTGGCCCCCGGTGCACGTCATGATGCACAAAGACGTACTCCGCTGTGCGAAGCCCCGGGGGGACGTAGGACTGGGGGCCACCGTGGTGGGACGTCGGCACGGGGGCAAATCGTCGGGCGGCCTCCTGGAGGTCCGAGCGCTGGCGAGCGGCGGACCAGGGACTGGTAGCGTCGGGCACGAATTCGCCCGGGACGCGGAGCGGCTGGCCGTAGACGAGCTCGGCGGCGGATGCCTGGAGGTCTTCCTTGGGGGCCGTGCGAAGGCCCAAAAGGACCCACGGCAGCCGGTCGGCCCAACCGTCGTCCTGAAGGCCGGCCATGAGTGCGGCCTTCATGGAGCAGTGAAACCGCTCGCACAACCCGTTGGCTTGGGGGTGGAAGGCCGTGGTGCGGTGCAGCGTGACCCCCAACGAAAGGGCGACCGTGCCCCAAAGCTCAGACGTGAACTGTGGGCCGCGGTCGGACGAGATGTCCGCTGGTGCGCCGAAGCGTGCGACCCAGGTGGCGATGAACGCCTGCGCCACGTCGGCGGTGGTGGTGGAGGCGAGGGGCACAGCCTCCGGCCACCTGGTGGTCCTGTCCACCATGGTGAGCAGGTGGGTGAACCCCCGCGAGGGGGGCAGGGGACCCACGAGGTCCACGTGGACGTGGTCAAAACGCCGTTCAGGCACGGCGAAAGGTGCCAGCGGGGCCTGGGTGTGGCGGTGGACCTTGACCCGCTGGCAGGCCGTGCAGGCGTTGGCCCAGTCGCGGATGTTTCGTCGAAGGCTGTGCCAGACGAAACGCGCCGACACCAGCTTCTGAGAAGCTTTCCGGCCCGGGTGAGAAAGGCCGTGGATGGAGGCGAAGATGCGGAGCTGCCAGGAAACGGGCACGATGGGGTGAGGCTGGCCCTGGGAGACGTCGCAGAGCAGGACGGTGCCCGCGAAGGGAATGTCGGCCAGGCGGAGGCCCGTGTCCGCCGCACGGAGTGCCTGCACCGAGGCGTCGGTGGTCTGGTCGGCCGCCATGAGCGCGAAGTCCACGCTGAGGTGGACCGCGTTCGCGCTGGCCCGAGAAAGACAGTCGGCCACGGCGTTGTCTTTGCCGGCGACGTGCCGGATGTCCGTGGTGAACTCCGACACGGCGGAGAGGTGGAGCTGCTGGCGGGCCGACCACGGCTCCGTGACCTTAGCCATTGCGTAGACCAACGGCTTGTGGTCGACGAAAGCCGTGAACGGGCGGCCCTCCAGGAGGTGTCGGAAATGGCGAACGGCCAGGAATAGCCCGAGCAGCTCGCGGTCGAACGTGCTGTAGTTTAACTCGTTCGGCCGGAGTTGCCGGCTGAAAAAAGCGAGTGGCTGCCAAACCCCGTCCACCCATTGCTCATGGACGGCGCCCACCGCGTAGTTGGAGGCGTCCGTAGTGAGGGCAATGGGCGCGTTGAGCACCGGGTGAGCCAGCAGCGTTGCGTCGGCGAGGGCCCGTTTGGCACTGGCGAAGGCCGCGTCCATGGCCGCGGACCAAACAATGTCATGCTTGGCCGGCTTGCCCCGGAGGGCCTCGTAAAGGGGCCGCATGAGCTGAGCAGCGCGGGGCACGAATCGGTGATAAAAATTCACCATGCCGAGGAACTCTTGGAGGGCCTTGATGGAACGGGGACGCGGGAACGTGGTGATGGCCTCAACCTTGGTCGGCAGCGGCACTGCCCCGGTCTTGGTGATGCGGTGGCCCAAAAAGTCAACGGTCGTCGCCCCGAAGTGGCATTTGACCGGGTTGACAATTAAGCCGTGCTCGCTGAGGCGACCGAACAGTGTTCGGAGGTTGAGGAGGTGCTCGGCGCGGGACGTGCTGGCGACGAGGATATCGTCCAGATAGACGAAAAGAAACGGCAGGTCGCGCAGCACGCCGTCCATCAAGCGCTGGAACGCCTGGGCCGCGTTCTTGAGGCCAAACGGCATCCGCAAAAATTCGAACAGGCCGAACGGCGTGAGGACGGCCATCTTCGGGACGTCGGCCGCCCGGACAGGTACCTGGTGGTAGCCCCGTATCAGGTCAATTTTCGAAAAGATGACCCGTCCCGCCAAACGGGCGGAAAAGTCCTGAATATGCGGGATCGGGTACCTGTCGGGGGTGGTAGCGTCGTTGAGACGGCGGTAGTCACCACACGGGCGCCATCCACCCCCCGGCTTTGGCACGATGTGCAGTGGCGAGGCCCACGCGCTATCGGAGCGCCGCACGATGCTGAGGTGCTCCAACGCGTCGAACTCGGCCTTCGCCACGGCGAGCTTGGCCGGGTCGAGGCGGCGGGCCCTGGCGTAGACCGGCGGGCCCGTAGTGGGTATGTGGTGCTCGATCCCGTGCCGCACCGCGACGGCCGAAAACGTCGGCCGCGTGAGGGCCGGGAATTCCGCGAGCAGGCGAGCGAACTCGTTCGCTGCCGGGAAGGCGCACGCCAGTTCGGTCGGCGCGGAGCTGCTCATCGTGCACGCCAGGGAGCTGAAGGTCTCGGCATTGACAAGGCGACGACGTTTGACGTCGACCAGCAGCCCGTGTGCGCAGAGGAAGTCGGCGCCCAGCAAAGCCATGGGGACGCAGGCAGTCACAAAAGTCCATTGAAAACGCTGGCTGCCGAAGCAGAGGGTGACGACGCGTGGGCCGAAAGTGCGTATGGCCGAGCCATTAGCAGCGACCAAAGAGGGGCCGCAAACGGCGTCCCGCCTGTCCTGCTCGGAGGCGGGTATGACGCTCAGTTGGGCGCCGGTGTCACACAGGAAACGCCACCCAGACGCTTTGTCCCGAATAAACAGCAAGTTGCCCGAGTGGCCGGCGCTCATGGCTGGGAATGAACGCCGGCCCCGCCGTTTCCCGACCTGCCGAAAGTGCACGGGGGCCGGCACGTCCGAGCCTTGTGTCCGAACCTGGCATGGTAATAACACCACGCACGGTCAGGTGGAGGCCCCGGCCATCGTGTCGGAAGCGGGCGGTGCGGCGTGGCGGCCGCCAGTTGCACCGGCAGTTCGGCCTCCAACCGCGCAGGGCGCTCGGGCATCGTGGGCGTCGCCTCGGACGGCGGCGGGCTCCAGGTAACCGCGCCGATGTGCTGGCCCGCCGAGGAGATCTTATCGGCTTCCCTGGCGAGGGCGCGGGAATCCGTGATCAACGTGCCAGCCAGGGCGAGGCGTACCGGGTGAGGCAGCTGGCGAAGGAACAGCTCGCGGAACAGAAAATCCGGAGAGTGCTCACCGAGCAACGAGAGCATATAGTCCATGCGCTCTGACGGGCACGTGTCGCCGAGCTCGGGCAGAGCGAGCAGGCGCCGTGCGCGTGCTGCCGGTGAGAGGGCGAAAGCGTCGAGGAGGAGTGTCTTCAGCGCGTCGTATTTGTCAGCAGCCGGCGGGTGCTCGAGGAGGCTCAAGGCGCGGGCCGCGGTGGCGGAACCGAGCGCCGCCACAACATGGTGGAAGCGGGTGTCGTCCGCGGTGATGCCTCGCAGGGCGAACTGAGAGTCCGCCTGAGCGAACCAAACAGCCACGTGAGCCTCCCAGAAGGTAGGCAGTTTAAGCGTCACTGCCGTATCCATGTCGGTAGGTCACCAATGAAGGAACTGCGCTCCAACGCGAGTCGAAAGAATTGACGCGACCAAAGACGGAATTCGTCCGAGTTGCTTTGTTGAAACAAAACAGCTCAGGTATTCTGACAAGCCCGTTTATCGGGCAGCAATATATATACACATTTATGTCGGGAAGTTTGCCCGCCAAAAGCTATACCGGGCATGCCCGGGTGTCAAGGGCGAGCCTTGGAAAGGCGAGTCTGGACCTGCCTGGGCGTGTTTGGCTGCGGCCTGGCAAGTCGAGGCTGGGCGTGCCCGGGCGCTCTGGGCGAGCCCTGGAAAGGCGATAGCGGGCATGCCCGGATGCTCTGGGCGAGCCCTGGAAAGGCGATAGCGGGCATGCCCGGACGCTCTGGGCGAGCCCTGAAAAGTCGATAGCGGGCATGCCCGGACGCTCTGGGCGAGCCCTGGAAAGGCGAGAGCGGGCATGCCCGGGAAAGACGAGACCGGGCGTGCCCGGGAGGTTCGGGCGTGCCCGGGAACGGTGAGTCCGGGCATGCCCGGGAGAGGCGCGTCTGGCCGTGTTCTGGCCGGTGCAAGGCGATTGTGTGCATCCAGCGGTAACCGCTACAACCCTCCCCTTACCTCTTCTCACCTTTGTGCCGTCTTTTGTGTATCCCCCTTCCACGTTATCATCCCTTCCCCCCTCGAGAGAGTGAGGGAGCACACGTGGTGAGACCGGTAAAGGTTCCCCCTCAGGGCGGTTCCCTCTTCGGTTTTTTTCGCTTCGTGTTACAAATCATAATACTTTTTTCCGTTTATTTTTTCGTAAATATATATATTTTTCGTTTGTTTACTGGAGCTTTTTGGCTTCATTAACCCTTTATACATTTATCCTTTGTTTAAACGTGGAAACGATGGCGGATAGCTCTCGTTACACGTCTCTTGAAGCGCTAACCCGGAAGCATGGGTTAGTTTGCTCACCTCCGTCGGGAATCGATGTGGAGGCCATTATCCTTGCGGTCGGAGAGTTAATCGGTTTGGATAATGTAAAAGCGGCTTCTCGCATGAATAAACGCGTGGTAATCTTTGTTTCCACAGTGCCCATGGTTGCTCAAATAGTCGAGCACGGGCTCTTCTTTGCTCCCGACGTGTTTGTTCAGGTATGTCCACTCGACACGCCGGCAGTTCGGGTTTCTCTCTCTAACGCTCCTCCGTTCCTTAAGAACAAAGACCTGGTTACTGAACTAAACTTGGTTCTGTCGTCTCTTCAGTTACTATGGTTCCTGTACGAGGGAAAAATAACCGTTTAAAACACGACATGTCCTTTCGTCGTTTCGTTTATATGATTTTACCGCGTGGTGTAACCTCTTTAAATGCGGTATTGCCCTTCAAGGTCGAAGGTCACACTTATCGGGTCTTTGTCTCCACAGAGTCTCTAGTTTGTTTTGAGTGTGGTCAATATGGTCATTTAAAAGACTCGTGCCCGAAAAAGTCCACAGATAGTCACTAGCCTGAATGGTGATGAACAGCAAGGCTCGACTGAGATCGTTGTCGATGATGTAAACAATATGGGTGGTGCTGATGCAAACTCCATTGGAGACAAACAGAGAACCAGGAAAAGAACCCTCCCACCTTCTAGCGACCTAAACGAGCCTGAAAATAAGGTCTTGGCCGGTCCTCCAACCTACGCTCAAGTGGTTAGTGTCGTGAAAATCAAGCTCAGACACGACTTGACCTCTGGGTAGGTTTAATATCATTTAGATCTGCAGTACATCCTGTAAGAATACATGCATGCAACAGGCATTAAATCAGAGCATTTCATGAGCAGCAAAGGTTGATTCAATATAACAATGGTTAGCGCAGCACATTCTCAGCGCAGCATTTGGGGCGTACATACCATTCAAACTACTGGACTATGTCACAGTGAGTTCCGCTGGAGTGTCCGCGCGCCCCGGTTGTCCCGGGTCTTGTAGACGCCCCTTCCGTAGCGAGCACCCCTGGGTTCACCTTGGTATAATTTCACTACATTCTCCCCGCCGTTAGAACTATACTGCCGCTCGGCAGGTTGCAAGCAAGCATCAGCAATAAACGAATGGGTCACGTCAATCCACGTCAGTCGGTCCACCCGTAGCGGTCGGGGCGGCGAACCTCCCTGCCAGTTCGTGTTCGGAATCTACCGGGCACGGCGTCCCCAAGCCCGGAGTCCCCCGCGTCGGAATAGCCGCCGGAGGTTGGAGTCGGAGGGGGCGCCCCTGTGCCTTCGGGCACGGGAGTGGGGGACGACGGGAGTAACAGTGGCAGTTCCATAGGGGAAGTTTCGATAGAGTCCATAGACTCGTAGACGGGTTCGTCGATATCCCTGTCGTCGTCCCCACATGGGGCGAGATGGCGTACGGAGACAGTAGACTCGCGGCCATCCGCCGTTAACACGCGAGCATGCTCGGGATTAGCCTGGAGGACCTGCACCTTGTCAACAAGGGGGTCGTACTTGCTAGCGTGAACCGCTCGTTTGAGATAGGCGGGCCCCGGTTCAGCGAGCCAGCTGGGTAAAGATTGGATACTGCCGGAGCTTCTAGGGTGGTGGAACAGTCGTTCGTGAGGAGTCTGGTTGGTGGCAGTACATAGGAGAGCCCGGATCGAGTTTAGAGCGGCAGGTAGTGACCACGCCTATTTATCGAGGCCTCGGCCGAGGGTCCGAAGGCTTAGCATGACGGCCCGCCATATAATCCCATTAAAGCGTTCGATCTGTCCATTCGCTTGGGGCCGGTACGGGGTGGTGTAGCTCGAAGCGACATTATGCTGGAGCAAGTAGCCCCTCACCTCCTGGGACAGGAACACCGCACCCCGATCGGTATGCACGTAGGCCGGATACCCGAACATAGAAAACAAATTCTGCAGGCACCGAATAACCGTGGCAGCCGACATATCCCCGCACGTGTAAGCAAAGGGGAATCGGGAATACTCATCGACGATAGTGAGCAGATAGCGAGAGTTGCTCGACATTGGCAGCGGCCCTTTGAAGTCCATCGCCAAGCGCTCCCACGGTCTAGTAGCCCTAACGAGTGTCCCCATAGGGGGGTTATAAAAACGCGGTTTGAGTTCCGCACAGATCGCGCAATCACGGCAGATGCGGCGGATGTCCTCAATCGAGTACGGCAGATTGCCCGTGCGCACAAAATGCGCGAAGTGCGTTACCCCGGGATGACACATAGTGCCGTGCAAAGTGCGCAGCCCCTCCAAAGTTACAACCCCCGCGCAAGTGGCCGGCCTCGATAAGGCGTCAGCGACCAGGTTATCCTTCCCCGGGCGGTATTTGATGGTGTAGCAGAAGTCGGCGAGTTCGATACGCCAATGGGTGATTTTCTCATTCTTAATGCGCTGAGCATGTAAGGTGTCGTACATAAACGCAACACTCTGTTGGTCCGTGATGATTTGGAAACTCCGCCCAAGCAGATACGGCCGCCATCGCCGAATTGATTCGACGATCGCGTACGCTTCCTTTTCGACAGACGAATGCCTCCGCTCGGCGGAGGTGAGAGTCCGCGAGAAGAAAGCCACAGGGCGGCCTCCTTGGGAGAGAGTCGCCGCTATCGCATGATCCGAGGCATCACTCTCCAAAACGAAAGAGGCACTCTCGTCAATCGTCGCGACAGCGGCGCCAGCGATGTCGACTTTAAGGCCCTCGAAGGCCGCCAGGGCGGCCGGGCCCATGGGGAAAGTGTCGCAGGCCACGAGGGGGCGGAGCTTCGCGGAGAAATTTTGCACCCACTTTGAGTAGTGGGCGAACAGCCCTAGAGCGCGTTTCAGCGAAGCCCGATCGCTAGGCGGAGCCATATCGAGCAAAGGGCGCAGACGCTCCTTATCCGGAGAGACAGAGCCATGGGTCACGGTGTACCCCAAAAGGTCTACCGTGCGTAGAGAGTATTGACACTTCGCCGCATTCATGGTTAGGCGATATTTCCGCGCGACCTCGAGGAAGCGTTTCAGATTAGCGTCGTGATGCTCCTGGTCATACCCACAAACCGTAAGATTGTCCAGATAGACAAAGACATCGGTCAAATTCTCCTTCGCAACGAGGTCATCCATAGCTCTCTGAAAACAAGCAACGCCGTTCGTTACCCCAAAGGGAAGTCTCGTGAACTGGTACAACCGCTGACCCGATTCAAAGGCTGTAAAGACGCGATCAGCCCTAGAGATGGGGACTTGATGATACGCACTACGCAGATCGAGAGTGCTATAAACGGAATACAGGGCCACCTGGCGTACCAGGGCGTCCATCCCCGGTAAGGGGTAGGCATCCAGCTGTGTAAAACGATTAATCGTCTGCGAACAGTCGATTACCATACGCCGGCGGTGGGCCTCACTCCGCACCACTAAGACTTGGGCCTGCCACGGTGACCTACTGTGTTCTATGATACCGTCCTTTAAGAGCAGGGCCGTTTCTTCCGCAATGAATTGCGCGTCCGCGCGAGAGTAGCGCCGCGATTTGACGGCTACAGGGGTACAATCAGTGGTCAGGTTGGGGAACAGTGAGAGTGGCTCCATGTCCATTTGAGCGAGGGCGCACACAGCGAGCGTGTCCGGCCCTCCGAAGTCTATTTCCAAACGTCCATGCCGCTTAAGGAAATCAAGTCCTAACAGAACATCAGCGCATAAGGCCGGTAATACCATGAGATACACGTCCGGGAACGTGCGTCCCTTTATCACAAGTCTCAATCGACACGCCCCTTTTGTGCTCAACCGAAGTCCCTGAGAGGCCATGAAGATCCGGCGGGTTGTCCCGAGAACCGGCCACCCATGTTGATGCACGAGTCGCTGATCGATAAAACTATCCGTGGACCCCGTGTCAATCAATGCTTGCGCAAAAACGCCCGCGACCATGAGCGGAATGATGGCCTGCGCTAGGCCGGCAGACCCGGCAGGTATAGTACCGGCCGGGCGAGAAGATCGCGCCTCGCGGGTGGATCCCACGCCGGCTGCAATCCTTCGGGCAGCGTCGGCAGGTTGGGCCTCAGCAGGAGCATTGAAGTCAGTTGGCTCATCAGCAGTTTCATTCGCCAGAGTGGGTGTGTGTTGGTCGTAAGAGCAGCCGCCAGATGGCGCTCGAGCCACGTGAGAAAGATCTCTGCCTTCAGCAGATCCATATGCCAAAGTGGGTGCATGTAATTCGTAAGAGCCGCCGCCAGATGGCGCTCGCGTCACGTGGGAAAGATCTCTGCCGTCTGCAGATTCACATGCCAAAGTGGGTGCATGTAATTCGTAAAAGCTGCCGTCAGATGGGGCTCGTGTCACGTGCTGCGTTTGCCGCACTTCGAGAGGAGTTTCCAAAGCAGGAGCATGTCGCTTGTTTGAAGTTGGCGTT
The DNA here is from genome assembly GCF_964187855.1 of Myxine glutinosa. Classification (NCBI taxonomy): domain Eukaryota; kingdom Metazoa; phylum Chordata; class Myxini; order Myxiniformes; family Myxinidae; genus Myxine; species Myxine glutinosa. The sequence goes on along the minus strand of NC_136264.1, from coordinate 191,324,663 downwards.
CGAACGCCAGTCAAGGTCGGTCGTGCTGTGACCGGTCGCGTTCGCGCCATTTGTTTCGGCGGCCCGGTGTATCTCACCAAGGTCGGGTGGGTAGCCAGAGGCCCGCGAGAAGGAGAGCGGCTCTTCAAAGCCGAGTGAGACGCCCCGTCCGGCGCTCGATCCGTTGGCTCCGCGATGAGCCCATTCAAGGTCGCGCGGGGATGCGTGCCCCGAGCGGCCTTCCTGCAGACCTTTGCAAAATGGCCCTTGGTGGAGCACAGGTGACATGTCGCCTCCCGGGCCGGGCATTCAGAGCGAGGGTGCTGCCGATTTCCACAAAAATAACATTTTGCATACCGGTCAGGCCGTGGCCGGGCAGCGGCGGCAGCAGTGAGGCCGGAAGCGGAGTCCGCTTCAGGAGCTCCCACAGACTCGGCCGTCGTGGTGGTCGGGTCCCCCTCCGTATCCTCGGCGGTAGCCCTCTCAGGTCGCGCGAGTTGCGAGGTCCCCGCCACGACTCGTGGGTGATCATATGCGGTCAATTGTTCTCGGGCATCTGTGTATACGCGTGCCAGCCGTAGTGCTTCTGTAAATGTCAGATCCGCGACCTCCAAGAGTCGGAGCCGCAAGACTCCAGAACTAATTCCGGAGATGAATGAATCTCGGAGCAAGTCGTCCTGCACTTGCTCGTGGGTCCGGACGTCCTGCACGCAGTCTGCCAACAGGTAGCGCAACTCCTGCGCGAAGCGATCGATCGATTCAGATGGTTGCTGTCACCGCTGAGAGAGTTGATGCCGGCCGTGCACAGCGCTCCGTTTCTTTACGTAGAGGCGCTTCAGCTCGGCTAGAGCCGTAGCGTACGTCCCAAATCGAGAAATGTTCCGGAAAACAGTGTGATAGACCTTCGACTGTAACACGGACAGCTTTATCGCAGCGGTGGGCTCTGTCTCGTGAGCAGCAAAGTAATTCTCCAGCGTGTTGAGCCAGTGAGCGAATTCCGATGCTGATCCCTCAGCTTGAGGGTCGGCTCCGAGAATCGGTACCACGATCATCTTGTGGTCAGCCATTCCGGCGATCTAAATGATATTAAATGTCGTGAAAATCAAGCTCAGACACGACTTGACCTCTGGGTAGGTTTAATATCATTTAGATCTGCAGTACATCCTGTAAGAATACATGCATGCAACAGGCATTAAATCAGAGCATTTCATGAGCAGCAAAGGTTGATTCAATATAACAATGGTTAGCGCAGCGCATTGTCAGCGCAGCATTTGGGGCGTACATACCATTCAAACTACTGGACTATGTCACAGTGAGTTCCGCTGGAGTGTCCGCGCGCCCCGGTTGTCCCGGGTCTTATAGACGCCCCTTCCGTAGCGAGCACCCCTGGGTTCACCTTGGTATAATTTCACTACAGTTAGTGAAGGTAACGATGGAGCGCAACCTCCTCCTCAGCAGTTGCCTCCAGTTGAGGTAATCCCTCAGCATCCTCTGCCTTCAGAATATTCTGAGGGTAATGTGATAAATGCTGAAAATTTATGTGTTGGCCAGACAGCACCTGAGTCTCTCCGGTGTTCTGAGGGTAAACCTCCATGTGAGGTTGAGCCTCCATGTGTGTCCCCTGCTGAAGCTTGTGATGATTGTGCCACCCCTCCCTCTGTGGGGAGTGGTGAGTGTGTTGGAACTAGTGATCTGTCTGTGGAATCCTCCATTGAGGCAGCTGAGCCTTGTCAAGCTCATGGTCAGCAGGGTGATAGTGCTGAAGTCTCAGATTGTCGCGTCGATGAGCCCGTTGCCTCGGCAATGGACTCTCAATGCAATGATTGTGACTCTGATGGGGGTTCTTCCGTTGCCTCACTGAGTGATGGTGAGGCCGACTTCTCATCGGAGTGTGGCAGACACGAAAGCTCACTGGCGTGAGGGCATCATTCCACGCACCAAGTGGGCGGCGGCCACACCCGAGGGGTAGGCGTGGCCGCGGGATATACACCGGGCGCGCAGCCCGGAGCGCGCCAGTGCTACAGTTGAGCTCGTTTAATAAAGTTTCTTAAACTCAGCGCGTTGTCCGCTTCCTTCTTGTTGTACAAGCAAGCGCGCGTAGCACCGTGCTTCATTGGTGACTCCGACGTTCTGGTCAGCCGTCGCTGAGCACCCGAATACGCCATCGCAATGGCAAACAACGCGGTCTAAATGAAACTCCCCGAGTTCTGGGAGACGCAAGCCGAAGTCTGGTTCCTGCAGGCAGAAGCCCAGTTCCGACTTCGAGGCATCAAGGTGGACGAGACCATGTACTGCCACGTGGTCGCTTCCCTCGGGCCCGGCACGGCCGCTCGCGTCGTGTCGGTCCTGAGGAGCCCACCGGCCGACGGCAGGTACGAGGCGATCAAGCGTCTCCTCCTCGCCACGTTCGGCCTCACGGTGGATGCGCGGGCCGACCGCCTCCTGGACCTCCCCGAGCTCGGTGACACGCGACCGTCGGTCCGCATGGACCATATGTTGTCATTGATGGGCGACGAAACCCCAAACGCTCTTTTCCGGGCGTTATTTCGATGCCAGCTGCCGGCACGAGTCCGCCTCGCATTGGCCGGTTCTGTGACGACGGAACCCCGAGCGCTCGCTGCCGAGGCCGACAGGTTCTTCGCGGCTTTGGACGCGCAGGCGAGTTTTGGCGCGGCCGTCGCGCATCCCGAGGCTGACCCTGATGCTGATGCACCACACCTCGGGGCTCCCGAGGCTGACGCACGCCGCGTGGCCGCCGCCACGCCACGCCCACCACCACCGCGAAAACCGCGGCCTCCGCCTTCGCCGCAAACCTGGTGCCATTTCCACGCCATGTTTTTTTTTTTTTTTTTTTGTATACTGAATCGAGGCTCGTGAAAGAGCTAACATTTACTTCACAAACAAATCAACCAGACAAACAAAACACACAAAAAGCGGGAGCGGAAAAGAAGATGGGGAGAGAAGGTGAAGCACACAAACACAACATTTGAGAGCAGGGAGATGTGTGGAAGGGAGAGGGCTTGGGGGGAGGCGCATGGGAAGGGGGGGGGGGTGGAGGGAGAAGTATAAAACACAAGGACACCAATGACTTCCAGGACAGAAGTTGGTATTTCAAAAAAGTGGATTTGGGGTGAAATTAGCGGGGGTAGAAAAGATCAAGGTTTTGGATGGGGGAAGATAAGAGATGGTGGTGAACAGCTGTTTTAAAGACCTGGAGGGTGGAGTGGGATTGAAGAGAGTGAGGGAGTTCGTTCCAGAGGTGGGAGAAAAGAGGAATGAAGGAGTGAAGGTGAGCAGAGAGTCTTGATTTTGGCAGTTTGACCATAAGAGGGTTGCAGGCAGATCTTGTGCGACCTGTAGGAATATTTGCGGGACAGAGCCCAGAGAGAGCTGGGGGGGCAAGGCCAGAGAGGAGTCGGTAGAAGATGGAAAGACCACCAACCTGCCTGCGGTGAGTGAGTGAGAGGCCCTTGGAGTTAGCTTCATCGCAGGAGATTCCAATGATTCTGAATGCTTTGGTTTCAACAGCGTGAAGACGAGCTAGGTGTGAGGCAGGAGCACCAGCCCAGAGGGGAGAGCAGTATTCCATTGAACTGCGGATGAAAGCCTTGTATGTGGTGAGGAGCTCAGGTGTGCCAAGGAAGGACTTCGCACGACGGAGGATGCCCAGTCGGCGACTGGCTTTGGAGGCCAGATTTGAAATGTGGTTTTCCCAGGAAAGATCATGGCAGATAGTGAGACCCAAAAGCTTGAGTGACAGAACTTCTTGGAGAGGATTATTCAGAAAGTGGATGGGAGGGTTGTCCAGTCGGTCTTTTCGGAGAGACATCGTAAGAGTGTGAGATTTGTCAGGATTGAAAGACATGTTCCACTTGTTTGCCCAGTCTGTGATTTTGTCCAGGTCTGCAGAGAGTGAGGAGGCAGCAGACTGCCGATCTGAGGGATGAAGAATGGAGCGACAGAGAGTCGAGTCATCAGCATAGAGATACAGAGGATTTTCAAGAGAGTCAGAGAGATCATTGATGAAGACCAGAAAAAGCACAGGGCCCAGAACACTGCCTTGTGGAACTCCAGCCTGAACAGGAAGAGGAGATGAGAGAAACCCATTCAGGGCCACACATTGACTACGACTAGAGAGGAAGTCCGCCAGCCATGCGTGGAGATTTCCATGGATACCAAAAGAGGAGAGGTTTGGCCACAAGGCGAGGATTTGTTGCCCGCCATGCTCCTTCGGCAAGTCGGGAAACTACAAAGCCGGCGCTCGGTAGCGGCCCTGAGCGTCGGCCATTCCGGCAGCCTTCTTTTTATAATGGACACCTTGTCCGGGTGCCGTTTCCTATGCGACAAGGGGGCACAGGTGAGCGTTATCCCTGCCTCTACGTCCGACAAGCACACCGCGGGCCGGGGCCCCGCGTTGCTTTCCGCGAACGGAACACCCATACGCACATTCGGGAAGCGCTGCCTCTCCCTGCGGTTCGGAAGGCAATGCTTCGAGTGGACATTCGTCACCGCTAGTGTCCCCATGGCACTGCTCGGTGCGGACTTCCTCTGTGCACACGGGTTGTTGGTAGATGTGAAGAACAGACGTCTCGTCCAGGCTGAAACGTTCAGCTCGCTTGCTTGCGCGCTGAGCAGCTCGTTGAGCGGCTCACTGAGCGGCTCACCGAGCGGCTCGCCAAGCGGCTTGCTGAGCGGTTCGGTCCCGGCGAGGTTAGTTTGTACGCTTCCGGCAGCGGACGACTTCACCCGCCTCCTCGCCAGCTTCCCGGCCCTTACGCGGCCCACCTTCTCGGCGGGGCCCGTCAAGCACGGGGTGGAACACCACATCCCCACCGCCGGGCCACCGGTCTACGCCCGGGCACGCCGCCTCGAGCCGACGAAGCTCGCGGTGGCTAAAGCGGAGTTCGCTACGCTGGAGCGGCTCGGCATCGTGCGGCGCTCCGAGAGTGCTTGGGTGTCGCCGCTTCGCATCGTGCCAAAGCCCGGCGGGGGATGGCGACCGTGCGGGGACTACCGGCGCCTCAACGACGCCACCACCCCCAACCGCTACCCCGTCCCCCACATCCAGGACTTCTCCACCCGGTTGGCGGGCATGTCCTTCTTTTCGAAGGTGGACCTCATACGTGGCTACCAGCAGGTCCCCATCAGGCTGGAGGACATCCCGAAGACGGCGGTCATCACGCCGTTCGGACTGTTCGAATTTCTTCGGATGCCCTTCGGTTTGAAGAATGTGGCTCAGGCGTTCCAGCGACTCATGGACAGCGTCTTGCGCGACTTGGATTTCGTGTACGTCTACCTGGACGACATCCTCGTTGCCAGCGCATCCCGCGAAGAGCACCTTCACCATCTCCGCACGCTCTTCGAACGTCTGGGCCAGCATGGCCTTATCGTGAACCCCGCCAAGTGCCGGTTCGGCATCGCCGACATCGATTTTTTGGGGTACCGCGTCACCAGGCATGGGGCCGTCCCCCTACCGGCCAAGGTGGAGGCGGTGAAGGGGATTCCGCGCCCCCGCACGATCAAGGGGCTCCAGGAGTTCCTGGGCATGGTAAACGTTTACCACTGTTTCCTGCCCCGCATCGCCCAGCTCCTGCGCCCCTTGCACGAGGCCCTCCAAGGGAAGCCGGGCAAAGGTGACGTTACCTGGACCGAGCAGATGGACGCGGCGTTCGCTGGCACGAAGCTCGCCTTGGCTAACGCCACAATGCTCGCGCACCCGGCACCCGATGCACCGATCGCCCTCACCACCAACACCTCGGACTACGCGGTGGGCGCGGTGCACGAGCAATGGGTGCGTGGTGCTTGGCAACCACTGGCGTTCTTCAGCCGGCAGCTTCGCCCGCCCGAACGCCGCTATAGTACCTTCGACCGCGAGTTGCTCGGGCTTCACCTGGCGGTCAGGCACTTCCGCCATCTGCTCGAGGGCCGTGCGTTCACGGCCTTCGTCGACCACAAGCCACTGGTCTTCGCGATGGGCAAGGTCGCCGAGCCGTGGTCGGCCCGGCAGCAGCGTCACCTCTCGGCCGTGTCCGAGTACACGACAACCCGGTGGCGGATTGCCTTTCCCGGTCCGTCGCCCACGCAGTCCACCTTGGCATCGACTATGCCCAGATGGCGGCGGACCAGGCCGCCGACCCTGGCATCCAGGCCTTGTGGACCGCCGTCACGGGCCTCCGTGTCACCGAGGTGCCGTTCGACGGCGCGGCCCTCTTGTGCGACGTCTCCCTCGGGCGGCCTCGCCCCATCGTGCCCGCAGGCTGGCAGCGCCAGGTTTTTGACGCCATCCATGGCCTGTCCCACCCGGGCACGAAGGCCTCCCAGAGGTTGGTCGCCGACAAGTTCGTCTGGCATGGCCTCCGGAAGGCCGTCCACGGCTGGACCAGGACGTGCCTCGCATGCCAGCGCGCGAAGGTGCACCGGCACACCCAGGCCCCATTGGCCCCGTTCACGGTGCCGGAACGAAGGTTCGACCACGTCCACGTGGACCTGGTGGGACCTCTGCCCCCCTCGTGGGGTTTCACCCATGTCCTGACGATGGTGGACCGCACCACCCGGTGACCGGAGGCCGTGCCTTTGGGGGCGGCGGACATCGCACAGGCGTTCATCGCCACCTGGGTCGCCCGTCGGCGTCCCCTCGGACATATCATCCGACCGCGGCCCCCAGTTCACCTCGGAGCTCTGGGGGGCGGTCGTGCGGGGGCTCGGGGTCCAGCTGCACCGAACCACGGCCTACCACCCCCAGGCCAATGGCCTGTGCGAGCGGTTCCACCGCTCATTGAAGGCCGTGCTCTGGGCCACCCTCCGCGACGGCGACTGGGTCGACAGGCTCCCCTGGGTCCTGCTGGGCCTCCGGACGGCGCCCAAGGACGACCTGCGTGCATCCGCGGCGGAGTTGGTCTTCGGACAACCGCTGCGGGTGCCGGGCGAGTTCCTCCCCGACCCCACGGCACCATGGTTCGCGGCGCAGGAGCGCTCCGCGCTGCAGGAGACAGACCGGAGGTTCGCCCCGGTGCCGACGGCGCACCACGGGCACCCGCCTACGCACATCGCCCTGGAGCTTCGCACCGCGGAGTACGTCTTCATCCGGCACGACCCCCACCGGACACCACTGCGGCCCCCATACGACGGGCTTTTCCGCGTGCTGGAGACCGGGGTTAAACACTTCACCTTGGACATCGGCGGTACTCCCGACCGCGTCTCGGTGGATCGCCTCAAACCGGCCCACCTCGACGTGGACCACCCACCGCTGGTGGCTCGGCCCCCGCGTCGGGGCCGCCCTCCTGTGGGCGGACCCCCGGTACCGCCCAGGCCCGCAGGCATGCCGCCCCCCGGTCCTGCACCCATCCCGGGTGCAGCCGGAGGCATCCCAGCTGGCATCCCTGCACCCCGGACGTCGCCGGTCGCCAGAGGGCGCTTCGGCCGGGTCATCCGTTTGCCCTGCAAACTGGCCCTCCAGGTGCGTGGGAATTCTGGGGGGGGGGGGGGGGGCGCGTGTGGCGGACACGAAAGCTCACTGGCGTGAGGGCATCATTCCACGCACCAAGTGGGCGGCGGCCACGCCCGAGGGGTAGGCGTGGCCGCGGGATATACACCGGGCGCGCAGCCCGGAGCGCGCCAGTGCTACAGTTGAGCTCGTTTAATAAAGACTCTTAAACTCACCGCGTTGTCCGCTTCCTTCTTGTTGTACAAGCAAGCGCGTGTAGCACCGCGCTTCAGGAGCATGTCTCTGGAGACTCTGTCCCTCCTGCTGAAATCGTGGATTTCCTACAAAAAAACTTACCGTAAAAGGCGCGTGAAAATTTGTGATTTCTTCGTTGACACTCACGCCTTCATTAGTGGGGCTCAGGAAGTTGTACAACAATCTGCGGCCCTTCATATTTCTGATCAATCACTGAAAAGACTGAAGAGGTGCCTTGTCACAGCAAGGAAAGAATGAAACTTGTAATGGCTGTTTTGCTGCCTATGTTTTCATGAACATAGCAAGTTTGAACATGAATGGTGGGCGCAGTCAGCTGCGTAGGTCCCAAACTGTGCAATTAGCCAGGAGGGAAAAGATTGATGTACTTTTATTGCAAGAAACTCGTGCCACTGCAGACTGCATGGCTGAATGGCAGCAACAGCTGATTGGCACTTGGTTTTTTTAGTCATACAGATTCTGTGAGTGCGGGTATTGCTTTTTTTGTCAGTACACGTTTGTCTGTCTCCCCCCCTATCTTTAAGGAAATCGTACCAGGCTATTTAGCCTCTTTAGAGCTTGAATACAATCAGCAACGATTTATGTTTGTTAACGTCTATGTTCCAAGCGATGGTACAGATAGAGGAACTTTTTTTAATCAGTCCTTTAATTTCCTGAGACACCTCTCTTCTGATACGTTGTTGTGCTTAGGGGGTGACTTTAACTGTACTTTAAACCCAACTTTAGATAGGAACAGTGCAGAGCCACATCCAGCTTCAAGTAGGCCTCTTTCCAGTATAATTTCGCGGCATGACCTCAACGATGTATGGCGGCAACAACACCCAAACCTGCAGCAATTTAGCTGGTGTCGGGTTTTACTAAATCATCTTTCACTTGCTCGTCTTGATAAATTTTATATTCCTAACTCTGCTATCAACCTTGTGACATATACGGCTATTGTCCCTTCTGGTTTCTCTGATCATTCTTTGGTAAAACTGTGTTTTTCTTTTCCTCGTTTCAAACGCCGCACCTTGTATTGGTCCTTTAACACCTCACTTCTGAGCGATCCTTTCTTTAAATCATCCTTTGTGGTTTTTTGGGACAAGGTTGTGTATTTCCAACATCGTTTCCTAAATCTCTGTCAGTGGTGGGACTATGCTAAAGCGCAGATCCGTGTTTTCTGTCAGCAATACAAAAACAATTGCTCTCAAAGTAAACAATTACGTATTGATACCTTGAAACAAGAAATTCTACGATTGCAGGAAGGTGCTGAGGTCCTCAGTGATGAAAGACGGTGTCAACTCCTCTTTGAAAAACAAACTCTGCTTAAGGAATTAATTCAAGAAAATGGTATTGGTGCCTTAGTCAGGCTGAGAGTGAATGGTTTACTGTCGTCAGACACATGTTGTAAAGATTTCTTTAAGTTTGAGAAGACGACCAAGGCGAGCCAGAAAATGCTCAGTCTTCGGGCTGGTGATGGGCATATTCTTAGTGATAATACGGAGATTGTTCATTTTGTTCGGTCTTACTTTGAGAATGTGTTTTCCTTTAAGCCTAATGATGTGCCTGCAATGCAGAATATTACGACTAATTTACCGCAGATAGATGAGCATCAACGGCATGTCTTGGATGAGAACATTACACTCGGTGAACTTAAAACTGCGCTAGATGACCTTGCTGATCAAAAGGCTCCTGGTTTTGATGGGCTACCAGCTGAATTTTATAAAACCTTTTGGGACATGCTTGGTCCTGCTTTGCACTCGGTGTTTTTATACAGTCTGCGTGAGGGATTGTTACCCCTTAGTTGTCGGCGTGCAGTTGTTTGCCTTATCCCTAAGAAAAACGACCTGCAATTGATACAGAACTGGTGCCCAATTTCTCTTCTCTGCACAGATTACAAGATTTTTGCCAAAACGCTAGCTAACCGTGTAAAGACTGTTCTAAGCACAGTTATACATCAGGATCAATCGTACTGTGTTATGCACAGATCTATGCACGATAACATTTTTTTGGTACGAGACCTGTGGGAGTGTGGGATGTGTGTGCATTTCAACAACAACATACCGGTCTCTTTTTTATTGACCAAGAAAAGGCTTTTGACTCTGTTAATCATGAGTATTTGTTTCACATTTTAAAGCAATTTGGTTTTGGGGCATCCTTTATTTCATATGTATCCTTATTGTATAATCACATTTTTAGCTTGATCAAAATCAATGATGGTCTCTGTTCACCTTTGCGGATTGGGAGGGGAATTCGGCAAGGTTGTCCCTTATCTGAAATCTTGTACTCTCTTTGCTTTGAGCCCCTTTTGATTCGTTTACGATCTTCTCTTATGGGATTTTCAGTGACTCCATCAGAAAATCCCGTTATCATTTCGGCCTATGCTGATGATGTATGTGTTGCTGTTCGCAGCAGTAATGACATTGCTCTGCTATTTGAGTGTCTACGGGTCTACTCTCAAGCATGTACAACGCAAATTAATTGGTCGAAATGCAAAGCAGTTTGGGTCGGCGGTACGCCACCTTCTGCCCTTCCAATTCTCCCTATGAATTTGACATGGGGAAAAGACGGTGTGAAATACCTCGGTGTTTATCTTGGAACCCCTGGTTTTGTCAAAAGGAATTGGGATGGTTTGCTCCACAAAACTAGCTATAAATTAAAGAGATGGAGAGGAATTTTGTCGACCTTGTCTTTTAGAGGTCGTGCCCTGGTCAGTAACAACCTGGTGGCCCCTCTCTTATGGCATAAAATGATTGCCTTGCAGCCACCTGCAACGTTGGTGTCGTCAATCCAAAAATGCTTTCTTGACTTATTTTGGGATGGCAAACACTGGCTGGAGCCAGAGATTATTTGCCTTCCACTGGTGGAAGGGGGTCATGGGCTTGTGGACATTCTTTGTCGGTTGATGGCCTTCCGAGTCTCTACAGCTCATCGTTTTATATTTCTGGAGGCCTTGCCCTGGAAATCTACTGCAAACTGTATATTAAAACAAGCCGGCATGCTAGGCTATAATTGTGAACTCTTCTTCATGGAGCTGCAACATGTCGATGCTTCGCTGCTCCCTGACTTTTACGAAGATGTCTTGCACGTCTGGCGGTTCATTTCAGTAACTCGGCAAATGGGGACATACAACAATGAAAGGTTCCTCCGGGAACCCCTTTTCTACAATGGCCTTTTTCCTGCTATTCCTCACACGTGCTTTTGTGCAACGTTTTTTGAGTCCGGGCGTGAAAACGACTCGGGACCTTCGTGACTGTAACAGGAATAGTTGGTTCTCCGCAGGACATCTTCAAGTAAGAACTGGTATCAGATCTTTGAGGAGCATAGCCAAGTTTCGACAGGATATCCTGTGTAGCACTTGTTAGGCACTTGGGCCTGAGCTTAACCGCCAAAATTGGTGACCACCATACACCACCACAGATCTGGACTAGCTCTAGCCTGCCGGCTGATAGCACCACAACATCTATCTTGTTATCTTCATCACCACTTTCCAGCAAGGATAAAAAGAGACTGTATCGTTTGTGTATTTCAGTCCGGTTTCCCTCGTTACAGCCAGTTTCTTTTGGGGCTCGATGGAAAGAGAAACTGCCTTCTGGGTCACCCTCCCATCCGCAATGGTCTGCAATGTATGTTTCACCGATTGTTAAATGAACTGGTGATATTGCTTGGAGACTCGCCCATATGGTGTTGCCCTCCAATGTTTTATTACATCGTTTTAATGAGGATAATTCAGTGGAATGCCCTTTTTGTATGATTTCCGAAGACCTTTTCCATGCCTACGTAGATTGTGCAAGACTCTCTCCCTTCTTTGGTTTTTTATCAACTTTTTTTAATCGTATGAACTTTTCGTTTTCTCCACGTGTTTTTATCTTTGGAACACCACTTAGTTATAAAAAACGCTCTGAGACTGCTCTTGCTAATTTCTTAATTTCTATTGGAAAATTAGCAATCTACAAGACAAGAAAAGCAAAGCTCCTGGCAAATGCTGATATTTTATGTGATGTGGTAATTGTGGTTAAGGCTCTGGTCATGGCAAGGTTGCGCTTGGAATTTTATTTTTGCTAAATGAAAGATGATTTGCAAACCTTTGTGAAAAAATGGTGTGCAAAGGGTGGGTTTTGTAAACTTGATAATGGTTTGTTAAGTTTTTTATTTTAGTGTTTGGTGTTTTTATTGTTGTTGTTTGGCTGCACATGTTTGGAATTGTGGTGACTTTATTATTTGCATGACTTGTGTGGTTTTCTTACCTTTATAATAAAAGAGCTTCGAAAGCCTCTCTCTCTCTCGCTCTCTCACTCTCTCTCTGTGTGCCTGTCTCTCTCTCTCTCTCTCTCTCTCTCTTTTTTTTCTCCCCTCCCCCCTCCCCCCCCCAACACTATTTCCCAGCACCCTACACACTTTCCACATACAAGGTAGGTATATGAACAAGTTGAAGAAAAGTAATTTCTGGCACAGCACAGAGGTGTTCACAGTAGTCTGTTGTGAACAAAGTAAAGCAGATCGATCTGTTACCTTAACTTTCCCCACCTGGAAATCAGTTCGATTGGATTGCACTTTGTGTTGCCTTCACTTTCTGATGAGGTTTGGATAAGTCGAAGGTGGGTGCGGATGTCTTCGGGTCGATCTAGTCGGGAGGATCTACTGGGATGGATATCCTCGGACTCACTGCGTTGGGGATAACCCAGCAACACCATCCAGAGCACGAAACAAGGAACCTCAGCGCATCTTCAGCAGGTGTCACTTACCCCAGAGCACCGCACCTGCTCCACGACCACATTCAGGATGTGGAGATGTGAACAAACGAATGGAGCGCGGTTAATACAAGGTACAGCGAATACAAACGAGTGTGTTCATAATGTTGAACAATATAAATGACACCGTGGGGCTGAAACTTGGTGGGTCGTCATTATGCGAGATGCTCTCTCCGATCACCGACGCAGTCGGAGCGATGTACTATCGATGAGTGCTCGACCGTGTTTGCACGAACCATTTAATCTTCACCAAAGGGATAAACTCTAAAGATTGGAGTTGTGGGTCATGATGTCATGTGTGGCAAAAACAAAAAAAATACTCATAACGTATGGGGCCATCATCCTGCTAGAAATATCAACAAATTGTCTGAAATGTCAACAAAATGTGAATCAAAGAAGTGTCCGAATAACTGGGAATGTCGATTTAAAAGCATTAAGTTGTGAGGATGAAACCCAGAGTAGAAGGTTATACAATGGATTCACTTTCCTACAGTAATGAGGATTATCATGAGGAGGAAACTGATGATGAATAGTGCGGGTCATATCTTATTACAGAATGGGGGAATATAAACGCGTAAAGTGACATTACGAGATATAAATGTAATTGTTTCTTAATAACAAGGACATTAGGAGATATAAATTAACTTGTTTCTTAATAACAAGGATAAATTAACTTGTTTCTAAATAACAAGGACATTACGAGATATAAATGCACTTGTTTCTTAATAGCAAGGACATTACGAGATATAAATGCACTTGTTTCTTAATAACAAGGACATTACGAGATATAAATGCACTTGTTTATTAATAACAAGGACATTACGAGATATAAATGCACTTGTTTCTTAATAACAAGGACATTACGAGATATAAATGCACTTGTTTCTTAATAACAAGGACATTACGAGATATAAATGCACTTGTTTCTTAATAACAAGGACATTACGAGATATAAATGTAATTGTTTATGAATAACAAGGACATTAGGAGATATAAATGTAATTGTTTATTAATAACAAGGACATTACGAGATATAAATGCACTTGTTTATTAATAACAAGGACATTACGAGATATAAATGCACTTGTTTCTTAATAACAAGGACATTACGAGATATAAATGCACTTGTTTATTAATAACAAGGACATTACGAGATATAAATGCACTTGTTTCTTAATAACAAGGACATTACGAGATTTAAATGCACTTGTTTATTTATAACAAGGACATTACGAGATATAAATGCACTTGTTTATTAATAACAAGGACATTACGAGATATAAATGCACTTGTTTATTAATAACAAGGACATTACGAGATATAAATGCACTTGTTTATTAATAACAAGGACATTACGAGATATAAATGCACTTGTTTCTTAATAACAAGGACATTACGAGATATAAATGCACTTGTTTATTAATAACAAGGACATTGCGAGATATAAATGCACTTGTTTATTAATAACAAGGACATTACGAGATATAAATGCACTTGTTTCTTAATAACAAGGACATTACGAGATATAAATGTAATTGTATCTTAATAACAAGGACATTACGAGATATAAATGTAATTGTTTCTTAATAACAAGGACATTACGAGATATAAATGTAATTGTTTCTTAATAACAAGGACATTACGAGATATAATTTAAGTTGTTTCTTAATAATAAGGACATTACGAGATATAAATGTAATTGTATCTTCATAACAAGGACATTACGAGATATAAATGCACTTGTTTCTTAATAACAAGGACATTACAAGATATAAATGTAATTGTTTCTTAATAACAAGGACATTACGAGATATAAATGCACTTGTTTATTAATAACAAGGACATTACGAGATATAAATGCACCTGTTTCTTAATAACAAGGACATTACGAGATATAAATGCACTTGTTTATTAATAACAAGGACATTACGAGATATAAATGCACTTGTTTCTTAATAACAAGGACATTATGAGATATAAATGGAATTGTTTCTTAATAACAAGGACATTACGAGATATCAATGTAATTGTTTCTTAATAACAAGGACATTACGAGATATAAATGTAATTGTTTCTTAATAACAAGGACATTATGAGATATAATTTAAGTTGTTTCTTAATAACAAGGACATTACGAGATATAAATGTAATTGTATCTTAATAACAAGGACATTACGAGATATAAATGCACTTGTTTCTTAATAACAAGGACATTACGATATATAAATGTAATTGTTTATTAATAACAAGGACATTACGAGATATAAATGTAATTGTTTCTTAATAACAAGGACATTACGAGATATAAATTAAGTTGTTTCTTAATAACAAGGACATTACGAGATATAAATGTAATTGTATCTTAATAACAACGACATTACGAGATATAAATGCACTTGTTTCTTAATAACAAGGACATTACGAGATATAAATGTAATTGTTTATTAATAACAAGGACATTACGAGATATAAATGTAATTGTTTCTTAATAACAAGGACATTACGAGATATAAATTAACTTGTTTCTTAATAACATGGACATTACGAGATATAAATTAACTTGTTTCTTAATAACATGGACATTACGAGATATAAATGCACTTGTTTCTTAATAACAAGGACATTACGAGATATAAATTTCCTTTTTTTCCCTTTTTTTTGTATACATAATCGAGGCTTGTGAAAGAGCTAACATTTATCACACAAACAAATCAAACAGACAAACAAACAAAGTATATAAAAAGGGGAGCGGTAGACAAGATGGGGAGAGAAAGGGAAGCACACAATCACAACATTTGAGAGCAGGGACATCGGGAATGTGTGGGAGGGAGAGGGCTGGGGGGAGGCGGCGTGGGAAGGGGGGGGGGGTGGGAGAAGTATAAACACAAGGACACAAAGGACTTCCAGGAAAGAAGTTGGTATTTCAAAAAAGTGGATTTGGGGTGAAATTAGCGGGTGTAGAAAAGATCAAGGTTTTGGATGGGGGAAGATAAGAGATGGCGGTGAACAGCTGTTTTGAAGACCTGGAGGGAGGAGTGGGATTGAAGAGAGTGAGGGAGTTTGTTCCAGAGGCGAGACAAAAGAGGCTTGAAGGAGTGAAGGTGAGCAGAGAGTCTTGATTTTGGCAGTTTAACCATAAGAGGGTTGCAGGCAGATCTTGTGCGACCTGTGGGAATATTTGGGGGACAGAGCCCAGAGAGAGCTGGAGGAGCAAGGCCAGAGAGGAGTCTGTAGAAGACAGAAAGACCTCCAACCTGCCTGCGTTGAGTAACTGAAAGGCCCTCCGAGGTAGCTTCATCACGGGAGATTCCAAACTATTAGTTTAGTTTAAAGCAAACTATTAGTTTCTTAATAACAAGGACATTACGAGATATAAATGCACTAGTTTCTTAATAACAAGGACATTAGGAGATATCAATGTAATTGTTTCTTAAGAACAAGGACATTAGGAGATATAAATGCACTAGTTTCTTAATAACAAGGACATTAGGAGATATCAATGTAATTGATTCTTAATAACAAGGACATTAGGAAATATCAATGTAATTGTTCTTAATAACAAGGACATTAGGAGATATCAATGTAATTGTTTATGAATAACAAGGACAATAGGAGATATCAATGTAATTGTTTATGAATAACAAGGACATTAGGAGATATCAATGTAATTGTTTATGAATAACAAGGACATTAGGAGATATCAATGTAATTGTTTCTTAATAACAAGGACATTAGGAGATATCAATGTAATTGTTTCTTAATAACAAGAACATTGCGAGATATCAATGTAATTGTTTATGAATAACAAGGACAATAGGATATATCAATGTAATTGTTTCTTAATAACAAGGACATTGCGAGATCTAAATGTAATTGTTTCTTAATAACAAGGACAATAGGATATATCAATGTAAAAAAAAAAACCACCTTTTTAGAGGCCATTTTCCCCCGCAAGCGGGGGTTGGCCTTTTTCGGGAACTGTGGTTGTTGTTGTTTTTTCGGTCCCCTTTTTGAAGCAATGTTTTACGGCCGGATGCGCTTCCTGACGCCAACCCTTTTTGCCGCCGTTAACGACAAGCAGGGAATTACCAGTGAACTGGTACTCAATTAGCCGACCTCGGAAGGATGACAGGCTGAGTCAACCTCCCTGGCGTTAATTCGGCGATTCGACCGGGATTCGAACCCAGGATCCTAGGTATCCTAAGCCGGCACCCTAGCCGCTAGCCCAACACCAGGGACTATCAATCAATCAACCAGGGACACCAGGATATATCAATGTAATTGTTTCTTAATAACAAGGACATTAGGAGATATCAATGTAATTGTTTATGAATAACAAGGACAATAGGATATATCAATGTAATTGTTTCTTAATAACAAGGACATTGCGAGATATAAATGTAATTGTTTCTTAATAACAAGGACAATAGGAGATATCAATGTAATTGTTTCTTAATAACAAGGACATTGCGAGATATAAATGTAATTGTTTCTTAATAACAAGGACATTGCGAGATATAAATGTAATTGTTTCTTAATAACAAGGACATTGCAAGATATAAATGTAATTGTTTCTTAATAACAAGGACATTAGGAGATATCAATGTAATTGTTTCTTAATAACAAGGACATTGCGAGATATAAATGTAATTGTTTCTTAATAACAAGGACATTGCGAGATATAAATGTAATTGTTTCTTAATAACAAGGACATTGCGAGATATAAATGTAATTGTTTCTTAATAACAAGGACATTGCAAGATATAAATGTAATTGTTTCTTAATAACAAGGACATTGCGAGATATAAATGTAATTGTTTCTTAATAACAAGGACATTGCGAGATATAAATGTAATTTTTTCTTAATAACAAGGACATTAGGAGATATCAATGTAATTGTTTCTTAATAACAAGGACATTAGGAGATATCAATGTAATTGTTTATGAATAACAAGGACATTAGGAGATATCAATGTAATAATTGTTTCTCAACATATTCAACTGAAACTTGATACATATCTTCATTATTGAGAGATACAGAACAAGTTTGAGTTTCAGGGCATTTCATCACATTTTCATGGAGTTACGCCATTTTTGGACTTGGAAAATATCACATCGGTGGAGGCTGTATTGCAAAGCGATTTTTGCTCTTGTTTCAATTGTGATGTGTTTATTTTTTGCTGCTGCCCACCTTCCTCCATATTTTCTGGAAGCCCAGGAACCTATCCCCTCTTTCCCACAGGCCCTTGCTTTTTAACAATTACAGTTTTGAATATCGTGGCATTTTCCAGGATCGTAACACCCGCTATATTTAAGGGTTTACTGTATATGACATTTAGTAATGTTTATTGAGGTGAGATGTTATTTGTGAAAGTTGACTCGAGTTAAAACATGAAAAGTAATAAATATTATAGTTCGATTTTAAGCCATATGAAAATATCGCAAAAGTTTGGGAAATTATTGGCTGCTCCCAGATAGTGAACCTTCTTGCGCTAATGAGCAATACAAAAACTTTCAAAACTATGTATGAATACTAAACGAGGCCTTCTGCGCATGCACTGTTTGTGTTTACACTTTTTCGGTTCTGCACAGGGCACTTTTACCCTGCCCTTGCTGGCGTGGAATCTGCATTCAAATAGTCCTTTAAACATAATTTTCAGCATTTTGACGAGAGAGTGGCAATTTCAAGATGATTAAACATAATTAGCTCTGTTCTTGATTACAAATAGGACTAACAAGACTATAAGAATATGAGAAATATCCATGTATGAGAGGAGTTGGTTTTGTACCATTTACTGTTAGTGTTAGTACATTCAAACGGTGGACATAGTTATAACACACACACACACACACACACACACACACACACACACACACACACACACACACACACACACACACACACACACACACACACACACACACACACACGCGAATGGACACTTCTCCATTCACCAATGGATGCAAAAATCAAGTATAATATTTCTTGTGTCTCTGGAACTGAACATATATATATATATATATATATATAAAATTTTATATATATATATATATATATATATATATATATAATTATATATATATATATATATATGTATATATAATTATATATATATATATATATATATATATATAATTATATATATATATTTATATATATATATATATATTTATTTATTTATTTATATATATATATATATATATAAATATATATATATATATATATATATATATATGTATATATATATGTATATATATATATATATATATATATATATATATATATATATATTTAGAGCAAGACAGCCCATACAACTCCCACTCCAAGGTGCCTTGTCCCAAAAATGATTCAGAGTAAATATCATCATTTTAAACGTACCCTGTGCATTGACAAGCCCCAGATATAACCTTCCCATCAGTGTTAAGAAGCATGAATGTTGAGCTACAACGCACCATCTCCGAATCTTCGGCCTTTCATGGGCCCACATTGTCGGGCGTTTTTGGCGTATGAACAACAATATATCGACATCTTTAACGAGTTTATCAGGCAGTTCTCCAACTATTTCGTTGTGCAGAGGCACACCCCTTTCTTGCAGGTACATTTACAAGTACTTTCAGCTTCTTTAAAAGTTTTTTTTTGTTGTTGTTTCATTTTACAATCCTTATCTGGGGGGGGGAATGAAAGTTGTCCAGGCCACCCCGATTTACTTTGTTACTCGGGATTTCTGTGCATGTGTGCCGAGCAATCTGGGGCAGATTACATCATTTTGAAAGTCATGTATTTCTCGCAGAATCTGGATAAAGAACCATCTAGTAATTAAAAGTTGTACATAGAGGAATTGGCTTTCATTAATGTTCTTGGACTGATTATATAAATAATAAAGTGGGGTGAGAGGGAGAAGTGAAGAGAATATCCTTCATTTGCATTGCTGTGCATATGGTGCCTTGCCAGTTAGTTAGTGCATCACTTGTGTTTTATTGTTTGAATATTACTCAAGTTTAGACTCTGCTGGACTGTTGGTTGAACATTGATCAGTCAAAGAACCTTGGGTTTTGTGGCAATATTGATAAATATAACGACATTATTGACAATAATAAATAATCACAACAATAAAGTGGGGGGAGAGTCACCACGACTTCACACGCACGGTGCATTACCAATGCACTTTTACATAAACTAGTACACCCACTCCGTAAATGAGCGGCAGGAAGGGTCATGTTATTGTCATCTCTGGAGTAAATAGATTACAGTAGATCTAGGCTCGGGCCTCAAAAACGCCGGGGGTGTGTTCAGTCACCAACTTTCTTGTGGAGCACTCACCAAGTGGCTTGAGCATTCAAGCAAGCACTCCATTCAAAACTGTTGATAAGGAATGGCTGGCATGAGCTAGCTAGCTGCTTGGTAACTGAATACACCCCAAGTTTCCTCCCATTTAGTTTAGTGTTAAACAGCAGTAGTGACTGTTTCAAAAGGTAATCATGCATGTTTGTGGTTTATAATATTTTCGGGGTGCCCCCACGAAAACGCCACTGTACATGTGCTTGGTGACCTGTCCCGATGGATGTATGAACAGGAACGTGATGACAACCTTGCCAAAGAATGCCGTTTTATTCTGGAATTAACAAAATCATACGTGAAGGATATTAGTTCATACAAGCAGTATGGAAATATGAAGCAACAAAATGCAAAGAAACAACCACAAAAAATGCCAAATGATTAAAACATTACAGAGAGGAATTTTCATGGCAGGATAATAACCTACTAAGTGTTCACGCCCACAGATTGAGCGAGTGCTCAAAGGAAAGCAGAAACTCAGAAAAACGGAGGTTTGCAAGCTCAGGAGCAAAATGCTGTGTTACACGGCAAACAGAAACAAGGAACTTCCACCCAAGGTTGGAGTTGGAGTTGTTGTTGTTGAACCTCAACAGCCACCATAAGCTATTTATACACATTAACAAGGCATTTGTCCAAGGAGGCAACCCTTTGGGGAGAGGAGATATTATTGGTGTTAATATTGTTTTGTAATACCAAAAAGGGGACCAAAAAACAACAACAACCACGGTCCCCGAAAAAGGCCAACCCCCGCTTGCGGGGAAAAAATGGCCTCTAAAGATGGTTTTTTTTTTGGTTTCTTTTAATACCATTAATATTATGCTATTATCAATAGTGTTGTTATTACTTTTTTTTTATTAGAAGCAGCCTTGGAAATAGGCCACGATTAGCTATCTTAACACGGATATACACCTCAACGCAGAGTTCCCCCAAGGCGGACAAACCTCATAGGAGGGAGGCAAATGATGTTGCTCAAACCTCCATCGTGTGATCCTTGGGCCTCCTGTCAAGTATGGTTAAGATTGGATAAGTAACGACTGAATATATTGCGGTCAGACACAGACAGACAGACACCAAATTACGTATTTTAGTATAACAAGGACATTCAGAGATGTCAATAAACTATTATATGAATAACAAGGACATTGGGAGATATCAATGCACTATTATATGAATATCATGGATATTATGAGATGTCAAAGCATATTGTTATAGATAACAAGCATATTAGCAGAAGTAAATGCACTATTATATGAATAACAAGGTCATTGGGAGATATCAATGCACTAATATATGAATATCATGGATATTATGAGATTTCAAAGCATATTGTTATAGATAGCAAGCATATTAGAAGATATAAATTGCACTATTATATGAATAACAAGGACATTGGGAGATATCAATGCACTATTATATTAATAGCCGGGACATTGGGAGATATAAATGCACTATTATATGAATAACAAGGACATTGGGAGATATCAATGCACTCTTATATGAATAGCCGGGACATTGGGAGATATAAATGCACTATTATATGAATAACAAGGACATTGGGAGATATCAATGCACTCTTATATGAATAGCCGGGACATTGGGAGATATAAATGCACTATTATATGAATATCATGGATATTATGAGATATCAAAGCACGTTGTTATCGATAGCAAGCATATTAGAATATATAAATGCACTATGATATGAATAACGAGGACATTGGGAGATATCAATGCACTATTATATGAATATCATGGATATTATGAGATTCCAAAGCACGTTGTTATAGATAGCAAGCATATTAGAAGATATAAATGCACTATGATATGAATAACAAGGACATTGGGAGATATCAATGCACTATTATATGAATATCATGGATATTATGAGATGTCAAAGCACGTTGTTATAGATAGCAAGCATATTAGAAGATATAAATGCACTATTATATGAACAACAAGGATATTGGGAGATATCGATGAACTATTATAAGAATAACAAGGCAATTGGGAGATATCAATGCACTATTATATGAATAGCCGGGACATTGGGAGATATCAATGCACTATTATATGAATAACAAGGACATTGTGAGATATCAATGCACTATTATATGAATAACAAGGACATTGGGAGATATCATTGAACTATTACATGAATAACAAGGACATTGGGAGATATCAATGCACCATTATATGAATAACGAGAACGCCACTCAGTATAGCGCATACTCCCGCCGTGGGTGGCCGCTGCTGAGCCCTATCTTCCAATGGTAAAAAAATCCTTCAAAACATTCCTGGATCCGGAATAATATCCTGAGCCTCACCAAAAACTAATCATTTCTTCCTTATCCCAAGGGCAATTATCCCACCAACTTTCATCCAAATCCGTTCAGAACTTTTCCAGATATCTTGTTCACAAACACACGAACATACGAACACACACACACACACACACACACACACACACACACACACACACGATCGAATTCATTACTCCCTGGCGGGAGTAATAAGGGCATTGGGAGATATCAATGAACTATTATATGAATAACTGGATGGTAGTCATAGAATACTTACCCTGCGCAGTAAACCTGGTATGAGCCAACTCTTCTGTTTTTGAACGTTTCGTTTTTTTTGATCTAATATGGCTGCCAGACCACGTGAGCGATGATATCATAAATTTATATTCTCTAAATAATTGTTGCATAGATCATGCTCAATAAATTTCAAACTGATCAGACAAAGCCTTGTCCCTGTCGAATTATGACGTCATAATTATGGCACCAATTACGTCGTCGTTAACAACACCTCTTCCCCATACGGAGTTATTTACAATGAGCCATGTTTCAATTTTTCCCATAGAGCGGTTTTGAAGATATAGAGCTGCAACGTTTTTCGGTTTTTCCAAGATGGCGCCTGTAACACATGACATATGACGTCATGATTATCATTAAAATATTCTAAAGGAGGAGGCGCTCCAATGGTGAAAATTTCGTGTTCATCAGACCAACAGTTGCTGAAATTTTTAAAATAATGATCGGATGGATAAGTGTTGTATTTGTCTAATTATGACGTCATAACGAAGGCACCGATTACATCATCAATAACGTATCTTATTCCCCATGGGGAGTAGTTGACAATTAGCCACGTCTAATTTTTTTCCATGGAGTGATTTCAGAGATATAGAGGTGTGACAATTTTTCCAAGACAGCACCTGTACCACGTGACCTATGACGTCATAATAATCATTGAAATATTCTACAGGAGGAGGCCCTCTTATGGTGAAAATTTCGTGTCCATCGGACCAAGAATTGCAGAGAAAAAAATTCATACTCATCGAATCAAGCGTTGTACTTGTCGAATTATGACGTCATAATAAAGTATCGATGACATCATCATTAACATATCTTATTCCCCAAGCGGAGTACTTGACAATGAGCCATGTTTCCGTTTTTTTTTTTCATGGAGTGGTTTCGGAGACATGGAGGTGCAACCTTTTTCCGAATTTTCCAAGATGGCGCCTGTACCACGTAACATATGACGTCATAATTATCATTAAAAAAATTCCACAGGAGGAGCCGCTCATATTCTGAAAATTTCGTGCCAATCCGACAAACAGTTGCAGAATAAATTTTTTTTTCATAATGATCAGCTCTGGTGTTGTACTTGTCGAATTATGACGTCATAATTAAGGCACCGATGACATCATCATCAACATATCTTATTCTCCATGGTGAGTACTTGACAATGAGCCATGTTTCCATGTTTTCCATTGAGTGGTTTGGGGGATAGAGGTGTAACGTTTTTCCAAGATGGCGCCTTTACCACGTGACCTATGACGTCATAATATTCACTAAAATATTCTACAGGTGGAGACCCTCCGATGGTGAAATTTTCATGTCAATCGGAGCAAGGGTTGCCGAGAAAATGAATTTTTAAAATGCAGACACGGCATACACTTTACTTTACTGAAATGCAGACACGTACGAACGCACAAGAATGCTTAACCCCACTTTTCGCTTCGCGAGCGAAGGGTAACAAAGACATTGGGAGATATCAATGCACTATTATGTGGATATCATGGATAATATGAGATGTCAAAGCACGTTGTTATCGATAAAAAGCATATTAGGAGATATAAATGCACTATTATATGAATAACAAGGACATTGTGAGATATCAATGCACTATTATATGAATATCAAGGACATTGGGAGATATAAATGCACTATTATATGAATATCAAGGACATTGGGAGATATCAATGCACTATTATATGAATATCAAGGACATTGGGAGATATCAATGCACTATTATATGAATAACAAGGACATTGTGAGATATCGATGCACTATTATATGAATATTATGGATATTATGAGATTTCAAAGCACGTTGTTATGGATAACAAGCATATTACGAGATAGAAATGCACTATTATATGAATAACAAGGATATTAGGAGATATAAATGCACTATTATATGAATATCAAGGACATTGGGAGATATCAATGCACTATTATATGAATAACAAGGACATTGTGAGATATCAATGCACTATTATATGAATATTATGGATATTATGAGATTTCAAGGCACGTTGTTATAGATAACAAGCATATTACGAGATAGAAATGCACTATTATATGAATAACAAGGACATTGTGAGATATAAATGCACTATTATATGAATAACAAGGACATTGTGAGATATCAATGCACTATTATATGAATATCAAGGACATTGGGAGATATAAATGCACTATGATATGAATAACAAGGACATTGTGAGATATCAATGCACTATTATATGAATATTATGGATATTATGAGATTTCAAAGCACGTTGTTGTGGATAACAAGCATATTACGAGATAGAAATGCACTATTATATGAATAACAAGGACATTGTGAGATATCAATGCACTATTATATGAATAACAAGGACATTGTGAGATATCAATGCACTATTATATGAATATCAAGGACATTGGGAGATATAAATGCACTATGATATGAATATCAAGGACATTGGGAGATATCAATGCACTATTATATGAATAACAAGGACATTGTGAGATATCAATGCACTATTATATGAATATTATGGATATTATGAGATTTCAAAGCACGTTGTTGTGGATAACCAGCATATTACGAGATAGAAATGCACTATTATATGAATATCAAGGACATTGGGAGATATCAATGCACTATTATATGAATATCATGGATATTATGCGATTTCAAAGCACGTTGTTATGGATAACAAGCATATTACGAGATATAAATGCACTATTATATGAATATCATGGATATTATGCGATTTCAAAGCACGTTGTTATGGATAACAAGCATATTACGAGATATAAATGCACTATTATATGAATATCATGGATATTATGCGATTTCAAAGCACGTTGTTATGGATAACAAGCATATTACGAGATATAAATGCACTATTATATGAATATCATGGATATTATGAGATTTCAAAGTACGTTGTTATGGATAACAAGCATATTACGAGATATAAATGCACTATTATGTGAATATCATGGATATTATGCGATTTCAAAGCACGTTGTTATGGATATAACGCATATTACGAGATATAAATGCACTATTATATGAATATCATGGATATTATGCGATTTCAAAGCACGTTGTTATGGATAACAAGCATATTACGAGATATAAATGCACTATTAAATGAATATCATGGATATTATGAGATTTCAAAGCACGTTGTTATGGATAACAAGCATATTACGAGATATAAATGCACTATTATATGAATATCATGGATATTATGAGATATCAAAGCATGTTGTTATGGATAACAAGCATATTACGAGATATAAATGCACTATTGTATGAATATCATGGATATTATGCGATTTCAAAGCACGTTGTTATGGATAACAAGCATATTACGAGATATAAATGCACTATTATATGAATATCATGGATATTATGAGATATCAAAGCACGTTGTTATGGATAACAAGCATATTACGAGATATAAATGCACTATTATATGAATATCATGGATATTATGAGATATCAAAGCATGTTGTTATGGATAACAAGCATACTACGAGATATAAATGTACTATTATATGAATATCATGGATATTATGAGATATCAAAGCACGTTGTTATGGATAACAAGCATATTACGAGATATAAATGTACTATTATGTGAATATCATGGATATTATGAGATATCAAAGCACGTTGTTATGGATAACAAGCATATTACGAGATATAAATGCACTATTATATGAATATCATGGATATTATGAGATATCAAAGCACGTTGTTATGGATAACAAGCATATTACGAGATATAAATGCACTATTATATGAATATCATGGATATTATGAGATATCAAAGCATGTTGTTATGGATAACAAGCATATTACGAGATATAAATGTACTATTATATGAATATCATGCATATTATGAGATATCAAAGCACGTTGTTATGGATAACAAGCATATTACGAGATATAAATGCACTATTATATGAATATCATGGATATTATGAGATTTCAAAGCACGTTGTTATGGATAACAAGCACATTACGAGATATAAATGCACTATTATATGAATATCATGGATATTATGAGATATCAAAGCACGTTGTTATGGATAACAAGCATATTACGAGATATAAATGCACTATTATGTGAATATCATGGATATTATGCGATTTCAAAGCACGTTGTTATGGATATCAAGCATATTACGAGATATAAATGCACTATTATATGAATATCATGGATATTATGCGATTTCAAAGCACGTTGTTATGGATAACAAGCATATTACGAGATATAAATGCACTATTATATGAATATCATGGATATTATGAGATTTCAAAGCACGTTGTTATGGATAACAAGCATATTACGAGATATAAATGCACTATTATATGAATATCATGGATATTATGCGATTTCAAAGCACGTTGTTATGGATAACAAGCATATTACGAGATATAAATGCACTATTATATGAATATCATGGATATTATGCGATTTCAAAGCACGTTGTTATGGATAACAAGCATATTACGAGATATAAATGCACTATTATATGAATATCATGGATATTATGAGATTTCAAAGTACGTTGTTATGGATAACAAGCATATTACGAGATATAAATGCACTATTATGTGAATATCATGGATATTATGCGATTTCAAAGCACGTTGTTATGGATATCAAGCATATTACGAGATATAAATGCACTATTATATGAATATCATGGATATTATGCGATTTCAAAGCACGTTGTTATGGATAACAAGCATATTACGAGATAGAAATGCACTATTATATGAATATCAAGCATATTACGAGATATAAATGCACTATTATATGAATATCATGAATATTATGAGATATCAAAGCATGTTGTTATGGATAACAAGCATATTACGAGATATAAATGCATTATTATGTGAATATCATGGATATTATGAGATATCAAAGCATGTTGTTATGGATAACAAGCATATTACGAGATATAAATGCTCTATTATATGAATATCATGGATATTATGAGATATCAAAGCATGTTGTTATGGATAACAAGCATATTACGAGATATAAATGCACTATTATATGAATATCATGGATATTATGAGATATCAAGGCATGTTGTTATGGATAACAAGCATATTACGAGATATAAATGCATTATTATGTGAATATCATGGATATTATGAGATATCAAAGCATGTTGTTATGGATAACAAGCATATTACGAGATATAATTGCATTATTATGTGAATATCATGGATATTATGAGATATCAAAGCACGTTGTTATGGATAACAAGCATATTACGAGATATAAATGCACTATTATATGAATATCATGGATATTATGAGATATCAAAGCACGTTGTTATGGATAACAAGCATATTACGAGATATAAATGCACTATTATATGAATATCATGGATATTATGAGATATCAAAGCACGTTGTTATGGATAACAAGCATATTACGAGATATAAATGTACTATTATGTGAATATCATGGATATTATTATGCGATTTCAAAGCACGTTGTTTTGGATAACAAGCATATTACGAGATATAAATGCATTATTATGTGAATATCATGGATATTATGAGATATCAAAGCATGTTGTTTTGGATAACAAGCATATTACGAGATATAAATGTACTATTATGTGAATATCATGAATATTATGCGATTTCAAAGCACGTTGTTTTGGATAACAAGCATATTACGAGATATAAATGCATTATTATGTGAATATCATGGATATTATGAGATATCAAAGCATGTTGTTATGGATAACAAGCATATTACGAGATATAAATGCACTATTATTTGAATATCATGGATATTATGAGATTTCAAAGGACGTTGTTATGGATAACAAGCATATTACGAGATATAAATGCACTATTATATGAATATCATGGATATTATGAGATATCAAAGCACGTTGTTATGGATAACAAGCATATTATGAGAAATAAATGCACTATTATATGAATATCATGGATATTATGCGATTTCAAAGCATGTTGTTTTGGATAACAAGCATATTACGAGATATAAATGTACTATTATATGAATATCATGGATATTATGCGATTTCAAAGCATGTTGTTATGGATAACAAGCATATTACGAGATATAAATGCACTATTATGTGAATATCATGGATATTATGAGATATCAAAGCACGTTGTTATGGATAACAAGCATATTACGAGATATAAATGCACTATTATATGAATATCATGGATATTATGAGATATCAAAGCATGTTGTTATGGATAACAAGCATATTACGAGATATAAATGCACTATTATGTGAATATCATGGATATTATGAGATATCAAAGCACGTTGTTATGGATAACAAGCATATTACGAGATATAAATGCACTATTATATGAATATCATTGATATTATGAGATATCAAAGCATGTTGTTATGGATAACAAGCATATTACGAGATATAAATGCACTATTTTTTTTTTTTTTTTTTTTTTTTTTTGTATACAAGTTCGAGGCTCGTGAAAGAGCGAACATTAATCACACAGAAAGACAAACCGACACATAAAACATATAACATAGGGAGCGGTAGACAAGATGGGGAGAGAGGGGGGAGGACACAAACACAACATTTGAGAGCAGGGACCGAGAGACATGGAGACATCGAGAGATCTGAGAGAGGGCGAGGGCTTTGGGGGGGGGGGGGCGTGGGAAGGGGGCAGTGGGAGAGGTATAAAACATATGGACCCTGCCAGGACTTACAGGAAAGAAGTTGGAATTTCAAACAAGGTGGATCTGGGGTGAATTAGCGGGGGTAGAAAAGATCAAGGTTTTGGATGGGGGAAGATAAGAGATGGTGGTGAACAGCTGTTTTAAAGACCTGGATATCATGAATATCATGGATATTATATGAATATCATGGATATTATGAGATATCAAAGCACGTTGTTATGGATAACAAGCATATTACGAGATATAAATGCACTATTATATGAATATCATGGATATTATGAGATATCAAAGCACGTTGTTATGGATAACAAGCATATTACGAGATATAAATGCACTATTATATGAAT
Organism: Myxine glutinosa; assembly: GCF_964187855.1. Lineage (NCBI taxonomy): Eukaryota > Metazoa > Chordata > Myxini > Myxiniformes > Myxinidae > Myxine > Myxine glutinosa. The sequence goes on along the minus strand of NC_136264.1, from coordinate 191,295,287 downwards.
ATCATGGATATTATGAGATTTCAAAGCACGTTGTTATGGATAACAAGCATATTACGAGATATAAATGCACTATTATATGAATATCATGGATATTATGAGATATCAAAGCACGTTGTTGGATCTGGGGTGAATTAGCGGGGGTAGAAAAGATCAAGGTTTTGGATGGGGGAAGATAAGAGATGGTGGTGAACAGCTGTTTTAAAGACCCTGGATATCATGAATATCATGGATATTATATGAATATCATGGATATTATGAGATATCAAAGCACGTTGTTATGGATAACAAGCATATTACGAGATATAAATGCACTATTATATGAATATCATGGATATTATGAGATATCAAAGCACGTTGTTATGGATAACAAGCATATTACGAGATATAAATGCACTATTATATGAATATCATGGATATTATGAGATTTCAAAGCACGTTGTTATGGATAACAAGCATATTACGAGATATAAATGCACTATTATATGAATATCATGGATATTATGAGATATCAAAGCACGTTGTTATGGATAACAAGCATATTACGAGATATAAATGCACTATTATATGAATATCATGGATATTATGAGATTTCAAAGCACGTTGTTATGGATAACAAGCATATTACGAGATATAAATGCACTATTATATGAATATCATTGATATTATGAGATATCAAAGCATGTTGTTATGGATAACAAGCATATTACGAGATATAAATGCACTGTTATATGAATATCATGGATATTATGAGATATCAAAGCACGTTGTTATGGATAACAAGCATATTACGAGATATAAATGCACTATTATATGAATATCATGGATATTATGAGATATCAAAGCACGTTGTTATGGATAACAAGCATATTACGAGATATAAATGCACTATTATATGAATATCATGGATATTATGAGATTTCAAAGCACGTTGTTATGGATAACAAGCATATTACGAGATATAAATGCACTATTATATGAATATCATGGATATTATGAGATATCAAAGCACGTTGTTATGGATAACAAGCATATTACGAGATATAAATGCACTATTATATGAATATCATGGATATTATGAGATTTCAAGGCACGTTGTTATGGATAACAAGCATATTACGAGCTATAAATGCACTATTATATGAATATCATTGATATTATGAGATATCAAAGCATGTTGTTATGGATAACAAGCATATTACGAGATATAAATGCACTATTATATGAATATCATGGATATTATGAGATATCAAAGCACGTTGTTATGGATAACAAGCATATTACGAGATATAAATGCACTATTATATGAATATCATGGATATTATGAGATATCAAAGCACCTTGTTATGGATAACAAGCATATTACGAGATATAAATGCACTATTATATGAATATCATGGATATTATGAGATTTCAAAGCACGTTGTTATGGATAACAAGCATATTACGAGATATAAATGCACTATTATATGAATATCATGGATATTATGAGATATCAAAGCACGTTGTTATGGATAACAAGCATATTACGAGATATAAATGCACTATTATATGAATATCATGGATATTATGAGATTTCAAAGCACGTTGTTATGGATAACAAGCATATTACGAGATATAAATGCACTATTATATGAATATCATGGATATTATGAGATATCAAAGCATGTTGTTATGGATAACAAGCATATTACGAGATATAAATGCACTATTATTTGAATATCATGGATATTATGAGATTTCAAAGGATGTTGTTATGGATAACAAGCATATTACGAGATATAAATGCACTATTATATGAATATCATGGATATTATGAGATATCAAAGCACGTTGTTATGGATAACAAGCATATTATGAGATATAAATGCACTATTATATGAATATCATGGATATTATGCGATTTCAAAGCACGTTGTTTTGGATAACAAGCATATTACGAGATATAAATGTACTATTATATGAATATCATGGATATTATGCGATTTCAAAGCATGTTGTGATGGATAACAAGCATATTACGAGATATAAATGCACTATTATGTGAATATCATGGATATTATGAGATATCAAAGCACGTTGTTATGGATAACAAGCATATTACGAGATATAAATGCACTATTATATGAATATCATGGATATTATGAGATATCAAAGCATGTTGTTATGGATAACAAGCATATTACGAGATATAAATGCACTATTATGTGAATATCATGGATATTATGAGATATCAAAGCACGTTGTTATGGATAACAAGCATATTACGAGATATAAATGCACTATTATATGAATATCATTGATATTATGAGATATCAAAGCATGTTGTTATGGATAACAAGCATATTACGAGATATAAATGTACTATTATGTGAATATCATGGATATTATGAGATATCAAAGCACGTTGTTATGGATAACAAGCATATTACGAGATATAAATGCACTATTATATGAATATCATGGATATTATGAGATTTCAAAGCACGTTGTTATGGATAACAAGCATATTACGAGATATAAATGCACTATTAGATGAATATCATGGATATTATGAGATATCAAAGCATGTTGTTATGGATAACAAGCATATTACGAGATATAAATGCACTATTATGTGAATATCATGGATATTATGAGATATCAAAGCACGTTGTTATGGATAACAAGCATATTACGAGATATAAATGCACTATTATATGAATATCATGGATATTATTAGATATCAAAGCATGTTGTTCTGGATAACAAGCATATTACGAGATATAAATGCACTATTATGTGAATATCATGGATATTATGAGATATCAAAGCACGTTGTTATGGATAACAAGCATATTACGAGATATAAATGCACTATTATGTGAATATCATGGATATTATGAGATATCAAAGCACGTTGTTATGGATAACAAGCATATTATGAGACATAAATGCACTATTATATTAATATCATGGATATTATGAGATATCAAAGCACGTTTTTATGGATAACAAGCATATTACGAGATATAAATGCACTATTATGTGAATATCATGGATATTATGCGATTTCAAAGCACGTTGTTATGGATAACAAGCATATTACGAGATATAAATGCACTATTATGTGAATATCATGGATATTATGAGATATCAAAGCACGTTGTTATGGATAACAAGCATATTACGAGATATAAATGCACTATTATATGAATATCATGGATATTATGAGATATCAAAGCATGTTGTTATGGATAACAAGCATATTACGAGATATAAATGCACTATTATGTGAATATCATGGATATTATGAGATATCAAAGCACGTTGTTATGGATAACAAGCATATTACGAGATATAAATGCACTATTATATGAATATCATGGATATTATGAGATTTCAAAGCACGTTGTTATGGATAACAAGCATATTACGAGATATAAATGCACTATTATATGAATATCATGGATATTATGAGATTTCAAAGCACGTTGTTATGGATAACAAGCATATTACGAGATATAAATGTACTATTATGTGAATATCATGGATATTATGAGATTTCAAAGCACGTTGTTATGGATAACAAGCATATTACGAGATATAAACGCACTATTTTGTGAATATCATGGATATTATGAGATATAATGAGATCTTATGAGATCTCGTATATTATTATCTCTTATATTATGAGATCTCGCGAGATCTTGGAGACGGCGGCAGGGATTTACGAAGCTCCACACGGTCTCCACGTTTTTCGAAGTTAAGTCTGTTCACAATTGTATTTTGTCGAAACTGTATTTATCTTTCGGTGTGTGAAGTTATTGTGTGCAACTTTGGTTGTTTCTCGGTGTTTATCTTTCATAAATTGATCGTCTGTTTGCCGTGTCGCGAGCAAGGCCTTTGCCGCATCGTGAACGATTTGAAAGCGAAGTTAAGTGATTGTTCCCATTTGTATTTTCGTTAAAACTGTATTTATTTATGGTGTTGTACGTATATTGTGTCCCGACGAAGATTTTTCGGTGCAAATCTTTCATACCTGTATTGAAAATCGTGTTAATTCGTGTCGTGTCTTGAGGCCTTGTACAGTGTGCACTGTACAACCTTGAGGCTTTGTTTTTCTCAGCGGTCCGTCGTTTGTGATCCAATAACTTTCGTTCTCTGTATTCCCAGTCTTTTCACCCATAGCCTACTTCCTTGTATTCGTTTATTCATTTCTTATTCGTTCGTTCGTTTCTTCGACCACGTGTTTCTCCCCCATTTCCCCAGATAGTTTTCACTCATTAACCTTCAATGTTTACCACTTTCCCCTCAGGTTATGTATTCCGTCATATTTTATAACACCTTTTTCTTCTTCTTCTTTAAAAGGCTGCTTTCGACTTGCTCACCAAATCAATTCATCCCAAAAAAAATATCCATCTCCTATAGTGCCTTTTTTCTACATTCCCTAAAACTCTCCTGCACTCCATCCTCCATCCAGCGTCCCCTTAAACGTATTTTTTAACTCGAAGGTCACAAGAAACTCCATTTTGCAATAAATGTTCGTTTTCCCATAAATCGTACACTTTCAAAAATCCAATCTCACCCCTCCCCTCCAAATCTTCCCCATAACCCCTCCCCTCCAAATCTTCCCCATCACCCTCCCTCCAAATCTTCCCCATCACCCATCCCTTTCAAATCTCCCCCCTTGCCCCCTCCCTCCCTAAACTACCCCCTCACCCTCCCCGCCAAGACGCCCCCCTCGCCCTCCCCTCCTAGACTCCTGCCTCACCCCTCCCCCTCCAAGTCCTCCCCCATATCCCATCCCTTTCAAATCCCTCCCCTTGTCCCTTCCCTCCCAAACTCCCCCCTCACCCTCCCTTCAAATCTCCCCACCCTCATTGCTTCTCAATATCCCCCCTCTCACTCCCCCTCCTCAAAGCGTCCCCTCCCCGCTTCTTCCCCCTTCAAAACTCTCACCTCCATCTCCCCCAACCTTCTGCCTCGCTCTTCCCCCTCCTCAAATAACACCTCATTGTGGCTCACCCAATCACCATCAAACCTTTTGTCCGCCCCATCCTTCCCTTTCTCCGAGCTATTCTGAAATCTCTGACACACCTTCAACAGCTCTCCCTACCTCTTCCACCTCTTCCACATCTTACCCTACCCCTCCTCCCCCCTGTTCTGTATCTGATGCTCCCCCTTCCTCTTCATTAACGGTATGGACCTCAAACATCCGGGCCTTCGTTCAAACTTAACTGATTCTCTCCATACAGGTTTGCTTCTGTCAAACCAGACGTGATCTGCTTAACAGAAACTTTCCTCCTTTATGATGTCTCTGATTCAATAGTATCTCTCCCGGGCTACTCCCCTCCTCCGGTATGATAGACCTGAGCCTCGTCCTGGAGGGCGGGGTTGCTATCTTTATCAAAAACTCTCTTCCTCACTCGCCCTGCACTGCACTCTCTCCACCTCACCCCCAGGAATACCTCTGGCTACGGCTTCCCCTTCGCCTCCACCTCTTGTTCATATGTGTGTTGTACCGTCCACCAAACAGTGATGACTCCATCTACATCTCGCTGTCTGATGATATGGACCAACTTCTATCTAATCATCCAACTCTCTCTTCCTCATATGTGGTGATTTTCAACTGTCATCATGCCAGGTTGGCTGGGTGTGGGTACCTCTCTCACCAGCCATGGCTCCTCAGCAAAAGGACTTCTGCGACTCACTGGGACTGACACAATCTGTCAATTTCCCGACCCGGATCTCAGTCAACGGAACATCTTCTCTTCTGGACTTGGTTATGACTAAACTTCCCTGAAAATGTCTTGCTGCTCTTCTTCTGCTCCGATCGGATCATCTGATCATGTCCTTGTTAAAGTGTACATCTCTCTGACCATCCTCAGGGAGCCTGCTCAGCGTCGACGAGTCTGGCATTTCACTCAGGCCCAACTGGCCACGGTCTTCAAGCAGCCATCAATCATCTGGACTGGTCTCCCATCTCTACCACCTCTTGACATCAACTCATCCTGGGAATTCTTCCAATGTACAATTGCTCTCTCTCATGCACGGATTTATCCCATCTCGTCCTTCAGTTGTCATACCCTTCCTTCCCGTCCATGGTACACGAATCTTTGTGGTGAGGCTGTTGCCCAGAAACAACTTGCCCTTCGTCCTCCTGGAAAGCAAATCCAACGGAAGGAAATCTCATTTCCTTTCACAAAGCCCGAAACAAGTGTGGTGTCCCACCCTCAGGAGAGCCAGGAAACAATATCTCTCCGTTCTCAAGACCGAACTCTCTTATCTGTCCTCCCTCTTCCAAATCCTGGTGGCCGTCTGGTCAAATCCGTTTTCTGGTGTTTGTTCCCCCTCCATCCCCTCCCTTACCTCAAACGGCTACACAGCTGACTCCGCACGTGAAAAAGCTGAATGCCTCAACTCTGTGTTTGCCTCTAAAATCTTGTGTCCCAAACCCATCCCTCTCTGTACCCACCCATACCCAGTCGTACCCTGCTGCTCCTGGACTCCGTGTCCTTTCCTCCTGACAAGGTGGAAAAAGTTTCTGTCAACCCTCGAATCTGATTCTGCAACTGGACCCGACGGCATCAGCCCACGGGGTCCTAAAATCTTGCTCTGCTGGCTCTATCTCACCCTCTCTCTGTTCTCTTCACCCTCTCTTTTGCTCAAGGTCAACTGCCATCTGCTTGGAAATCAGCCAACATCACCGCTTTGCAACAAAAAAAGGTGCAAAAACAGATCCTAGCAACTACAGACCAATCAGCCTTCTCCCAATTATCAGCAAAAGTCATGGAATCCATCATTGCTTCGGATATGAAATCTTTTCCTCTTCTTCCAATGGCTTGATCTCTGATCATCAATTTTGGTTTTCAGGACCAGGTCACTCTACTCTGGACATGCTGCTTCTGCTGTCTCAACAATGGATGGAGGTCCTCAATGCCAAACAGGAAATTAGAGCTGTCTCCCTCGACATATCACGTGCCTTCGACACGGTCTGGGCACCCCGCTCTGCTCACCAAACTCTCCTCCTTTGGTATCCATGGAAAATCTCCACGCATGGCTGGCGGACTTTCTCTCTAGTCGTCATCAACGTGTGGCCCTGAATGGGGTTTTTCTCTCATCTCTCTTCCTGTTCAGGCTGGAGTTCCCCAAGGCAGTGTTTCTGGGCCCCCGTGGCTTTTTCTGGTCTTCCATCAATGATCTCTCTGACTCTCTCGAAAATTCCTCTCTATCTCTTTGCTGATGACTCCACTCTCTGCCGCTCCATTCCTCTTCCCTCAGATCGGCAGTCTGCTGCCTCCTCACTCTCTGAAGACCTGGACAAAATCACAGACTGGTTCAAACAAGTGGAAACATGTCTTTCAATCCTGACAAATCTCACACTCTTACTATGTCTCTCCGAAAAGATCGACTGGACAACCCAACCCATCTACTTTCTCAACAATCCTCTCCAAGAAGTTCTGTCGCTCAAGATTTTGGGTCTCACTATTCTGCCATGATCTTTCTTGGGAAAAACCACATTTCCAAGCTGGCCTCCAAAGCCAGTCGCCGACTGGGCATCCTCCGTCGTGCGAAGTCCTTCCTCGGCACACCTGAGCTCCTCACCACATACAAGGCTTTCATCCGCAGCTCAATGGAATACTGTTCTCCCCTATGGGGCCGGGTGCTCCTGCCTCACACCTAGCTCGGCTTCACGCTGTTGAAACCAAAGCTTTCAGAATTAATTGGGAATCTCCCGTGATGAAGCTATCTTCTGAGGGCCTTTCACTCACTCACCGCAGGCAGGTAGGTGGTCTTTCTGTCTTCTACCGACTCCTCTCCGGCCTTGCACCCCCAGCTCTCTCTGTGCTCTGTCCCCCAAATATTCCTACAGGTCGCACAAGATCTGCCAGCAACCCTCTGATGGTTAAACTGCCGAAATCTCGGCTCTCTGCTCACCTTCACTCTTTCATTCCTCTTTTCTCCCGCCTCTGGAACAAACTCCCTCACTCCCTTCAATCCCACTCCTCCCTCCAGGTCTTTAAAACAGCTGTTCACCACCATCTCTTATCTTCCCCCATCCAAAACCTCGATCTTTTCCTACCCCCGCTAATTCACCCCAGATCCACCTTGTTGAAATTCCAACTTCTTTCCTGGAAGTCCTGGCAGTGTCCATATGGTTTTATACCTCTCCGACCGCCCCTTCCCACGCCCCCCCCCCCCCAAAGCCCTCGCCCTCTCTCAGATCTCTCGATGTCTCCATGTCTCTCGGTCCCTGCTCTCAAATGTTCTGTTTGTGTCCTTTCCCCTCTCTCCCCATCTTGTCTACCGCTCCCTATGTTATATGTTTTATGTGTCGGTTTGTCCTTTCTGTGTGATTAATGTTCGCTCTTTTCACGAGCCTCGATCTTGTATACAAAAAAAAAAAAAAAAAAAAATCAAAGCACGTTGTTATGGATAACAAGCATATTACGAGATATAAATGCACTATTATATGAATATCATGGATATTATGAGATATCATAGCACGTTGTTATGGATAACAAGCATATTACGAGATATAAATGCACTATTATATGAATATCATGGATATTATGAGATATCAAAGCACGTTGTTATGGATAACAAGCATATTACGAGATATAAATGCACTATTATATGAATATCATGGATATTATGAGATTTCAAAGCACGTTGTTATGGATAACAAGCATATTACGAGATATAAATGCACTATTTTGTGAATATCATGGATATTATGAGATATCAAAGCACGTTGTTATGGATAACAAGCATATTACGAGATATAAATGCACTATTATATGAATATCATGGATATTATGAGATATCAAAGCACGTTGTTATGGATAACAAGCATATTACGAGATATAAATGCACTATTATATGAATATCATGGATATTATGAGATTTCAAAGCACGTTGTTATGGATAACAAGCATATTACGAGATATAAATGCACTATTTTGTGAATATCATGGATATTATGAGATATCAAAGCACGTTGTTATGGATAACAAGCATATTACGAGATATAAATGTACTATTATATAAATATCATGGATATTATGAGATATCAAAGCACGTTGTTATGGATAACAAGCATATTATGAGATATAAATGTACTATTATATGAATATCATGGATATTATGAGATATCAAAGCACGTTGTTATGGATAACAAGCATATTACGAGATATAAATGTACTATTATATGAATATCATGGATATTATGAGATATCAAAGCACGTTGTTATGGATAACAAGCATATTACGAGATATAAATGCACTATTATATGAATATCATGGATATTATGAGATATCAAAGCACGTTGTTATGGATAACAAGCATATTATGAGATATAAATGCACTATTATATGAATATCATGGATATTATGCGATTTCAAAGCACGGTGTTTTGGATAACAAGCATATTACGAGATATAATTGTACTATTATATGAATATCATGGATATTATGCGATTTCAAAGCATGTTGTTATGGATAACAAGCATATTACGAGATATAAATGCACTATTATGTGAATATCATGGATATTATGAGATATCAAAGCACGTTGTTATGGATAACAAGCATATTACGAGATATAAATGCACTATTATATGAATATCATGGATATTATGAGATATCAAAGCATGTTGTTATGGATAACAAGCATATTACGAGATATAAATGCACTATTATGTGAATATCATGGATATTATGAGATATCAAAGCACGTTGTTATGGATAACAAGCATATTACGAGATATAAATGCACTATTATATGAATATCATTGATATTATGAGATATCAAAGCATGTTGTTATGGATAACAAGCATATTACGAGATATAAATGCACTATTATATGAATATCATGGATATTATGAGATATCAAAGCACGTTGTTATGGCTAACAAGCATATTACGAGATATAAATGCACTATTATATGAATATCATGGATATTATGAGATATCAAAGCACGTTGTTATGGATAACAAGCATATTACGAGATATAAATGCACTATTATATGAATATCATGGATATTATGAGATTTCAAAGCACGTTGTTATGGATAACAAGCATATTACGAGATATAAATGCACTATTATATGAATATCATGGATATTATGAGATATCAAAGCACGTTGTTATGGATAACAAGCATATTACGAGATATAAATGCACTATTATATGAATATCATGGATATTATGAGATTTCAAAGCACGTTGTTATGGATAACAAGCATATTACGAGATATAAATGCACTATTATATGAATATCATTGATATTATGAGATATCAAAGCATGTTGTTATGGATAACAAGCATATTACGAGATATAAATGCACTGTTATATGAATATCATGGATATTATGAGATATCAAAGCACATTGTTATGGATAACAAGCATATTACGAGATATAAATGCACTATTATATGAATATCATGGATATTATGAGATATCAAAGCACGTTGTTATGGATAACAAGCATATTACGAGATATAAATGCACTATTATATGAATATCATGGATATTATGAGATTTCAAAGCACGTTGTTATGGATAACAAGCATATTACGAGATATAAATGCACTATTATATGAATATCATGGATATTATGAGATATCAAAGCACGTTGTTATGGATAACAAGCATATTACGAGATATAAATGCACTATTATATGAATATCATGGATATTATGAGATTTCAAAGCACGTTGTTATGGATAACAAGCATATTACGAGCTATAAATGCACTATTATATGAATATCATTGATATTATGAGATATCAAAGCATGTTGTTATGGATAACAAGCATATTACGAGATATAAATGCACTATTATATGAATATCATGGATATTATGAGATATCAAAGCACGTTGTTATGGATAACAAGCATATTACGAGATATAAATGCACTATTATATGAATATCATGGATATTATGAGATATCAAAGCACGTTGTTATGGATAACAAGCATATTACGAGATATAAATGCACTATTATATGAATATCATGGATATTATGAGATTTCAAAGCACGTTGTTATGGATAACAAGCATATTACGAGATATAAATGCACTATTATATGAATATCATGGATATTATGAGATATCAAAGCACGTTGTTATGGATAACAAGCATATTACGAGGTATAAATGCACTATTATATGAATATCATGGATATTATGAGATATCAAAGCATGTTGTTATGGATAACAAGCATATTACGAGATATAAATGCACTATTATTTGAATATCATGGATATTATGAGATTTCAAAGCACGTTGTTTTGGATAACAAGCATATTACGAGATATAAATGTACTATTATATGAATATCATGGATATTATGCGATTTCAAAGCATGTTGTTATGGATAACAAGCATATTACGAGATATAAATGCACTATTATGTGAATATCATGGATATTATGAGATATCAAAGCACGTTGTTATGGATAACAAGCATATTACGAGATATAAATGCACTATTATATGAATATCATGGATATTATGAGATATCAAAGCATGTTGTTATGGATAACAAGCATATTACGAGATATAAATGCACTATTATGTGAATATCACGGATATTATGAGATATCAAAGCACGTTGTTATGGATAACAAGCATATTACGAGATATAAATGCACTATTATATGAATATCATTGATATTATGAGATATCAAAGCATGTTGTTATGGATAACAAGCATATTATGAGATATAAATGCACTATTATATGAATATCATGGATATTATGAGATATCAAAGCACGTTGTTATGGATAACAAGCATATTACGAGATATAAATGCACTATTATATGAATATCATGGATATTATGAGATATCAAAGCATGTTGTTATGGATAACAAGCATATTACGAGATATAAATGCACTATTATATGAATATCATGGATATTATGAGATTTCAAAGCACGTTGTTATGGATAACAAGCATATTACGAGATATAAATGCACTATTATATGAATATCATGGATATTATGAGATATCAAAGCACGTTGTTATGGATAACAAGCATATTACGAGATATAAATGCACTATTATATGAATATCATGGATATTATGAGATTTCAAAGCACGTTGTTATGGATAACAAGCATATTACGAGATATAAATGCACTATTATATGAATATCATGGATATTATGAGATATCAAAGCACGTTGTTATGGATAACAAGCATATTACGAGATATAAATGCACTATTATATGAATATCATGGATATTATGAGATTTCAAAGCACGTTGTTATGGATAACAAGCATATTACGAGATATAAATGCACTATTATATGAATATCATGGATATTATGAGATATCAAAGCACGTTGTTATGGATAACAAGCATATTACGAGATATAAATGCACTATTATATGAATATCATGGATATTATGAGATTTCAAAGCACGTTGTTATGGATAACAAGCATATTACGAGCTATAAATGCACTATTATATGAATATCATTGATATTATGAGATATCAAAGCATGTTGTTATGGATAACAAGCATATTACGAGATATAAATGCACTATTATATGAATATCATGGATATTATGAGATATCAAAGCACGTTGTTATGGATAACAAGCATATTACGAGATATAAATGCACTATTATATGAATATCATGGATATTATGAGATATCAAAGCACGTTGTTATGGATAACAAGCATATTACGAGATATAAATGCACTATTATATGAATATCATGGATATTATGAGATTTCAAAGCACGTTGTTATGGATAACAAGCATATTACGAGATATAAATGCACTATTATATGAATATCATGGATATTATGAGATATCAAAGCACGTTGTTATGGATAACAAGCATATTACGAGATATAAATGCACTATTATATGAATATCATGGATATTATGAGATATCAAAGCATGTTGTTATGGATAACAAGCATATTACGAGATATAAATGCACTATTATTTGAATGTCATGGATATTAGGCGATTTCAAAGCACGTTGTTATGGATAACAAGCATATTACGAGATATAAATGCACTATTATGTGAATATCATGGATATTATGAGATATCAAAGCACGTTGTTATGGATAACAAGCATATTACGAGATATAAATGCACTATTATATGAATATCATGGATATTATGAGATATCAAAGCACGTTGTTATGGATAACAAGCATATTACGAGATATAAATGCACTATTATATGAATATCATGGATATTATGAGATATCAAAGCACGTTGTTATGGATAACAAGCATATTACGAGATATAAATGCACTATTATATGAATATCATGGATATTATGAGATATCAAAGCACGTTGTTATGGATAACAAGCATATTACGAGATATAAATGCACTATTATATGAATATCATGGATATTATGAGATTTCAAAGCACGTTGTTATGGATAACAAGCATATTACGAGATATAAATGCACTATTTTGTGAATATCATGGATATTATGAGATATCAAAGCACGTTGTTATGGATAACAAGCATATTACGAGATATAAATGCACTATTATATGAATATCATGGATATTATGAGATATCAAAGCACGTTGTTATGGATAACAAGCATATTACGAGATATAAATGCACTATTATATGAATATCATGGATATTATGAGATTTCAAAGCACGTTGTTATGGATAACAAGCATATTACGAGATATAAATGCACTATTTTGTGAATATCATGGATATTATGAGATATCAAAGCACGTTGTTATGGATAACAAGCATATTACGAGATATAAATGTACTATTATATAAATATCATGGATATTATGAGATATCAAAGCACGTTGTTATGGATAACAAGCATATTACGAGATATAAATGTACTATTATATGAATATCATGGATATTATGAGATATCAAAGCACGTTGTTATGGATAACAAGCATATTACGAGATATAAATGTACTATTATATGAATATCATGGATATTATGAGATATCAAAGCACGTTGTTATGGATAACAAGCATATTACGAGATATAAATGCACTATTATATGAATATCATGGATATTATGAGATATCAAAGCACGTTGTTATGGATAACAAGCATATTATGAGATATAAATGCACTATTATATGAATATAGTGTCTTGAGGCCTTGTACAGTGTGCACTGTACAACCTTGAGGCTTTGTTTTTCTCTCAGCGGTCCGTCGTTTGTGATCCAATAACTTTCGTTCTCTGTATTCCAAGTCTTTTCACCCATCGCCTACTTCCTTGTGTAAATCTCAACTCAAAAAAAAAAAAAAAAAAAAAAAAAAAAAAAATTTTCCTTCTCTGTTCTCATTCGTTTATTCATTCTTATTCGTTCGTTCGTTCTTCGACCACGTGTTTCTCCCCCATTTCCCCAGATAGTTTTCACTCATTAACCTTCAATGTTTACACTTTCCCCTCAAGTTATGTATTCCGTCATATTTTATAACACCTTTTTCTTCTTCTTCTTTAAAAGGCTGCTTTCGACTTGCTCACCAAATCAATTCATCCCAAAAAAAATATCCATCACCTATAGTGCCTTTTTTCTACATTCCCTAAACTCTCCTGCACTCCATCCTCCATCCAGCGTCCTTAAACGTATTTTTAACTCGAAGGTCACAAGAAACTCATTTTGCAATAAATGTTCGTTTCCCATAAAATCGTACACTGTCAAAAATCCAATCTCACCCCTCCCCTCCAAATCTTCCCCATAACCCCTCCCCTCCAAATCTTCCCCATCACCCCTCCCCTCCAAATCTTCCCCATCACCTATCCCTTTCAAATCTCCCCCCTTGCCCCCTCCCTCCTAAACTACCCCCTCACCCCTCCCCGCCAAGACGCCCCCTCGCCCCTCCCCTCCTAGACTCCTGCCTCACCCCTCCCCTCCAAATCTCCCCCATATCCCATCCCTTTCAAATCCCTCCCCTTGTCCCTTCCCTCCCAAACTCCCCCCTCACCCCTCCCCTTCAAATCTCCCCACCCTCATTGCTTCTCAATTTCCCCCCTCTCACTCCCCCTCCTCAAAGCGTCCTCCCCGCTTCTTCCCCCTTCAAACTCTCACCTCCATCTCCCCCAACCTTCTGCCTCGCTCTTCCCCCTCCTCAAATAACACCTCATTGTGGCTCACCCAATCACCATCAAACCTTTTGTCCGCCCCATCCTTCCCTTTCTCCGAGCTATTCTGAAATCTCTGACACACCTTCAACAGCTCTCCCTACCTCTTCCACCTCTTCCACATCTTACCCTACCCCTCCTCCCCCCTGTTCTGTATCTGATGCTCCCCCTTCCTCTTCATTAACGGTATGGACCTCAAACATCCGGGGCCTTCGTTCAAACTTAACTGATCTCTCCATACAGGTTGCTTCTGTCAAACCAGACGTGATCTGCTTAACAGAAACTTTCCTCCTTTATGATGTCTCTGATTCCATAGTATCTCTCCCGGGCTACTCCCTCCTCCGGTATGATAGACCTGAGCCTCGTCCTGGAGGCGGGGTTGCTATCTTTATCAAAAACTCTCTTCCTCACTCGCCCTGCACTGCACTCTCTCCACCTCACCCCCAGGAATACCTCTGGCTACGGCTTCCCCTTCGCTCCCACCTCTTGTTCATATGTGTGTTGTACCGTCCACCAAACAGTGATGACTCCATCTACATCTCGCTGTCTGATGATATGGACCAACTTCTATCTACTCATCCCAACTCTCTCTTCCTCATATGTGGTGATTTCAACTGTCATCATGCCAGTTGGCTGGGTGTGGGTACCTCTCTCACCAGCCATGGCTCCTCAGCAAAGGACTTCTGCGACTCACTGGGACTGACACAATCTGTCAATTTCCCGACCCGGATCTCAGTCAACGGAACATCTTCTCTTCTGGACTTGGTTATGACTAACTTCCCTGAAAATGTCTGCTGCTCTTCTTCTGCTCCGATCGGATCATCTGATCATGTCCTTGTTAAAGTGGACATCTCTCTGACCATCCTCAGGGAGCCTGCTCAGCGTCGACGAGTCTGGCATTTCACTCAGGCCAACTGGCACGGTCTTCAAGCAGCCATCAATCATCTGGACTGGTCTCCCATCTCTACCACCTCTGACATCAACTCATCCTGGGAATTCTTCCAAAGTAAATTGCTCTCTCTCATGCACAGATTTATCCCATCTCGTCTTCAGTTGTCATACCCTTCCTCCCGTCCATGGTACACGGAATCTTGTGGTGAGGCTGTTGCCCAGAAACAACTTGCCTTCGTCTCCTGGAAAGCAAATCCAACGGAAGGAAATCTCATTTCCTTTCACAAAGCCCGAAACAAGTGTGTGTCCACCCTCAGGAGAGCCAGGAAACAATATCTCTCCGTTCTCAAGACCGAACTCTCTTATCTGTCTCCCTCTTCCAAATCCTGGTGGCGTCTGGTCAAATCCGTTTCTGGTGTTTGTTCCCCCTCCATCCCCTCCCTTACCTCAAACGGCTACACAGCTGACTCCGCACGTGAAAAAGCTGAATGCCTCAACTCTGTGTTTGCCTCTAAATCTTGTGTCCCAAACCCATCCCTCTCTGTACCCACCATACCCAGTCGTACCCTGCTGCTCCTGGACTCCGTGTCCTTTCCTCCTGACAAGGTGGAAAAGTTTCTGTCAACCCTCGACTCTGATTCTGCAACTGGACCCGACGGCATCAGCCCACGGGTCCTAAAATCCTGCTCTGCTGCTCTATCTCACCCTCTCTCTGTTCTCTTCACCCTCTCTTTTGCTCAAGGTCAACTGCCATCTGCTTGGAAATCAGCCAACATCACCGCTTTGCACAAAAAAGGTGCAAAAACAGATCCTAGCAACTACAGACCAATCAGCCTTCTCCCAATTATCAGCAAAGTCATGGAATCCATTATTGCTTCGGATATGAAATCTTTCCTCTTCTCCAATGGCTTGATCTCTGATCATCAATTTGGTTTCAGACCAGGTCACTCTACTCTGGACATGCTGCTTCTGCTGTCTCAACAATGGATGGAGGTCCTCAATGCCAAACAGGAAATTAGAGCTGTCTCCCTCGACATATCACGTGCCTTCGACACGGTCTGGCACCCCGCTCTGCTCACCAAACTCTCCTCCTTTGGTATCCATGGAAATCTCCACGCATGGCTGGCGGACTTCCTCTCTAGTCGTCGTCAACGTGTGGCCCTGAATGGGTTTCTCTCATCTCCTCTTCCTGTTCAGGCTGGAGTTCCCCAAGGCAGTGTTCTGGGCCCCGTGCTTTTTCTGGTCTTCATCAATGATCTCTCTGACTCTCTCGAAAATCCTCTCTATCTCTTTGCTGATGACTCCACTCTCTGCCGCTCCATTCCTCTTCCCTCAGATCGGCAGTCTGCTGCCTCCTCACTCTCTGAAGACCTGGACAAAATCACAGACTGGTCAAACAAGTGGAACATGTCTTTCAATCCTGACAAATCTCACACTCTTACTATGTCTCTCCGAAAAGATCGACTGGACAACCCTCCCATCTACTTTCTCAACAATCCTCTCCAAGAAGTTCTGTCGCTCAAGATTTTGGGTCTCACTATCTGCCATGATCTTTCTTGGGAAAACCACATTTCCAAGCTGGCCTCCAAAGCCAGTCGCCGACTGGGCATCCTCCGTCGTGCGAAGTCCTTCCTCGGCACACCTGAGCTCCTCACCACATACAAGGCTTTCATCCGCAGCTCAATGGAATACTGTTCTCCCCTATGGGCCGGTGCTCCTGCCTCACACCTAGCTCGGCTTCACGCTGTTGAAACCAAAGCTTTCAGAATTATTGGAATCTCCCGCGATGAAGCTATCTCTGAGGGCCTTTCACTCACTCACCGCAGGCAGGTAGGTGGTCTTTCTGTCTTCTACCGACTCCTCTCCGGCCTTGCACCCCCAGCTCTCTCTGTGCTCTGTCCCCCAAATATTCCTACAGGTCGCACAAGATCTGCCAGCAACCCTCTGATGGTTAAACTGCCGAAATCTCGGCTCTCTGCTCACCTTCACTCTTTCATTCCTCTTTTCTCCCGCCTCTGGAACAAACTCCCTCACTCCCTTCAATCCCACTCCTCCCTCCAGGTCTTTAAAACAGCTGTTCACCACCATCTCTTATCTTCCCCCATCCAAAACCTTGATCTTTTCTACCCCCGCTAATTCACCCCAGATCCACCTTGTTTGAAATTCCAACTTCTTTCCTGGAAGTCCTGGCAGTGTCCATATGTTTTATACCTCTCCCACCGCCCCCTTCCCATGCCCCCCCCCCCCAAAGTCCTCGCCCTCTCTCAGATCTCTCCATGTCTCCATGTCTCTCGGTCCCTGCTCTCAAATGTTGTGTTTGTGTCCTTCCCCCTCTCTCCCCATCTTGTCTACCGCTCCCGATGTTATATGTTTTATGTGTCGGTTTGTCTTTCTGTGTGATTAATGTTCGCTCTTTCACGAGCCTCGATCTTGTATACAAAAAAAAAAAAAAAAAAAAATATCATGGATATTATGCGATTTCAAAGCACGGTGTTTTGGATAACAAGCATATTACGAGATATAAATGTACTATTATATGAATATCATGGATATTATGCGATTTCAAAGCATGTTGTTATGGATAACAAGCATATTACGAGATATAAATGCACTATTATGTGAATATCATGGATATTATGAGATATCAAAGCACGTTGTTATGGATAACAAGCATATTACGAGATATAAATGCACTATTATATGAATATCATGGATATTATGAGATATCAAAGCATGTTGTTATGGATAACAAGCATATTACGAGATATAAATGCACTATTATGTGAATATCATGGATATTATGAGATATCAAAGCACGTTGTTATGGATAACAAGCATATTACGAGATATAAATGCACTATTATATGAATATCATTGATATTATGAGATATCAAAGCATGTTGTTATGGATAACAAGCATATTACGAGATATAAATGCACTATTATATGAATATCATGGATATTATGAGATATCAAAGCACGTTGTTATGGCTAACAAGCATATTACGAGATATAAATGCACTATTATATGAATATCATGGATATTATGAGATATCAAAGCACGTTGTTATGGATAACAAGCATATTACGAGATATAAATGCACTATTATATGAATATCATGGATATTATGAGATTTCAAAGCACGTTGTTATGGATAACAAGCATATTACGAGATATAAATGCACTATTATATGAATATCATGGATATTATGAGATATCAAAGCACGTTGTTATGGATAACAAGCATATTACGAGATATAAATGCACTATTATATGAATATCATGGATATTATGAGATTTCAAAGCACGTTGTTATGGATAACAAGCATATTACGAGATATAAATGCACTATTATATGAATATCATTGATATTATGAGATATCAAAGCATGTTGTTATGGATAACAAGCATATTACGAGATATAAATGCACTGTTATATGAATATCATGGATATTATGAGATATCAAAGCACATTGTTATGGATAACAAGCATATTACGAGATATAAATGCACTATTATATGAATATCATGGATATTATGAGATATAAAAGCACGTTGTTATGGATAACAAGCATATTACGAGATATAAATGCACTATTATATGAATATCATGGATATTATGAGATTTCAAAGCACGTTGTTATGGATAACAAGCATATTACGAGATATAAATGCACTATTATATGAATATCATGGATATTATGAGATATCAAAGCACGTTGTTATGGATAACAAGCATATTACGAGATATAAATGCACTATTATATGAATATCATGGATATTATGAGATTTCAAAGCACGTTGTTATGGATAACAAGCATATTACGAGCTATAAATGCACTATTATATGAATATCATTGATATTATGAGATATCAAAGCATGTTGTTATGGATAACAAGCATATTACGAGATATAAATGCACTATTATATGAATATCATGGATATTATGAGATATCAAAGCACGTTGTTATGGATAACAAGCATATTACGAGATATAAATGCACTATTATATGAATATCATGGATATTATGAGATATCAAAGCACGTTGTTATGGATAACAAGCATATTACGAGATATAAATGCACTATTATATGAATATCATGGATATTATGAGATTTCAAAGCACGTTGTTATGGATAACAAGCATATTACGAGATATAAATGCACTATTATATGAATATCATGGATATTATGAGATATCAAAGCACGTTGTTATGGATAACAAGCATATTACGAGGTATAAATGCACTATTATATGAATATCATGGATATTATGAGATATCAAAGCATGTTGTTATGGATAACAAGCATATTACGAGATATAAATGCACTATTATTTGAATATCATGGATATTATGAGATTTCAAAGCACGTTGTTTTGGATAACAAGCATATTACGAGATATAAATGTACTATTATATGAATATCATGGATATTATGCGATTTCAAAGCATGTTGTTATGGATAACAAGCATATTACGAGATATAAATGCACTATTATGTGAATATCATGGATATTATGAGATATCAAAGCACGTTGTTATGGATAACAAGCATATTACGAGATATAAATGCACTATTATATGAATATCATGGATATTATGAGATATCAAAGCATGTTGTTATGGATAACAAGCATATTACGAGATATAAATGCACTATTATGTGAATATCACGGATATTATGAGATATCAAAGCACGTTGTTATGGATAACAAGCATATTACGAGATATAAATGCACTATTATATGAATATCATTGATATTATGAGATATCAAAGCATGTTGTTATGGATAACAAGCATATTATGAGATATAAATGCACTATTATATGAATATCATGGATATTATGAGATATCAAAGCACGTTGTTATGGATAACAAGCATATTACGAGATATAAATGCACTATTATATGAATATCATGGATATTATGAGATATCAAAGCATGTTGTTATGGATAACAAGCATATTACGAGATATAAATGCACTATTATATGAATATCATGGATATTATGAGATTTCAAAGCACGTTGTTATGGATAACAAGCATAT
Source organism: Myxine glutinosa (assembly GCF_964187855.1). Classification (NCBI taxonomy): domain Eukaryota; kingdom Metazoa; phylum Chordata; class Myxini; order Myxiniformes; family Myxinidae; genus Myxine; species Myxine glutinosa. The sequence continues at coordinate 191,274,222 of NC_136264.1, read as the reverse complement.
TACGAGATATAAATGCACTATTATATGAATATCATGGATATTATGAGATATCAAAGCACGTTGTTATGGATAACAAGCATATTACGAGATATAAATGCACTATTATATGAATATCATGGATATTATGAGATTTCAAAGCACGTTGTTATGGATAACAAGCATATTACGAGATATAAATGCACTATTATATGAATATCATGGACATTATGAGATATCAAAGCACGTTGTTATGGATAACAAGCATATTACGAGATATAAATGCACTATTATATGAATATCATGGATATTATGAGATTTCAAAGCACGTTGTTATGGATAACAAGCATATTACGAGATATAAATGCACTATTATATGAATATCATGGATATTATGAGATATCAAAGCACGTTGTTATGGATAACAAGCATATTACGAGATATAAATGCACTATTATATGAATATCATGGATATTATGAGATTTCAAAGCACGTTGTTATGGATAACAAGCATATTACGAGCTATAAATGCACTATTATATGAATATCATTGATATTATGAGATATCAAAGCATGTTGTTATGGATAACAAGCATATTACGAGATATAAATGCACTATTATATGAATATCATGGATATTATGAGATATCAAAGCACGTTGTTATGGATAACAAGCATATTACGAGATATAAATGCACTATTATATGAATATCATGGATATTATGAGATATCAAAGCACGTTGTTATGGATAACAAGCATATTACGAGATATAAATGCACTATTATATGAATATCATGGATATTATGAGATTTCAAAGCACGTTGTTATGGATAACAAGCATATTACGAGATATAAATGCACTATTATATGAATATCATGGATATTATGAGATATCAAAGCACGTTGTTATGGATAACAAGCATATTACGAGATATAAATGCACTATTATATGAATATCATGGATATTATGAGATATCAAAGCATGTTGTTATGGATAACAAGCATATTACGAGATATAAATGCACTATTATTTGAATATCATGGATATTAGGCGATTTCAAAGCACGTTGTTATGGATAACAAGCATATTACGAGATATAAATGCACTATTATGTGAATATCATGGATATTATGAGATATCAAAGCACGTTGTTATGGATAACAAGCATATTACGAGATATAAATGCACTATTATATGAATATCATGGATATTATGAGATATCAAAGCACGTTGTTATGGATAACAAGCATATTACGAGATATAAATGCACTATTATATGAATATCATGGATATTATGAGATATCAAAGCACGTTGTTATGGATAACAAGCATATTACGAGATATAAATGCACTATTATATGAATATCATGGATATTATGAGATATCAAAGCATGTTGTTGTGGATAACAAGCATATTACGAGATATAAATGCACTATTATTTGAATATCATGGATATTATGAGATTTCAAAGGACGTTGTTATGGATAACAAGCATATTACGAGATATAAATGCACTATTATATGAATATCATGGATATTATGAGATATCAAAGCACGTTATGGATAACAAGCATATTATGAGATATAAATGCACTATTATATGAATATCATGGATATTATGCGATTTCAAAGCACGTTGTTTTGGATAACAAGCATATTACGAGATATAAATGTACTATTATATGAATATCATGGATATTATGCGATTTCAAAGCATGTTGTTATGGATAACAAGCATATTACGAGATATAAATGCACTATTATGTGAATATCATGGATATTATGAGATATCAAAGCACGTTGTTATGGATAACAAGCATATTACGAGATATAAATGCACTATTATATGAATATCATGGATATTATGAGATATCAAAGCATGTTGTTATGGATAACAAGCATATTACGAGATATAAATGCACTATTATGTGAATATCATGGATATTATGAGATATCAAAGCACGTTGTTATGGATAACAAGCATATTACGAGATATAAATGCACTATTATATGAATATCATTGATATTATGAGATATCAAAGCATGTTGTTATGGATAACAAGCATATTACGAGATATAAATGTACTATTATGTGAATATCATGGATATTATGAGATATCAAAGCACGTTGTTATGGATAACAAGCATATTACGAGATATAAATGCACTATTATATGAATATCATGGATATTATGAGATTTCAAAGCACGTTGTTATGGATAACAAGCATATTACGAGATATAAATGCACTATTAGATGAATATCATGGATATTATGAGATATCAAAGCATGTTGTTATGGATAACAAGCATATTACGAGATATAAATGCACTATTATGTGAATATCATGGATATTATGAGATATCAAAGCACGTTGTTATGGATAACAAGCATATTACGAGATATAAATGCACTATTATATGAATATCATGGATATTATGAGATATCAAAGCATGTTGTTCTGGATAACAAGCATATTACGAGATATAAATGCACTATTATGTGAATATCATGGATATTATGAGATATCAAAGCACGTTGTTATGGATAACAAGCATATTACGAGATATAAATGCACTATTATGTGAATATCATGGATATTATGAGATATCAAAGCACGTTGTTATGGATAACAAGCATATTACGAGACATAAATGCACTATTATATGAATATCATGGATATTATGAGATATCAAAGCACGTTGTTATGGATAACAAGCATATTACGAGATATAAATGCACTATTATGTGAATATCATGGATATTATGCGATTTCAAAGCACGTTGTTATGGATAACAAGCATATTACGAGATATAAATGCACTATTATGTGAATATCATGGATATTATGAGATATCAAAGCACGTTGTTATGGATAACAAGCATATTACGAGATATAAATGCACTATTATATGAATATCATGGATATTATGAGATATCAAAGCATGTTGTTATGGATAACAAGCATATTACGAGATATAAATGCACTATTATGTGAATATCATGGATATTATGAGATATCAAAGCACGTTGTTATGGATAACAAGCATATTATGAGATATAAATGCACTATTATATGAATATCATGGATATTATGAGATTTCAAAGCACGTTGTTATGGATAACAAGCATATTACGAGATATAAATGCACTATTAAATGAATATCATGGATATTATGAGATTTCAAAGCACGTTGTTATGGATAACAAGCATATTACGAGATATAAATGTACTATTATGTGAATATCATGGATATTATGAGATTTCAAAGCACGTTGTTATGGATAACAAGCATATTACGAGATATAAATGCACTATTTTGTGAATATCATGGATATTATGAGATATAATGAGATCTTATGAGATCTCGTATATTATTATCTCTTATATTATGAGATCTCGCGAGATCTTGGAGACGGCGGCAGGGATTTACGAAGCTCCACACGGTCTCCACGTTTTTTGAAGTTAAGTCTGTTCACAATTGTATTTTGTCGAAACTGTATTTATCTTTCGGTGTGTGAAGTTATTGTGTGCAACTTTGGTTGTTTCTCGGTGTTTGTCTTTCATAAATTGATCGTCTGTTTGCCGTGTCGCGAGCAAGGCCTTTGCCGCGTCGTGAACGATTTGAAATCGAAGTTAAGTGATTGTTCCCATTTGTATTTTCGTTAAAACTGTATTTATTTATGGTGTTGTACGTATATTGTGTCCCGACGAAGATTTTTCGGTGCAAATCTTTCATACCTGTATTGAAAATCGTGTTAATTCGTGTCGTGTCTTGAGGCCTTGTACAGTGTGCACTGTACAACCTTGAGGCTTTGTTTTTCTCAGCGGTCCGTCGTTTGTGATCCAATAACTTTCGTTCTCTGTATTCCCAGTCTTTTCACCCATAGCCTACTTCCTTGTGTAAATCTCACCTCAAAAAAACAAACAAACAAAAAAAAAACATTTCCTTCTCTGTTCTCATTCGTTTATTCATTCTTATTCGTTCGTTCGTTCTTCGACCACGTGTTTCTCCCCCATTTCCCCAGATAGTTTTCACTCATTAACCTTCAATGTTTACACTTTCCCCTCAAGTTATGTATTCCGTCATATTTTATAACACCTTTTTCTTCTTCTTCTTTAAAAGGCTGCTTTCGACTTGCTCACCAAATCAATTCATTCCAAAAAAAATATCCATCTCCTTTCGTGCCTTTTTTCTACATTCCCTAAACTCTCCTGCACTCCATCCTCCATCCAGCGTCCTTAAACGTATTTTTAACTCGAAGGTCACAAGAAACTCATTTTGCAATAAATGTTCGTTTCCCATAAATCGTACACTTTCAAAAATCCAATCTCACCCCTCCCCTCCAAATCTTCCCCATAACCCCTCCCCTCCAAATCTTCCCCATCACCCCTCCCCTCCAAATCTTCCCCATCACCCATCCCTTTCAAATCTCCCCCCTTGCCCCCTCCCTCCTAAACTACCCCCTCACCCCTCCCCGCCAAGACGCCCCCTCGCCCCTCCCCTCCTAGACTCCTGCCTCACCCCTCCCCTCCAAATCTCCCCCATATCCCATCCCTTTCAAATCCCTCCCCTTGTCCCTTCCCTCCCAAACTCCCCCCTCACCCCTCCCCTTCAAATCTCCCCACCCTCATTGCTTCTCAATTTCCCCCCTCTCACTCCCCCTCCTCAAAGCGTCCTCCCCGCTTCTTCCCCCTTCAAACTCTCACCTCCATCTCCCCCAACCTTCTGCCTCGCTCTTCCCCCTCCTCAAATAACACCTCATTGTGGCTCACCCAATCACCATCAAACCTTTTGTCCGCCCCATCCTTCCCTTTCTCCGAGCTATTCTGAAATCTCTGACACACCTTCAACAGCTCTCCCTACCTCTTCCACCTCTTCCACATCTTACCCTACCCCTCCTCCCCCCTGTTCTGTATCTGATGCTCCCCCTTCCTCTTCATTAACGGTATGGACCTCAAACATCCGGGGCCTTCGTTCAAACTTAACTGATCTCTCCATACAGGTTGCTTCTGTCAAACCAGACGTGATCTGCTTAACAGAAACTTTCCTCCTTTATGATGTCTCTGATTCCATAGTATCTCTCCCGGGCTACTCCCTCCTCCGGTATGATAGACCTGAGCCTCGTCCTGGAGGCGGGGTTGCTATCTTTATCAAAAACTCTCTTCCTCACTCGCCCTGCACTGCACTCACTCCACCTCACCCCCAGGAATACCTCTGGCTACGGCTTCCCCTTCGCTCCCACCTCTTGTTCATATGTGTGTTGTACCGTCCACCAAACAGTGATGACTCCATCTACATCTCGCTGTCTGATGATATGGACCAACTTCTATCTAATCATCCCAACTCTCTCTTCCTCATATGTGATGATTTCAACTGTCATCATGCCAGTTGGCTGGGTGTGGGTACCTCTCTCACCAGCCATGGCTCCTCAGCAAAGGACTTCTGCGACTCACTGGGACTGACACAATCTGTCAATTTCCCGACCCGGATCTCAGTCAACGGAACATCTTCTCTTCTGGACTTGGTTATGACTAACTTCCCTGAAAATGTCTGCTGCTCTTCTTCTGCTCCGATCGGATCATCTGATCATGTCCTTGTTAAAGTGGACATCTCTCTGACCATCCTCAGGGAGCCTGCTCAGCGTCGACGAGTCTGGCATTTCACTCAGGCCAACTGGCACGGTCTTCAAGCAGCCATCAATCATCTGGACTGGTCTCCCATCTCTACCACCTCTGACATCAACTCATCCTAGGAATTCTTCCAATGTAAATTGCTCTCTCTCATGCACAGATTTATCCCATCTCGTCTTCAGTTGTCATACCCTTCCTCCCGTCCATGGTACACGGAATCTTGTGGTGAGGCTGTTGCCCAGAAACAACTTGCCTTCGTCTCCTGGAAAGCAAATCCAACGGAAGGAAATCTCATTTCCTTTCACAAAGCCCGAAACAAGTGTGTGTCCACCCTCAGGAGAGCCAGGAAACAATATCTCTCCGTTCTCAAGACCAAACTCTCTTATCTGTCTCCCTCTTCCAAATCCTGGTGGCATCTGGTCAAATCCGTTTCTGGTGTTTGTTCCCCCTCCATCCCCTCCCTTACCTCAAACGGCTACACAGCTGACTCCGCACGTGAAAAAGCTGAATGCCTCAACTCTGTGTTTGCCTCTAAATCTTGTGTCCCAAACCCATCCCTCTCTGTACCCACCATACCCAGTCGTACCCTGCTGCTCCTGGACTCCGTGTCCTTTCCTCCTGACAAGGTGGAAAAGTTTCTGTCAACCCTCGAATCTGATTCTGCAACTGGACCCGACGGCATCAGCCCACGGGTCCTAAAATCTTGCTCTGCTGCTCTATCTCACCCTCTCTCTGTTCTCTTCACCCTCTCTTTTGCTCAAGGTCAACTGCCATCTGCTTGGAAATCAGCCAACATCACCGCTTTGCACAAAAAAGGTGCAAAAACAGATCCTAGCAACTACAGACCAATCAGCCTTCTCCCAATTTATCAGCAAAGTCATGGAATCCATCATTGCTTCGGATATGAAATCTTTCCTCTTCTCCAATGGCTTGATCTCTGATCATCAATTTGGTTTCAGACCAGGTCACTCTACTCTGGACATGCTGCTTCTGCTGTCTCAACAATGGATGGAGGTCCTCAATGCCAAACAGGAAATTAGAGCTGTCTCCCTCGACATATCACGTGCTTTCGACACGGTCTGGCACCCCGCTCTGCTCACCAAACTCTCCTCCTTTGGTATCCATGGAAATCTCCACGCATGGCTGGCGGACTTTCTCTCTAGTCGTCGTCAACGTGTGGCCCTGAATGGGTTTCTCTCATCTCCTCTTCCTGTTCAGGCTGGAGTTCCCCAAGGCAGTGTTCTGGGCCCCGTGCTTTTTCTGGTCTTCATCAATGATCTCTCTGACTCTCTCGAAAATCCTCTCTATCTCTTTGCTGATGACTCCACTCTCTGCCGCTCCATTCCTCTTCCCTCAGATCGGCAGTCTGCTGCCTCCTCACTCTCTGAAGACCTGGACAAAATCACAGACTGGTCAAACAAGTGGAACATGTCTTTCAATCCTGACAAATCTCACACTCTTACTATGTCTCTCCGAAAAGATCGACTGGACAACCCTCCCATCTACTTTCTCAACAATCCTCTCCAAGAAGTTCTGTCGCTCAAGATTTTGGGTCTCACTATCTGCCATGATCTTTCTTGGGAAAACCACATTTCCAAGCTGGCCTCCAAAGCCAGTCGCCGACTGGGCATCCTCCGTCGTGCGAAGTCCTTCCTCGGCACACCTGAGCTCCTCACCACATACAAGGCTTTCATCCGCAGCTCAATGGAATACTGTTCTCCCCTATGGGCCGGTGCTCCTGCCTCACACCTAGCTCGGCTTCACGCTGTTGAAACCAAAGCTTTCAGAATTATTGGAATCTCCCGCGATGAAGCTATCTCTGAGGGCCTTTCACTCACTCACCGCAGGCAGGTAGGTGGTCTTTCTGTCTTCTACCGACTCCTCTCCGGCCTTGCACCCCCAGCTCTCTCTGTGCTCTGTCCCCCAAATATTCCTACAGGTCGCACAAGATCTGCCAGCAACCCTCTGATGGTTAAACTGCCGAAATCTCGGCTCTCTGCTCACCTTCACTCTTTCATTCCTCTTTTCTCCCGCCTCTGGAACAAACTCCCTCACTCCCTTCAATCCCACTCCTCCCTCCAGGTCTTTAAAACAGCTGTTCACCACCATCTCTTATCTTCCCCCATCCAAAACCTCGATCTTTTCTACCCCCGCTAATTCACCCCAGATCCACCTTGTTTGAAATTCCAACTTCTTTCCTGGAAGTCCTGGCAGTGTCCATATGTTTTACACCTCTCCCACCGCCCCCTTCCCACGCCCCCCACCCCCAAAGCCCTCGCCCTCTCTCAGATCTCTCGATGTCTCCATGTCTCTCGGTCCCTGCTCTCAAATGTTCTGTTTGTGTCCTTCCCCCTCTCTCCCCATCTTGTCTACCGCTCCCTATGTTATATGTTTTATGTGTCGGTTTGTCTTTCTGTGTGATTAATGTTCGCTCTTTCACGAGCCTCGATCTTGTATACAAAAAAAAAAAAAAAAAAAAAAAAAAAATCAAAGCACGTTGTTATGGATAACAAGCATATTACGAGATATAAATGCACTATTATATGAATATCATGGATATTATGAGATATCAAAGCACGTTGTTATGGATAACAAGCATATTACGAGATATAAATGCACTATTATATGAATATCATGGATATTATGAGATATCAAAGCACGTTGTTATGGATAACAAGCATATTACGAGATATAAATGCACTATTATATGAATATCATGGATATTATGAGATTTCAAAGCACGTTGTTATGGATAACAAGCATATTACGAGATATAAATGCACTATTTTGTGAATATCATGGATATTATGAGATATCAAAGCACGTTTTTTTTTTGTTTTTTTTTTTTTGTTTTTTTTGTATTCAAGATCGAGGCTCGTGAAAGAGCGAACATTAATCACACAGAAAGACAAACCGACACATAAAACATATAACATAGGGAGCGGTAGACAAGATGGGGAGAGAGGGGGAAGGACACAAACACAACATTTGAGAGCAGGGACCGAGAGACATGGAGACATCGAGAGATCTGAGAGAGGGCGAGGGCTTTGGGGGGTGCGGGGGGCGTGGGAAGGGGGCAGTGGGAGAGGTATAAAACATATGGACACTGCCAGGACTTCCAGGAAAGAAGTTGGAATTTCAAACAAGGTGGATCTGGGGTGAATTAGCGGGGGTAGAAAAGATCAAGGTTTTGGATGGGGGAAGATAAGAGATGGTGGTGAACAGCTGTTTTGAAGACCTGGAGGGAGGAGTGGGATTGAAGGGAGTGAGGGAGTTTGTTCCAGAGGCGGGAGAAAAGAGGAATGAAAGAGTGAAGGTGAGCGGAGAGCCGAGATTTCGGCAGTTTAACCATCAGAGGGTTGCTGGCAGATCTTGTGCGACCTGTAGGAATATTTGGGGGACAGAGCACAGAGAGAGCTGGGGGTGCAAGGCCGGAGACGAGTCGGTAGAAGACAGAAAGACCACCTACCTGCCTGCGGTGAGTGAGTGAAAGGCCCTCAGAGATAGCTTCATCGTGGGAGATTCCAATAATTCTGAAAGCTTTGGTTTCAACAGCGTGAAGCCGAGCTAGGTGTGAGGCAGGAGCACCGGCCCATAGGGGAGAACAGTATTCCATTGAGCTGCGGATGAAAGCCTTGTATGTGGTGAGGAGCTCAGGTGTGCCGAGGAAGGACTTCGCACGACGGAGGATGCCCAGTCGGCGACTGGCTTTGGAGGCCAGCTTGGAAATGTGGTTTTCCCAAGAAAGATCATGGCAGATAGTGAGACCCAAAATCTTGAGCGACAGAACTTCTTGGAGAGGATTGTTGAGAAAGTAGATGGGAGGGTTGTCCAGTCGATCTTTTCGGAGAGACATAGTAAGAGTGTGAGATTTGTCAGGATTGAAAGACATGTTCCACTTGTTTGACCAGTCTGTGATTTTGTCCAGGTCTTCAGAGAGTGAGGAGGCAGCAGACTGCCGATCTGAGGGAAGAGGAATGGAGCGGCAGAGAGTGGAGTCATCAGCAAAGAGATAGAGAGGATTTTCGAGAGAGTCAGAGAGATCATTGATGAAGACCAGAAAAAGCACGGGGCCCAGAACACTGCCTTGGGGAACTCCAGCCTGAACAGGAAGAGGAGATGAGAGAAACCCATTCAGGGCCACACGTTGACGACGACTAGAGAGGAAGTCCGCCAGCCATGCGTGGAGATTTCCATGGATACCAAAGGAGGAGAGTTTGGTGAGCAGAGCGGGGTGCCAGACCGTGTCGAAGGCACGTGATATGTCGAGGGAGACAGCTCTAATTTCCTGTTTGGCATTGAGGACCTCCATCCATTGTTGAGACAGCAGAAGCAGCATGTCCAGAGTAGAGTGACCTGGTCTGAAACCAAATTGATGATCAGAGATCAAGCCATTGGAGAAGAGGAAAGATTTCATATCAGAAGCAATGATGGATTCCATGACTTTGCTGATAATTGGGAGAAGGCTGATTGGTCTGTAGTTGCTAGGATCTGTTTTTGCACCTTTTTTGTGCAAAGCGGTGATGTTGGCTGATTTCCAAGCAGATGGCAGTTGACCTTGAGCAAAAGAGAGGGTGAAGAGAACAGAGAGAGGGTGAGATAGAGCAGCAGAGCAGGATTTTAGGACCCGTGGGCTGATGCCGTCGGGTCCAGTTGCAGAATCAGAGTCGAGGGTTGACAGAAACTTTTCCACCTTGTCAGGAGGAAAGGACACGGAGTCCAGGAGCAGCAGGGTACGACTGGGTATGGTGGGTACAGAGAGGGATGGGTTTGGGACACAAGATTTAGAGGCAAACACAGAGTTGAGGCATTCAGCTTTTTCACGTGCGGAGTCAGCTGTGTAGCCGTTTGAGGTAAGGGAGGGGATGGAGGGGGAACAAACACCAGAAACGGATTTGACCAGACGCCACCAGGATTTGGAAGAGGGAGACAGATAAGAGAGTTCGATCTTGAGAACGGAGAGATATTGTTTCCTGGCTCTCCTGAGGGTGGACACACACTTGTTTCGGGCTTTGTGAAAGGAAATGAGATTTCCTTCCGTTGGATTTGCTTTCCAGGAGACGAAGGCAAGTTGTTTCTGGGCAACAGCCTCACCACAAGATTCCGTGTACCATGGACGGGAGGAAGGGTATGACAACTGAAGACGAGATGGGATAAATCTGTGCATGAGAGAGAGCAATTTACTTTGGAAGAATTCCCAGGATGAGTTGATGTCAGAGGTGGTAGAGATGGGAGACCAGTCCAGATGATTGATGGCTGCTTGAAGACCGTGCCAGTTGGCCTGAGTGAAATGCCAGACTCGTCGACGCTGAGCAGGCTCCCTGAGGATGGTCAGAGAGATGTCCACTTTAACAAGGACATGATCAGATGATCCGATCGGAGCAGAAGAAGAGCAGCAGACATTTTCAGGGAAGTTAGTCATAACCAAGTCAAGAAGAGAAGATGTTCCGTTGACTGAGATCCGGGTCGGGAAATTGACAGATTGTGTCAGTCCCAGTGAGTCGCAGAAGTCCTTTGCTGAGGAGCCATGGCTGGTGAGAGAGGTACCCACACCCAGCCAACTGGCATGATGACAGTTGAAATCACCACATATGAGGAAGAGAGAGTTGGGATGAGTAGATAGAAGTTGGTCCATATCATCAGACAGCGAGATGTAGATGGAGTCATCACTGTTTGGTGGACGGTACAACACACATATGAACAAGAGGTGGGAGCGAAGGGGAAGCCGTAGCCAGAGGTATTCCTGGGGGTGAGGTGGAGAGAGTGCAGTGCAGGGCGAGTGAGGAAGAGAGTTTTTGATAAAGATAGCAACCCCGCCTCCAGGACGAGGCTCAGGTCTATCATACCGGAGGAGGGAGTAGCCCGGGAGAGATACTATGGAATCAGAGACATCATAAAGGAGGAAAGTTTCTGTTAAGCAGATCACGTCTGGTTTGACGGAAGCAACCTGTATGGAGAGATCAGTTAAGTTTGAACGAAGGCCCCGGATATTTGAGGTCCATACCGTTAATGAAGAGGAAGGGGGAGCATCAGATACAGAACAGGGGGGAGGAGGGGTAGGGTAAGATGTGGAAGAGGTGGAAGAGGTAGGGAGAGCTGTTGAAGGTGTGTCAGAGATTTCAGAATAGCTCGGAGAAAGGGAAGGATGGGGCGGACAAAAGGTTTGATGGTGATTGGGTGAGCCACAATGAGGTGTTATTTGAGGAGGGGGAAGGGCGAGGCAGAAGGTTGGGGGAGATGGAGGTGAGAGTTTGAAGGGGGAAGAAGCGGGGAGGACGCTTTGAGGAGGGGGAGTGAGAGGGGGGAAATTGAGAAGCAATGAGGGTGGGGAGATTTGAAGGGGAGGGGTGAGGGGGGAGTTTGGGAGGGAAGGGACAAGGGGAGGGATTTGAAAGGGATGGGATATGGGGGAGATTTGGAGGGGAGGGGTGAGGCAGGAGTCTAGGAGGGGAGGGGCGAGGGGGCGTCTTGGCGGGGAGGGGTGAGGGGGTAGTTTAGGAGGGAGGGGGCAAGGGGGGAGATTTGAAAGGGATGGGTGATGGGGAAGATTTGGAGGGGAGGGGTGATGGGGAAGATTTGGAGGGGAGGGGTTATGGGGAAGATTTGGAGGGGAGGGGTGAGATTGGATTTTTGAAAGTGTACGATTTATGGGAAACGAACATTTATTGCAAAATGAGTTTCTTGTGACCTTCGAGTTAAAAATACGTTTAAGGACGCTGGATGGAGGATGGAGTGCAGGAGAGTTTAGGGAATGTAGAAAAAAGGCACTATAGGAGATGGATATTTTTTTGGGGATGAATTGATTTGGTGAGCAAGTCGAAAGCAGCCTTTTAAAGAAGAAGAAGAAAAAGGTGTTATAAAATATGACGGAATACATAACTTGAGGGGAAAGTGTAAACATTGAAGGTTAATGAGTGAAAACTATCTGGGGAAATGGGGGAGAAACACGTGACCGAAGAACGAACGAACGAATAAGAATGAATAAACGAATGAGAACAGAGAAGGAAATGTTTTTTTTTTTTTTGTTTTTTTGTTTTTTTGAGTTGAGATTTACACAAGGAAGTAGGCTATGGGTGAAAAGACTGGGAATACAGAGAACGAAAGTTATTGGATCACAAACGACGGACCACTGAGAGAAAAACAAAGCCTCAAGGTTGTACAGTGCACACTGTACAAGGCCTTGCTCGCGACACGGCAAACAGACGATCAATTCATGAAAGATAAACACCGAGAAACAACCAAAGTTGCACACAATAACTTCACACACCGAAAGATAAATACAGTTTCGACAAAATACAATTGTGAACAGACTTAACTTCGAAAAAACGTGGAGACCGTGTGGAGCTTCGAAAATCCCTGCCGCCGTATATATATACCTGCCGCCTAGAGAGGAGAGAGACAGAGAGAAAATCTGATCATGATCATGAATCTGATCATGAATGTATCCATAACGTTGTTATGGATAACAAGCATATTACGAGATATAAATGCACTATTATATTAATATCATGGATATTATGAGATATCAAAGCACGTTGTTATGGATAACAAGCATATTACGAGATATAAATGCACTATTATATGAATATCATGGATATTATGAGATTTCAAAGCACGTTGTTATGGATAACAAGCATATTACGAGATATAAATGCACTATTTTGTGAATATCATGGATATTATGAGATATCAAAGCACGTTGTTATGGATAACAAGCATATTACGAGATATAAATGTACTATTATATAAATATCATGGATATTATGAGATATCAAAGCACGTTGTTATGGATAACAAGCATATTACGAGATATAAATGTACTATTATATGAATATCATGGATATTATGAGATATCAAAGCACGTTGTTATGGATAACAAGCATATTACGAGATATAAATGTACTATTATATGAATATCATGGATATTATGAGATATCAAAGCACGTTGTTATGGATAACAAGCATATTACGAGATATAAATGTACTATTATATGAATATCATGGATATTATGAGATTTCAAAGCACGTTGTTATGCATAACAAGCATATTACGAGATATAAATGCACGATTTTGTGAATATCATGGATATTATGAGATTTCAAACCACGTTGTTATGGATAACAAGCATATTACGAGATATAAATGCACTATTATATGAATATCATGGATATTATGCAATTTCAAAGCACGTTGTTATGGATAACAAGCATATTACGAGATATAAATGCACTATTATATGAATATCATGGATATTATGAGATTTCAAAGCACGTTGTTATGGATAACAAGCATATTACGAGATATAAATGCACTATTATGTGAATATCATGGATATTATGAGGTTTCAAAGCACGTTGTTATGGATAACAAGCATATTACGAGATATAAATGCACTATTATATGAATATCATGGATATTATGAGATATCAAAGCACGTTGTTATGGATAACAAGCATATTACGAGATATAAATGCACTATTATATGAATATCATGGATATTATGAGATTTCAAAGCACGTTGTTATGGATAACAAGCATATTACGAGATATAAATGTACTATTAGATGAATATCATGGATATTATGAGATTTCAAAGCACCTTGTTATGGATAACAAGCATATTACGAGATATAAATGCACTATTATATGAATATCATGGATATTATGCGATTTCAAAGCACGTTGTTATGGATAACAAGCATATTACGAGATATAAATGCACTATTATATGAATATCATGGATATTATGAGATTTCAAAGTACGTTGTTATGGATAACAAGCATATTACGAGATATAAATGCACTATTATGTGAATATCATGGATATTATGTGATTTCAAAGCACGTTGTTATGGATATCAAGCATATTACGAGATATAAATGCACTATTATATGAATATCATGGATATTATGCGATTTCAAAGCACGTTGTTATGGATAACAAGCATATTACGAGATATAAATGCACTATTATATGAATATCATGGATATTATGAGATTTCAAAGCACGTTGTTATGGATAACAAGCATATTACGAGATATAAATGCACTATTATATGAATATCATGGATATTATGAGATTTCAAAGCACGTTGTTATGGATAACAAGCATATTACGAGATATAAATGTACTATTATATGAATATCATGGATATTATGAGATATCAAAGCACGTTGTTATGGATAACAAGCATATTACGAGATATAAATGCACTATTATATGAATATCTTGGATATTATGCGATTTCAAAGCACGTTGTTATGGATAACAAGCATATTACGAGATATAAATGCACTATTATATGAATATCATGGATATTATGAGATTTCAAAGCACGTTGTTATGGATAACAAGCATATTACGAGATATAAATGCACTATTATATGAATATCATGGATATTATGAGATTTCAAAGCATGTTGTTATGGATAACAAGCATATTACGAGATATAAATGCACTATTATATGAATATCATGGATATTATGAGATATCAAAGCACGTTGTTATGGATAACAAGCATATTACGAGATATAAATGCACTATTATATGAATATCATGGATATTATGAGATATCAAAGCACGTTGTGATGGATAACAAGCATATTATGAGATATAAATGCACTATTATATGATTATCATGGATATTATGAGATATCAAAGCACGTTGTTATGGATAACAAGCATAGTACGAGATATAAATGTACTATTAGATGAATATCATGGATATTATGAGATTTCAAAGCACGTTGTTATGGATAACAAGCATATTACGAGATATAAATGTACTATTATATGAATATCATGGATATTATGAGATATCAAAGCACGTTGTTATGGATAACAAGCATATTACGAGATATAAATGCACTATTATATGAATATCATGGATATTATGAGATTTCAAAGCACGTTGTTATGGATAACAAGCATATTACGAGATATAAATGTACTATTATGTGAATATCATGGATATTATGAGATATCAAAGCACGTTGTTATGGATAACAAGCATATTACGAGATATAAATGCACTATCATATGAATATCATGGATATTATGAGATTTCAAAGCACGTTGTTATGGATAACAAGCATATTACGAGATATAAATGTACTATTAGATGAATATCATGGATATTATGAGATTTCAAAGCACCTTGTTATGGATAACAAGCATATTACGAGATATAAATGCACTATTATATGAATATCATGGATATTATGCGATTTCAAATCACGTTGTTATGGATAACAAGCATATTACGAGATATAAATGCACTATTATATGAATATTATGGATATTATGA
Source organism: Myxine glutinosa (assembly GCF_964187855.1). Taxonomy (NCBI): domain Eukaryota; kingdom Metazoa; phylum Chordata; class Myxini; order Myxiniformes; family Myxinidae; genus Myxine; species Myxine glutinosa. The sequence continues at coordinate 191,258,299 of NC_136264.1, read as the reverse complement.
GATTTCAAAGCACGTTGTTATGGATAACAAGCATATTACGAGATATAAATGCACTATTATGTGAATATCATGGATATTATGCGATTTCAAAGCACGTTGTTATGGATAACAAGCATATTACGAGATATAAATGTACTTTTACGTGAATATCATGGATATTATGAGATATTAAAGCACGTTGTTATGGATAACAAGCATATTACGAGATATAAATGCACTATTATATGAATATCATGGATATTATGAGATATCAAAGCATGTTGTTATGGATAACAAGCATATTACGAGATATAAATGCACTATTATGTGAATATCATGGATATTATGAGATATCAAAGCATGTTGTTATGGATAACAAGCATATTACGAGATATAAATGCACTATTATGTGAATATCATGGATATTATGAGATATCAAAGCACGTTGTTATGGATAACAAGCATATTACGAGATATAAATGCACTATTATGTGAATATCATGGATATTATGAGATATCAAAGCATGTTGTTATGGATAACAAGCATATTACGAGATATAAATGTACTATTATGTGAATATCATGGATATTATGAGATATCAAAGCACGTTGTTATGGATAACAAGCATATTACGAGATATAAATGCACTATTATATGAATATCATGGATATTATGCGATTTCAAAGCACGTTGTTATGGATAACAAGCATATTACGAGATATAAATGCACTATTATATGAATATCATGGATATTATGAGATTTCAAAACACGTTGTTATGGATAACAAGCATATTACGAGATATAAATGCACTATTATGTGAATATCATGGATATTATGAGATATCAAAGCACGTTGTTATGGATAACAAGCATATTACGAGATATAAATGCACTTTTACGTGAATATCATGGATATTATGAGATATTAAAGCACGTTGTTATGGATAAAAAGCATATTACGAGATATAAATGCACTTTTACGTGATTTCCAAGAATATTATAGGAATGAACAATGTTGGGCAGTAGACAGGATTCCAACCTGCGCCTTTCAGGATCACAAGACAAAAATGCTTAGTTGGAAATACGAAGCAAGCGATGCAAGTTTATAAACACGAGCAGGGAACGCAGAGCAAGGACAAAGTTCTTTGTTTGAGCGATAAGGCACGCTCATCGCACAGACTGAAGTGGATACGACAAACACAAGAGATGTTCATGCTTTTTTCTGTCCCTGCCTTCAGCCCGGGCTCGAAGACGTCACACACCTCGGGAAAACGCTGAAAAAGTAGAACTAATCGGTGTAACATCTGCAAACATCACGAGGTGTTCTCACACACACATGGGCCACAAATTCCAGCGCGAATAATTGAGCGACTCGGAGGAGTTAGAGGAATAACAATTGAACACGATTGATAATAGGAAGAAGAGTCCGAATCGCCGTTTGTGCCGCACCCCCTCTCGCGGCACCTGGGTGAGCGCGCGCGCTCGCGGTCACAAACACGCGGGGAGAGAGAGGTGCTGTGAGTAAGTGTGGTGAGCGAGTCGAGGAGTGAGGGGACATTGAGTGCGAGCGAGTGAATTGAAGCGCGAGGAGCGAGGCACGATTGGCAACAACCAAGGGTAAGTGCTTCGTCCAGAGATCGTTCACCGTTTCTGATTATACTGTTCATTTACAGCTCTATTTCTCCTCCTAAATTGCTAATGTACATTATCCTAAAACATTGATACTTTCAATAATCAAAATACTTTCATTGTATTCATCTTACTTTTCTGAATAATTGATTGATATAATCACAAAATCACTTTTATCAATTACCGGTACTTTCATGAAGCTTCTGCACCTTTATCTACCACCTGCATTATTATTATGAAAATCATTCGTACTTTTATTATTCACCGTAGTGTTAGCATTTATCGGGCTTTTATCATTCACCATACTTTCAGTACAACCGATACTTTTATATTCATGGCGGCACTTTTGTTACTCATTCGTACTTTGAAAAAAGCTACACAATTACATTTATAAAGTTTATGTTAGTTATGTACACACTTGTCAACGCACTTTCAAAAGCATTCGTGCTTTCATAATAACCTGGACTTTTGTAAATCACGGTACTTCACAACCCTTGCTTTTACAATGACATGATTTTTTTTTAAATCAATACCTAATAGGTTTATAATCATCCATACTTTTATTAATGAGCGTACTTTTAGGAATCAACGTACTTTTATAAACCACTATACTTTTGTAAAGCACGATACTTTTATCAATGAACGTACTTTTGTCAATCACCGTAACTTTATAAATGAGCGTATTTTTATAAAGCACCGTGTTTTTATAAACCGTGATACTTTTGTCAATGAATGTACTTTTATAAATCACCAAACTTTTATACATCAGTGTACTTTTATAAACCGTGATACTTTTATCAATGAATGTACTTTTATAAATCACCAAACTTTTATACATCAGTGTACTTTTATAAACCGTGATACTTTTATCAATGAATGTACTTTTATAAATCACCAAACTTTTATACATCAGTGTACTTTTATAAACCGTGATACTTTTATCAATGAATGTACTTTTGTCAATCGGCTTGCTTTTGTGTATCAGCGTACTTTTAAAAATCACCATGTTTTTAGCTGCGACGAGCAGCTCTATAAGAGGACCTCGTTGTTGTTCTTGTTGTTGGGGTGCCTTTTTGAATAGCGCATGCGCATACACTCGGATGTGCGTTGGTATGCGATAAGAACATCGCGGACTAAAATCGCGATTTGTTTGAAGAAACCAAAATAAATTTAGCAACAAAGACAACATGAATGTTTTCATATCAATGTCGTTTCACAGAACTTGACACAAATTAGGTGTAATTATTGAATATTGCATGCGCATACACTCGGACGTGCGTTGGTATGAGGTAAGAACATCGTGGACTAAAATCGCGCATGCGTATAATTTAATGACTGGTCTAATTTGGTAGCGCATATTGCAACGGATATCCTCATGATTCTACACGTAGCAGCTGGTGACCACACTGTGGTCATTTTTCTCTTGTTATAAACCATGACACTTTTATCATTGAATGTACTTTTATAAATCACCAAACGTTTATACATCAGTGTATTTTATAAACCGTGATACTTTTATCAATGAACGAACTTTTATAAATCAGCGTCCTTTTACAAATTGGCGTACTTTTAGAAATCAACGTGTTTTTATAAACCACTATACTTTTATAAATCGGCGTACTGTCTAAGATCACCGTACTTTTAAAGACCATAATACTTTTATAAATCAGCGTCCTTTTACAAATCACCGTACTTTTATAAATCAACGTCTTTTAAAAAATCACTGTACTTTTATAAACCACTATACTTTTATCAATCAGCGTACTTTTGTATATCAGCGTACTTTTAGAAATCACCATGTTTTTATAAACCATGATACTTTTATCAATCAGCGTACTTTTGTATATCAGCGTACTTTTAGAAATCACCATGTTTTTATAAACCATGATACTTTTATCAATGAACGTACTTTTGGAAATCACCGTACTTTTATAAATCACTGTACTTTTATATATCAGTCTACTTTTGTAAACTGTTATACTTTTATCAATGAACGTACTTTTGGAAATCACCGTACTTTTATAAATCACTGTACTTTTATAAATCAGCGTCCTTTTACAAATCGGTGTACTTTTAGACATCAACGTGTTTTTATAAACCACTATACTTTTATAAATCGGCGTACGGTCTAAGATCACTCTACTTTTATAAACCATTATGCCTATACTTTTATAAATCAACACACTTTTACAAATCACCCACCGTACTTTTATCAATCAACGTGTTTTTATAAACCACTATACTTTTATAAATCGCCGTACTTTTATAAATCATTATACTTTTATAAACCACTATACTTTTATAAATCACCGTACTTTTATAAATCACCGTACTTTTGCAAACCACTATACTTTTATAAACTGCTATACTTTTATAAATCAGCGTGGTTTTATAAATCACTGTACTTATATAAACCACTATACTTTTATAAACCGCTATACTTTTATAAATCAGCGTGGTTTTATAAATCACTGTACTTATATAAACCACTATACTTTTATAAACCACTATACTTTTATAAATCACCGTACTTTTATAAATCACCGTACTTTTATAAATCACCGTACTTTTATAAATCGGCGTACTTTTATAAATTAGCATACCTTTATCAATCACTGTACTGAGACTACCCTTGCATTTCTAATGTCATGCACTTTTATCAAAACCTAATAGGTTTATAATCATCTGTACCTTTATATATCTCTCTACTTTTATCAATCAGCGCACTTTCATAAATCGGCGTGTTTTTATCAATCATTGTGCTTTTTATAAAGTTGACCTCGATAACCTCTAAGGATAGGTTAGCTCATGTCACATTAGTGTCCCACCCTCTATCTTTAAACAACATGCAACCACCTCCTACTCCTCTAGCACTCTCCCACCCCACTCTCCTTCATTCCACATGCATGTGCACACACATACACACACACACACACACACACACACACACACACACACACACACACACACACACCACCATCATTATCTCACACCCGCCTTCCACTGCTTCTTTCCACACACCCTGCCTAATCTCCAAATCCTCCCATTCAAGTCGTTCTTCCTGGCAATTTACCTCCTCCTCCTTCCGTGGCGATGTTGGACCGTCAGGCACAAACTTTACCGACTGTGCATGATTCGTGCATTAGGGGTAACCTCTCCGCGGTACTTTTTGTTACAATGGTGTACTCGCGTACTCGAGCGTACTCGTGCGTGAGGAGATTATACATGTTATAATTGTTATAATCTTGTTTGTGACGTGCTTTGGGTGGCTTGAAACCCACACTTGATGGACGAAAAAGGCGGTTTGTTCGTGAATCCGTGATTTTTATTTACTTTATATTAAAATTCTTTACAAAAAGAGTAAATTAACCTCGAGTAGCGGAGGATTTGTGGTACAACCGTTTGTGTTACTTTCTCACCTTTTGCACCATCTTCATATTAACTTGAGAGGATAAACCACCTTTACACTATTTTCTACAACTAACTACAACCCTCACACAAACCTGAAAGGATAAACGACTTTTACACCATTCCACATGTAGCTAAACGCAATTCTGCATTCAGATGAACCTAAGAGGAGAAATCGACGCCATATTGAGATTCTCCATTTCGCGCCATGGGGAAAAGCTTTGAGAACGTTTTGGGTACTTAGGTAGAGTTTGATCCCATTCATATTCCATGACGGGTGTTCGGATCCCTGCCTCGGGTATGTAGCTACACTTGTGTAACGACTAATGATACGGTGTGGCAGAAACGAAGATAAAAGTTTTATCCGAACAGGATGTGATAGGGCCTACCTTTTGACGGAGAGTAAAAATATTACACGAGATGTATTCATATTAAACGGGGAGTAATAACATTTGACTATACATTCATATGAGATGTATAATAACATTAAATGGTGTGTAAGAACATTGCATGGGATGTATAATAACATGAGATGAATGTATTAACATTAGATGGGATATAATCACATTAGACAGGATGTGTACAACATGGTAACATTAGATGTACTAGTGAGATACCTGCGTTACGCACGTGTAGGGGCCGGAAGCAAACAGGCAATGCAGATAAGGCGAATGCTAAAGCATGAAACCAATAAATTCCACATTCCTGTAACACTCTCAGTCGCGCGTCAGACATGGACAGCAAGTTCGTGAAGGACTTCCATGAAAAACGTACCCATTCGCAAACAAACGGGTAGGGTACGTTCACGTATAGAAACATCGATCGTGGACCCGTGGCGAATCTGCATATGGCGATCCGTGAAGTTCACGTTTAGAAGGTAGAAACCATCACGGCATGTCGTCATTTACTTCAACTCGATATCTTTTTTCATTCCAAACAACATAACTACAATCACAAATTAATCACAAAATAAACTTTTAACAACATTGTTAATGTTTCCTTCATTGTACAAACTACCAAGTCAACAGTTAAAAGGATTTTGAGCCGATAGGGGTTACGGCCTTGGCATGATCGATGGAGACAGCGATCTGTTAGCTTATACACTGCCCAAATAGTTATGTGGAATTCTCTCATGTAGAGATTAAACCCACGTCATTTGAACTTTGGCGGAGGTCATTATTTACTTTTAATGATTATATATGAATCAAAAAGAAGATAATTGGTTTTGGGTCATCCTTTCCGCATATCTCGTGGGATTGTGAGTTGGAGAGACGAGCGTGATGGTGGGGAGGGGGTTGGCATTCTGCCAAGCAGGGATTCAACCCATGTCCTTATAAAAGGTCTTTGTCCGAGGTCACTGAGTCCGATCGGTGCAGCCGAGCAGCGATCGGTGCAGCCGTTTGTGCAGCACCTGGGAAAATAACGTTATGCGGGAGTCCAAACCTGAAAATGCTGGAGGCCAACGCTGAAATTGGGAAAACAATATACCCTATTTTACTCCAGGAGATCCCAGGAATACCCACCAAAAATATCGTTGTGATCGGTTCAGCCGTTTTTGCGGTACCTTCGAACGGACAGACAGACGGACGGACATTTGGTGAATTATAGTAAGATTATAACATTAGACGGGGTAATTATATTAGATTTGGTGAAATAACATTATATCAGGAGTAATAGCATTATATTGGATGTATAGTAACATTAAACAGGAAGTAATTATCCACTACAGTATAATATTCTCCGCTAGTTGCTCTGAATCTGTGAAGCTCTCGCTGTCCAGGGCGGAGCTTAGCTCACTAGCCTGACTCCACCCACAATTGTAACCTGAAAAAAAATCAAATCATACGTCCGCCATTTTGAACTTTACTTATCGGCTTCAGGCTTCAGACCCAGGGTTTTAGGCATCAGGCCTCTGGTGCACAGTTGAAGACTGAGTAAAATGTCATCTATCATGAACAAAAGGTATGTTTTAATTACAGCCCATGCAGAGGAAATGAGGAAATACATGTTATTTTTGGGAGTGATTGAGGCCGTGGTTAATTGCCTATACACCACCAAAATAAACATTTTTTGCACTCAAGAGGACTTCTGAGTTCATGTATATTTGAAAATTGAACAACACGTCATCTATTATGAAAGAAAGGTATGTTTTAATTACAACCCATGCTGAGAAAAGAAGTCATGATTAATATTTAAGTATTTAATAAAAACAACAACTCCAGGCTGTCCTTTTGATGGCCTTTTAGTTTTATGGCCTTTTATGCTGTGCACCGGCAAAAAAATGGAAAGTTGTTGGACGTAATTTCAGTTTTCGCCTGAGGTTTCAAGAATTTTCAAGGATTTTCAAGGCTCATTAGTGTGCACATACAGGATTTATAAAAACAAACTATTTCACATGTGCATGGACATGTATTTACATATTATGTGAAGTAAATAAATTGTTTAATTTACATCATTTCAGGATCTGCTGAATTGTCAGCACCCATTTTGGAAAACTCTACATGCGCCATCTAACTCAAGGTGTGCAGTCATATATGTCTATGCCCATGCGGCTCCCACAGGTGCTGGCCTACAAGTAACATTACACTGAATGTATAATAATATTTGATGGGAGTACAGCAAGTTATCCTATAACGTCGCTTCTAACAACATCGTTTCGCTATAATGTCTTCAACCAATAGGGGAACACTTTTCCAACATCGTCGTAATGCTTCCATATAACGTCGTTGGTTCACATCAGTGCGCTGCATTTTTCGACTTTCCTCCCTCCCACGCAGAATTAGGAAGTACTTGCGCCAACGGATCAGCATCCCAGGTGGTTGGTACAGTATATCTACCGTACACGTGAGGATGTAAAGCGACGAGAGGTGGAAGAACAGATCATACCCATGCAACGTCAGTATTTGTTCAGCAGTCCACGCAGTGAACTTACACTGTTTCTTTTGTGAAGTGAATTTGCACGAACATCACCCATGAGTGATAAACGTCTTGCTAATACGTCGGACAATGAGCCAAGAAGCAAAGTAGGGACAATGAGCCAAGAAGCAGAGGAAATCGCGTCCTTGGAGACCAAGATGGACATTGAGACGTGAGAGGGCAGTAGTCTTTGCCAGATCTCTGCCTGCCAATAACGACCGTGCGGACCATCTCGCCGACGAGATTAAACAAAGCATCAACTATGTGACACAGTTAACGGCGAAAAGAGCGAGCCTGCCTCGTGGCCACGTGATGAAGAAGATGGAGCGGATGCTGCTTATGCGGATCGAGAATCAAAATAAGTAAAATCAGCCTCTTAGCCTCATCGTGAACGACCACCGTCGGTGAGTGCTTCACTTGTTACTTTTTTGTTACCTATATCATGCTTTTATTTATTTTGTTTGTTTGGTATTTTATGTTATGATTAGGATGATGTTTAATGTAAAGACTAAAAAATATGGTTGTTTTCGCCTCATTAAAATTTTTGACTTGGGACACGTTCAGTGTTATTTTACATCAATTTAAATGGGAAATTCGTTCCCAACAACGTTGTTTCCTACAACGTCGCACGTTTTGGGGACTAACGACGTTGTAGGAGAACTTACTGTAATAACGTAACATGGGATGTATAATTACGGTTAGAGGAGCGGTCTATAGCACGTCACGTGACGTGTACATCAAAAGCAACAAGTGACATGGAAGGCTCTGTGCCTGGATTGTGTTTATTCAAGTGTTCTCAGAGATGTTAAAAGACCATGATTTAGCAACGTCGCGACGTCATCACGTGCTGTTAGTAGTTAATCCTGAAATTATTATTGCAATACATCGCTATTATGATTGTTTATTAATATGATAGTTATTGCACAGGGCGTGACCCACAGAGCAAAATTCATGACCCTGACGGTGCGGACTAGACCAATCGACGTGATGTCCGATCCAGGCTTTTCCGAAATTGCCAGACTGATAGCGTCATCACGTCAAATCGTGACACTATGACGCATCCAGTTGTTGGGATGGGTGGCCACCCTGCTGCTGGTTGCATCATTTTCAGAACCGCTGATGCAATGCCTCTCTGTAAGCAGTTATCTGGTACTCATTTTCCCGACATCGGAGGGATGACAGGTTGAGTCAACCCCACCTGGCGTTAATTCAACGGGATTCCAACTCAGGACCTATAGGATCCCAAGCCCGCCGCCCTAACCATTAGGCCAACACCAGGTGTTGTTGAGTTAAGCCGTCGTTAAAAAAACCATGTTTACTACCATTTAAGGAACAGTCACGTGGTACGCGCGCGCACGTGAGTTTGCACATCCATCGTCGATTACTCTTCCTGAACACTGAAAGTTTTAAAGTTTGGAGAACACGCGGTTTGATCCACGTGCGCAGAGAGTGGTTCATGCGGAGAGGAGGATGACGTCACGGTTTGTTTACCGTCCCGTGCCTGGGCTACTCAAGGGAATGGTCTTCACAATCACGAGGACTCCGAAGGAAAATGCCACGTTGTTCAACAAGAAGGTGCAAAGTAGTGATTTCGTAAATTTTGTGCTTCTGGCCACAGACCTACCAATCACCTGTTGTATTTCGCTATATGAAGCTCGATCGCTTGGGGTACCTGCTGCGACGCACGTCACTGGAATGGCGTGCACCTCCGTTTTGTGACCACCGAGAACATGAACTTTAACCCGAGGGAGTGATCACCTCCTCCATACCTCATTCATCGTAAAACAGCAATCCCAGATTCCCAGTGTGCCATCACTCCCATTTTGCAGCCCTCATGATAAAATGACCCTTCCCTCCATGCACCACTCACGGCTCTGATCTTCCGTTTGGAGCACACCATCCCCAGTAGGGTGCACCGGCTGGTGTAGGGTGCACCCACAAGATCTGCTATCGGACTGTGTCGTTCTCCTTTCCACACCCTACTATCCGTACCCTTCCACGTGTTCACTTGAATCACGCAAGCACATTGCACATCCCAACTGGTTTAAGGCGTGTGCTGTATCGTGACGTCATTTGACCCCGCCCTCCTACGTCTTCTATATTATATGCCATATGGTACAGCACGTGTTTAATGTATATAATAGAGTACATTAAATAACACAAACGCACGGGCTCGGCCGCTGCAGGTTCAAGTCCCGCACACGACGTTTAGTGGAACGTTGACCCTCATGGGTTCCTAAACTGTGGCGCAGGTGCAGGGTGCCTGTGCGTTTAATCGGGGCACGGAGGGTCTGTTTATTCGCTTTAAATCGGATCCCAGGTGCAGCGAATACTCCCGATGATCCGTAAATCCGACCTGGGCGCGCTTTGTCGTGAAATTAAACGCGCGGCGCTCGGGTTGTGCGTGCGTTGTACGAGCGACACGTACTTAGTAGCCTGACATGCACGTCGAGGTTGTTTGAAACAAACTCGAACTTTGGTACCGGGAGCGGAGCCGTGATCCCGAACATGCACAGATGGAACTGGGAGCGGAGCCGTGATCCCAGCCGGGACGCGGACCCGACGTTCAGAGCCGTGATCCCGGCCAGGACGCGGACCCGAGCTTTCGGAGCCGTGATCCCAGCCAGGACGCGGACCCGAGGTTCGGAGCCGTGATCCCGGCCTGGACGCGGATCTGAGGTTCGGAGCCGTGATCCCAGCCGGGACGTGGACCCGAGGTTCGGAGCCGTGATCCCGGCCTGGACGCGGATCTGAGGTTCGGAGCCGTGATCCCAGCCGGGACGTGGACCCGAGGTTCGGAGCCGTGATCCCGGCCTGGACGCGGATCTGAGGTTCGGAGCCGTGATCCCAGCCGGGACGTGGACCCGAGGTTCGGAGCCGTGACCCTGGACGCAGACCCGAGGTTCGGAGCCGTGACCCGGCCTCGACGCGGACCCGAGGTTCGGAGCCGTGATCCCGGCCTGGACGCGGACCCGAGGTTCGGAGCCGTGAACCCAGCCGGGACGCGGACCCGAGGCTCGGAGACGTGATCCCAGCCGGGACGCGGACCCGAGGTTAGGAGCCGTGATCCCGGCCGGGACGCGGACCCGAAGTTCGGAGCCGTGATCCTGGCCGGGACGCGGACCGGAGGTTCGGAGCCGTGACCCCGGCCTGGACGCGGACCCGAGGTTCGGAGCCGTGACCCCGGCCTGGACGCGGACCCGAGGTTCGGAGCCATGACCCCGGCCTGGAGGCGGACCCGAGGTTCGGAGCCGTGACCCCGGCCTGGAGGCGGACCCGAGGTTCGGAGCCGTGACCCCGGCCAGGACGCGGACCCGAGGTTCGGAGCCGTGACCCCGGCCTGGACGCGGACCCGAGGTTCGGAGCCGCGATCCTGGCCTGGACGCGGACCCGAGGTTCGGTGCCGTGATTCCGGCCTGCACGCGGACCGGAGGTTCGGAGCCGTGATCCCGGCCTGGACGCGGACCCGAGGTTCGGAGCCGTGATCCCGGCCGGGACGCTGACCCGAGGTTCGGAGCCGTGATCCCGGCCTGGACGCGGACCCGAGGTTCGGAGCCGTGACCCCGGCCAGGACGCGGACCCGAGGTTCGGAGCCGTGACCCCGGCCTGGACGCGGACCCGAGGTCGGAGCCGTGATCCCGGCCTGGACTCGGACCCGAGGTTCGGAGCCGTGATCCTGGCCTGGACGCGGACCCGAGGTTCGGCGCCGTGATTCCGGCCTGCACGCGGACCGGAGGTTCGGAGCCGTGATCCCGGCCTGGACGCGGACCCGAGGTTCGGAGCCGTGATCCCGGCCTGGACGCGGACCCGAGGTTCGGAGCCGTGATCCCGGCCGGGACGGTGACCCGAGGTTCGGAGCCGTGATCCCGGCCTGGACGCGGACCCGAGGTTCGGAGCCGTGACCCCGGCCTGGACGCGGACCCGAGGTTCGGAGCCGTGACCCCGGCCTGGACACGGACCCGAGGTCGGAGCCGTGATCCTGGCCTGGACGCGGACCCGAGGTTCGGAGCCGTGAACCCAGCCGGGACGCGGACCCGAGGTTCGGAGCCGTGAACCCAGCCGGGACGCGGACCCGAGGTTCGGAGCCGTGAACCCAGCCGGGACGCGGACCCGAGGTTCGGAGCCGTGATCCCAGTCGGGACGCGGACCCGAGGTTCGGAGCTGTGATCCCGGCCTGGACGCAGACCAGAGGTTCAGAGCCGTGATCCCGGCCTGGATGCGGACCCGAGGTTCGGAGCCGTGATCCCAGCCGGGACGCGGACCCGAAGTTCGGAGCCGTGAACCCGGCCTGGACGCGGACCCGAGGTTCGGAGCCGTGATCCCGCTCGGGACGCGGACCGGAGGTTCGGAGCCGTGATCCCGGCCTGGACGCGGACCCGAGGTTCGGAGCCGTGATACCGGCCTGGACGCGGACTAGAGGTTCTCGAGTTTCGGGCCTGACTGAGATCGTACACGGACGGTCACGCACGCACACGTGCCGTTCTTGTTGGCGCGTCTTTACACAAACGCACGCTTTGTACGTTATACTCAATTACTGCCTTTGGTTCATAAAATCCTCTGTTTATCTTGTCCGCCGCCACACATCGACACTGCAGCCTTCGGCACGTCACACAGAGACGTGTGTTTTGTATCATATTCTTTTTTTCTCTCTTTTCATAAATACGTGGCACGTGTTCCGACACAACCGCCTGATCACGATAACCACACGTGCACATGCGGTTAATGATTCGAACGGTGTAAATGGATCCGTGGTGTATGCGCGTGTACGCACCGCACATATACACTGGAACACGCGTCTGTCAACAACAGATAACACACACGTGAATGGAGTGAAAGCCGGCTATCCGTACTGCCGTGACGTGAGGTGTTGTGACGCTGTGTTCCAAACTCGTTTGAACGTTCTATTTACATTAATGAGCCGAATTCGAGTAAGTATGGAATGTAAGGATGGAGGAATTCATACATGAAACCTGCGGAGGAGGGAGTGGCTGCTGGTACTAAATCGGATAATAAATAAATTATCAAACTCTGAGGAAAGAAAATTTAATAAATATATCAAGTGGTTGTTGTAAAGACTCAGTCGGTGGGAATCGGTGAAAAGTCATGGATTATTTTATAATTCCTTATCTGTACAAATAAAAGTTCGAGGCTCATGGAAGGGTGATGTGACTGAGGGCTAATTGAGGTTAATGGATTGATACTGACAGTAAATCTTCAGTGGGATACAACAAGCAGGGGAATGAATGAACGAGCAGGAAAGGGGAAGAAAGAAATAGGAGGGAAGTTTGGTTGTGGGCGGAGTTAATGGAGGTAGATAGGAATGCAGGTAGGGATGGAGGGTGGCATGAGACGGTGTTTCCCCACTTGTTTGAAGAGCTGGAGGGAAGAGGGCCGAATGAACGACATCCCGAAGGCAATTCCACAAACAGGAGAAAGGAAAAATAAAAGAGTTGAGTGCGGTCAGCCTGGATTTTGAGAGGAGCTAAACCGGAGGAGAGACCATCGACCTGCCAGCAATATGACAGCAACAGACCTTGTGCATCGGCCTCGTCGCAGGAGATTCCGATAATTTTCAAATCTTTAAATGCCACAGAATCCAGGAGAGACAGACGTGATGCTGGAGCGCCAGCCCATAGTGGACGGCAGTACTCCATGAGCTATGGATAAAGGCCTTGCAGGGTGTGTAGTTCTGATTTATCGAGGAATGAATTGCAACAATCTCATGCCCAGTCTGCAGTTCAGGTGTGCCGCTGATGCAGTGCCCCATATAGGTAAAAAGCAGGTGCAGTATTTGTAATTTGTTCAGGTGTCGGAGATAACTCGCCTACTCTTTGCAAAAGACGTTCTGGGATCTTTGACATCCACCAGGCACCAGCTAACACTCGCATTCGAGACACCCTGCTGAAGGTCCATCCAAGAGGCGGCGCACACATTGATGTTATGGACTTTGCCTTGCAGGTGAACACAAGGGTGACAGTTTGTAGCTGGGTTGGGGTTCCAACCAAGACTAGACAGCTCAGCGGTGAATGTACACACCTGTCGTCTCGGCTGTCCTAACTCTTCTGGAGTGGCAAGGTGAAACTGTGAGATTTGCCAGAATTGAAAAACATGCTCCATTTCATTAAATTTTTTTATCGTAAACAGATCTAGATTCGGATCTTCACCAAAATCAAATCCATTCGTCCTTATCACACACCCGACCTATCCACCATTTTCCTTCCGAATTAGTCCATAACTTTTTGAGACATCGTGCTTTATATTGGTTTTGGCCCCATCAATCAAGGGTGAAGAATCATTAAAAAATTATCTGATCCGGATCTGGATTCGAATCTTCACCAAAATTGAATCAATTCTTCTTTGTCACACACCCAACTTGTCCACAAAGTTTTGGCCGAATCTGTCCACACCATTTTTAGATATCGTGCGATAGATAGTTATTGTTTTTTTGCCTTATCGCTCAATGGTGAAGAATCACTGAAAAAATTCTCAGATCCAGATCCGTTTTCGGATCTTCACCAAAATCTAATCATTTCGTCTTTGTCACATACCCAAACTCTTCACCAAATTTCGTCCGAATCCGTCCATAACTTCTTGAGATATCGTGCGATATATATATATATGTATATATGTATGTATGTGGACAATCGATATAAACATTGCCTTTTATTGTCAGGGTGGAAAACTCCAGTTTCCCTTGACATCATTAACCGAGGAGTTTAAGGTGGTGAGGGTGCGGGAGTTCATGATGTTGCGAGATTCAAGTGATACAGTGGTAAAGAATGCTCTCCCAGAGAAGAAGGGAAGTCGGAAGTGGTATGCAAGAGCAGAGGTGGACGAGATGGAGGAGCGGTTGCAACAGGAGGAGGTCGTGGGGATGGTACAGCACGGGAAGCATGGCTTGGGGTGGATGAAGCATGAGCGAATTGGAAAGGCATGTGTGAAAGAGAGGAGGAAGATGGTTGAGAGGGAGGTGAGAAGAAAGGAAGAGGACGGGAGATATGTGAAAGCAGTCGGTCAGGCACAGCAAGGTGCTTGGATGCGGTGGGAAGGTGTGCGGGTGTGGACATTGAAGTGGCAAGAGATTTGGAGGATGGAGCCAATATAGTTGAGTTTCCTGTCGCGGGCAACTTGTGATGTGCTTCCATCACCAGTAAACTTGAGATTGTGGGGGTTGTTGCAGGAGGAGAGATGATCTTTGTGTGGAGGTTTGGGAACGGTGCAGCATGCAATGAGTGCATGCTCAGTAGCATTCAAGTGGTGGCATGATGAGGTGCTGGCGGTGGTAGTGCAGATGGTGCAACAAGAGGTGCTGAGATCGAGTGAGAGAGAGTTTAGCTCTTTCACGAGCCTCGACGTTGTATCAAAAAAAAAAAAAAAAAAAAAAAGTGGAGAAGGAGACCGATGGGGTATATACCACAATAGGTATTCCCAAAGGACATCTGTGTGGCAAGGTTGTGGCCTGACATTGTCATCTGGTGAGGTGCAACAAGACAGGTCATCTTGGGGGAGTTGTCTGTACCTTGGGAAGAGAACATAGAGGCCTTGCCCCCCCCTCTGGCCTTGCCCCCCCAGCTCTCTCTGGGCTCTGTCCCGCAAATATTCCTACAGGTCGCACAAGATCTGCCTGCAACCCTCTTATGGTCAAACTGCCAAAATCAAGACTCTCTGCTCACCTTCACTCCTTCATTCCTCTTTTCTCCCGCCTCTGGAACAAACTCCCTCACTCTCTTCAATCCCACTCCACCCTCCAGGTCTTTAAAACAGCTGTTCACCACCATCTCTTATCTTCCCCCATCCAAAACCGTGATCTTTTCTACCCCCGCTAATTTCACCCCAATTCCACTTTTTTGAAATACCAACTTCTGTCCTGGAAGTCCTTGGTGTCCTTGTGTTTTATACTTCTCCCTCCACCCCCCCCCCCCCCTTCCCACGCCTCCTCCCCCCAAGCCCTCTCCCTTCCACACATCTCCCTGCTCTCAAATGTTGTGTTTGTGTGCTTCCCCTTCTCTCCCCATCTTGTTTTCCGCTCCCTCTTTTTGTGTGTTTTGTTTGTCTGGTTGATTTGTTTGTGAAGTAAATGTTAGCTCTTTCACGAGCCTCGATTCAGTATACAAAAAAAAAAAAAAAAAAAGGTGCACGAGAGGAAGAGAGGAAATTACAGTGAGCTGGAGGTTGAGTGTCGGGAGAAGGGTTGGCGAGTTTCTTGTCAGCCATTTGAGATGGGGTATAGAGGGTATATTGGCAATTCCTTTTCTGCATTTCTTGCTCGGCTTGGAGTGTGTGGGACAAAAAGAAGGAGGATGTGTGACAAAGTGGCCCAGGTTACCTTGAAAGGCTCACTTTGGATATGGCGGAAGTTTATGGAAGCACGTCAAACGGTGCAGGTTGAGGTTGTGGGTGGTGGTTCATTTCAGCCAAAAGGGGTAGTGACTGAGCACGGAAGAGAAATGGAGATGTGTGTGTGTGTGTGTGTGTGTGTGTGTGTGTGTGTGTGTGTGTGTGTGTGTGTGTGTGTGTGTGTGTGTGTGTGTGTGTGTGTGTGTGTGTGTGTGTGATTGACATTTCTTTTGGTGAGGCTTCTCCCGCTGATTTGTCTTTATTTTTTGGTGGGAAATCCACTAAACTGTTTCTCATATATTTTTATGTTTATTCTTTGTTGATGTGATTTTAATGTGTTTGTTAAACTACATTTATATGATATTTTCTATTTGTTTAACTACATTTCAAAGCATGAAAACCACAAACAATATAATTAATTGAACAGTAACGGCTAGATGTTACAAGTTAAAAGAAACTAAAGAATTAATTACATGTAAAACCTCAAATATAGTTTACCTATTGACCTGTAGCAAATGTGCGATGCAATATGTTGGTGCATTGATGGGTTGACTGACTGCCTGGACGCAACTGAGGTTGTGGATCTACTGATGTACCATCTATTGATGCGGATCCATGATCGAGGTTGTGGATCCGCCGTTTGGAGAGGTCCTGGGCTGAAAGGATCGAAACCTCGAGGAAGAACGGTGCCAGCTGATGATCCATGTAGTCGGGAAACTAGTCAATTGCTTGCAGGTTAAGGTTCCTGCTTTAGGTGGAGAAACTATGTGTGAGATTTGCAATTTAAATAACGTTGAATATGGGATGTTGTGAAATTAACATCATTTACAACAATCCTTTAAATTATTTATATTTAAGTTTAGGAACAACCGATACTGTACAATTAATTAAGTGTGTGTGTGTGTGTGTGTGTGTGTGTGTGTGTGTGTGTGTGTGTGTGTGTGTGTGTGTGTGAATAAAAGAGAGAGAATTGTGAGGAAGAGAAATGAAAAAACGAGGTTTTTTTTTGTTTGTTTTTTTTGTTTTTTTTTGCAGGAATGGGGGTGGTTTTGCATGAATGTGTTTTTGTTTGAGTGATGCATGTTGTAAGGGAAGGTGGTCAGTTGGTTTTTTTTGGTGTGTGATTGGGTGGGTGAGGGGTTGTGGATTCTGGGAGTGGCGGCGGTTTTGTTGTTTTAGTATGTGTTCTCACTGGCTGGGGTTGGGGGTATGTACGCATCCAAGTGTCGCTGCTGCATGTGGAGACGTATGTGCCCCTGCTGGCCCACCTTAGCTGACCATAGCGAGGTTGAAGGGCCGAAACGGGATGATGAGGACCCAGTCAGTGAGGCACACTTGTGACGAGTTATGTTTTGAAATTACATATATATCTGAGGAGATTTCGGTTGGCTCAATAGCGCAGTGGGCTGTCACCATGAAATTGATGGAGGCCCTTGGTTCGAGTCCCGTGTTGTCAGAGTTTTTCACACTTAGCCTCACGCAGGAATTTAATTCCTGTTTATTAAAAAAGATATTAAAAAAAATAAAAAATAATATATATATATATATTATATATATAATCGTTAGATTAAATAAGACGCGGACGTAGCTTCAGGACGTCGATCTTTAATTGTCGACAAGCTTTCGACCAACAAAGGTCTTCTTCTGAGTCTACAAAAACAGCAGGCATGTATATCAGTCAAGTATGTATGGTGATATGTGTGTGAGATTTGTGATGTGTGTAGAAAATGCATACAGAAGGAAGAGCCACGCCAAAGTTCACTCACCAGCCCCAAGTTCAACGGAAGTGACCGTTTGCGTTACAGTTAGGGTGCACGTGCATATACAAATATAGAGATATACATACATAAACACACAAGCATATATTCATATCCCATTTATATTCATATAATATATTTATATATTTATATAAATGACATATAAAGGTAGAATGAATGAATGAATGAATGATGAATGAATGAATGAATGAATGATGAATGAATGAATGAATGAATGAATGAATGGGTTACGGTTAACAATTTGATTGGGTTGATGTGGGAACATGCTTTAGTCATCAAAATTTATGCCATGAGGGACTTTTGTCCGAAGTTTATGTGTCCAAAAGGACTCACGTTTCAGAATCGTGGTGTGTGATCGATTTGTGATTGATTCAATGGCAGAGATCTGAATGTCATTTATAGAGTGATCCGGTTGATTAAAGTGTATCGTGTAAGGTAGAGATTTGCCCTGACTGGTGTGGAAGTTATTGATTTCTGACCGGGTGTTATTAAATCGTGTGTAGAGTGTATTTTCAGTTTTTCCAACATATTGTTTGGTGCACTTTTGGCAAGTGATTAGGTATATGACCCATGTAGATTTGCAGTTCATATAGGAGGTGATGGGGAATTTTTGTCCAGTGCTAGAACTACAGAATTTGTTTCCTTCTAGTAAATGCTTGTGAATAATGCATTTGTTTGCTGTGCATTTATAGAAGCCAGGAATCCTAGTTTCTTTGTTGTGGGGCTGTGGGTGCTTTGCTTTTACCAAGAGGTCCCTGAGTGTCCGACCACGTCGAAATGATGTCAGTGGAGGTTGAGGAAATGTGGTGCCGAGTGTTTCTGATTGATGGAGGAGAGGAAGGGCCTTATTCAGAATACTTGGCAATTGGGATGAGGTAGCAGAGTAGGTGGTTACCAGTGGGACACGGTTAGTTGCAGGTTTGGGTTTGTAAGTCAGAAGGTCTGCTCTCGGTATGCGTTTTGCTCGGGTTATTGCTTCTTTCACAGAGTGAGGGTCATAGTTTCTTGCAATGAAGTGTGTTTCTAATTGGCAGAGAGAAGTTTCTTCTGCCATTTTTGTTGAGCAAATGCGTCTTACTCTGAGTGCTTGACTGTATGGTATGCTTGCAATTGTATGTTTAGGATGAGATGAAGAAGGGAGAAGGTAAGAGTGAGTGTCTGTTGGTTTGGTGTATAGTTCTGTTTCGAGTCTGTTATTTTGAAGCGTGAGTGATGTGTCTAGAAAGTGAACTTCGGACTGTGAGCTGTCGAATGTGAACTTGATGGTCGGATGAATCAAATTTAATTCATTTTGGAATTGGGTGAGACTACGGGGGGATTTTGACCAGATGAACTGGATGTCATCAATATAACGTACCCAGGATTTTTCCAAGATTCCAAACCAAACCAAAGTGACCAAACGGTCACTTCCGTTGAACTTGGGGCTGGTGAGTGAACTTTGGCGTGGCTCTTTCTTCTGTATGCATTTTCTACACACATCACACATCTCACACACATATCACTACACATACTTGACTGATATATATGCCTGCTGTTTTTGTAGACTCAGAAGAAGACCTTTGTTGGTCGAAAGCTTGTCGACAATTAAAGATCGACGTCCTGAAGCTACGTCCGCGTCTTATTTAATCTAACGATTATTTATTCAATACAAATGAGACGCCCTGCTCGTACTTTGGAGTTTCTACTATTTCTTACAGTTATATTATATATATATATATATATATATATATATATATATATATATATATATATATATATATATATATATATATATATAGATATATATATATATATATATGTATATATATATATATATATATATATATATATATATATATATACATACACTAGCTTGGCTCTGCTCGCCTCACAAAGCGTCGTTACTGAGGAACGGGCTTATTTTAGCTGAGGCTAATGACTGTACCTGAGTTGCTGTGTTGTCATGATTTACACCAATCATTAATACAAACAATTACTTTGCACAAATGTATTTGTTGTGTTTGCGATATTACATTTTTATAGGCAATTTAGGTTGAAGATTTAGGTTGAATGTTTGTTTTTTTTCCAAGAAAGAACCCCTCAGCACACACATAGGGGAGGGGTAGGTGCAGACTGGAAGGTTGGGACGATTACACCTCACCACCAAGTAATTCAAAATACCTCACCACCAAGTAATTTAAAACACCTCACAGCCATAAAACACGTAATAGAAACACCTCACAGCCATCAAACACGTAATAAAAACACCTCACAGCAATAAAACACGTAATAAAAACACCTCACCACCACGAAATTAAAAACACCTCACCACTACGAAATTAAAAACACCTCATCCATAAAACACGTAATAAAAATACCTCACCACCACGAAATTAAAAACACCTCACAGCCATAAAACACGTAATAAAAACACCTCACCACCACAAAATTAAAAACACCGCACAGCCATAAAACACGTAATAAAAACACCTCACAGCCATTAAACACGTAATAAAAACACCGCACAGCCATAAAACACGTAATAAAAACACCTCACAGCCATAAAACACGTAATAAATACACACCACCACAAAATTAAAAACACCGCACAGCCATAAAACACGTAATAAAAACACCTCACAGCCATAAAACACGTAATAAAAACACCTCACAGCCATAAAACACGTAATAAAAACACCTCACCACCACAAAATTAAAAACACCGCACAGCCATAAAACACGTAATAAAAACACCTCACAGCCATAAAACACGTAATAAAAACACCTCACCACCACAAAATTAAAAACACCGCACAGCCATAAAACACGTAATAAAAACACCTCACCACCACAAAATTAAAAACACCGCACAGCCATAAAACACGTAATAAAAACACCTCACAGCCATAAAACACGTAATAAAAACACCTCACCACCACAAAATTAAAAACACCGCACAGCCATAAAACACGTAATAAAAACACCTCACAGCCATAAAACACGTAATAAAAACACCTCACCACCACAAAATTAAAAACACCGCACAGCCATAAAACACGTAATAAAAACACCTCACAGCCATTAAACACGTAATAAAAACACCGCACAGCCATAAAACACGTAATAAAAACACCTCACAGCCATAAAACACGAAATAAAAACACCTCACAGCCATAAAATTAAAAACACCTCACAGCCATAAAACACATAAAAAAACACCTCACAGCCACTAAATTAAAAACACCTCACCACCACGAAATTAAAAACACATCACAACCATAAAACACGTAATAAAAACACCTCACAGCCATAAAACACGTAATAAAAACACCTCACCACCACAAAATTAAAAACACCTCACAGCCATAAAACATGTTAAAAAAAAAAAAACACCTCACAGCCACGAAATTAAAAACACCTAACCACCACGACACTTAAAAATACCTCACCACCAAGTAATTCAAAACACCTCACCACCACATAATTCAAAACACCTCACCACCATGTGATTTAAAAACACCTCACCACCACGTCATTTAAAAACACCCCACAGCCATAAAACACGTAATAAAAATACTTTACCACCACGAAATTGAAAACACCTCAGCCATAAAACACATAAAAAACACTTCACAGCCACGAAATTAAAATCACCTCACCACCACGTCATTTAAAAAACACCTCACCACCACGTCATTTAAAAAACACCTCACCACCACGTGATTCAAAACCACCACAACGTTATTAAAAACACTTCACAACCACGGAAACAAAAGTTTGAGGGAGGCGTTAAGTGACAACATAGACACTGCCCAGATGTGTAGATATATAGATAAATGACTGTACCCGAGTTGCCGTTTTGTCATGGTTTAAACCAATCACAATTCAAACAATTATTTTGCACAAATGTATTTGTAATATACATGATATCACATTTTATAAACAATTGAAGTTAAAAAAAAATAATTCCCACAAAAATAAAAATAAAAAAAATTGGAAATTTTTTCTTAAAAAAAATACCCTTCGGACATACCGACGGGAGAGATATGTGTATACCAGAAGTTTGGTACGATTTCACAAAAGTTTGAGAAAGTAGTTCAGTGACAACACAACACAGGACAGACGCTGCACAGATATATATATATATATATAGATATAGATGTATCGTCACGTGAAAAAGTAAGTACACCCCATGTAAAGTTTTGACTTTTTCAACATATTTCAACATACAGCTATTTGACCATCATTTCAACAATATTGATAGATAACGGTGATATAATATAACAAATATCATGAAACATTTACATTTTGTAGTCCATTGTGTAATTTAAATAAACATAAATGCAAATTTCGCATGTGGAAAAAGTAAGTACACACCTGGCTCTCATAGGTGGTATTGCCCCCTTTGGCAGGAACAACCTCAAGTAGGCGTTTCTTATAACTGTGTACCAGTCTCTGACATCGACTGGGAGAAATTTTTCCCCACTCCTCCATGCAGAATTCTTTCAGCTGTGCGATGTTTGAGGGGTTTCTTGCATGCACAGCTCGTTTCAAGTCCCCCCACAACATCTCGATGGGATTTAGATCCGGGCTTTGACTTGGCCATTCCAGAACACTCCATTTCTTTCTTTTCAGCCATTCCTTGGTGGATTTACTGGTAGGTTTAGGGTCATTGTCATTCATGTTGCAATGTCCACCTTCGGTTGAGCTTCGACTTTCCGACAGATGGCCTCACATTATCCTCAAGCACCCTCTGCTACAATGAAGAATTCATAGTGGATTCAATGATGGTGAGCTAGCCCAGGCCCTGATGCAGCAAAGCTGCCCCAAACCATAATATTTCCACCACCATGCTTTACAGTTGGTATCAGGTTCTTGTGGTCAAATGCTGTCTTTGGTTTTCGCCAAACATGTCTTCTGGTACTGTGGCCAAATAGCTCTACCTTTGACTCATCTGTCCAGAGCACGTTGTTCCAGAAGTGCTGGTCTTTGCCCAGGTGTTCATTGGCAAACTTTAGCCTTGCCCTGATGCTCTTTCTGGACAGCAAAGGTTTCCTCCTGGCACACCTCCCATGTAGATCAAATTTGTGCAGCCTCTTTTTAATGGTAGACTCGTGCACTTTGACACCAACAGTGGGAAGAGCTACCTGTAGGTCCCGTGATGACATTCTGGGGTTCTTAGAGACTTCCTTCAGCATCTTGCGGTCTGCTCTCGGGCTGAACTTGCTGGGGCGGCCTGGCCTGAACAAGATGGCAGTTGTTTGGAATCTTCTCCACTTGTAGATGATCTTCCGGACAGTCGAATGATTGATTTCAAATTGTTTGGAGATCTTTTTAAATCCCTTCCCTGACTCGTAGGCATCTATAACCTTCTTTCTGAAGGCCTCAGGGAGCTCTTTTGATCTCGGCATGGTGACGCCGCACTCTTCAACAACAAAGAGCAAACCAAACGAAATGTCTGAGGTTTAAATAAGATAGGTTCCTCCAAGATCCTCTCCAACGATGTTCTAATCGTTTGCACCTGAGTAGGCGCACCTGATTCTAATTTTAGGTACTTGAAGTAATGATAAATGTTGGGGTGTACTTACTTTTTCCACATGTGAAATTTGCATTTATGTTTATTTAAATTATACAATGGACTACAAAATGTAAATGTTTCATGATATTTGTTATATTATATCACCTTTATCTTTCAATATTGTTGAAATGAAGATCAAATACCTGTATGTTGAAATATGTTGAAAAAGTCAAAACTTAACATGGGGTGTACTTACTTTTTCACGTGACTGTATATGTATGTATGTATATATATATATATATATATATATATATATATATATATATCTATATATATATATATATATATATACATACATATATACATATATATATATATATATATATATATATATATATATATATATATATATATATATATATATATATATATATATATATATATATATATTGTTACGGTCCGCGGATTAGGATGTTATTTTTACCGAGCGGTGGTATAACCGCGGCCGAACAGTTGTTCCCCACTAAACCCGATTCACCCAACGTTGGCCGTATCGCGCCACAGCTACTCAATCTGGAAAACTCTAAAGCGACCGAATGCAAAGAGGAAGAAGACGTACAGAAGAGTAACGGGATTTATTATTATTTACACACAAGCAAAAAGAGCAGTCACGATTATTTACAGGGGACATGAGACGCAGGTGACACAGTGAAAATTACTAGCTTATACAGATTTAGTTACTACCCAGGACAGAACAAACAAAGACGACTCACACGGGGAATTGCAGAGTGGATTGGCTGGAAGGAGGTGTGTGGCTGGAGGGGGAGGACGGCACGGAGCTGGCTGGAGCTTGATCCTGCACGGGATGTCGGGCTGGACCTCGACGGCCGCTGATGCCACCAATCCTGTCGTGTGCGCGGGATCACGGGTCGGATCACGGGTCGGATCACGGGTCGGATCACGGTCGGAGCCGACGTGCTGGTGGGGGGTCTGGCGTGACCGGTTCTCTCCTCTCTCTTTCTTGGTCCAACCACTCTTTCTCCACCGACAACTCAACGCAACCACTCAACGCAACCACTGACCACCCCTGACGACCAACTCAGCTCTGACCAAAACCACACAACTCAGCTCTTGTCATGGACCTCTCTTTTCAGACTCATCTCCTTGTCTCAGTAAAAGCGCATCTCTTGGACTCATCTCTTGTGGGGGCGTCTCTCATGGGTTATATATAGCCCCACCCTTGAACCTTTGCGAACCTCCCCGATCGCTCTTCCTCCGCCCTCTCAAACCAAACCCCTCATGCTTGGTTGGTTGTTCGGGGCCGGGCCACTCCTCCCCTCTCTGACAAGGTGGGGACCCGCCTTTCTTCCCCAACCCTGCCTCGTGGCCAATGGTGGTTGAAGAAAACCGCCCAAAGTGCAGTTGGCCACTGAAATGAAATGAAAGGGGATCTACTCTTATTTCACTTGGTGCAATGGAGTATTTAAATTAATGGGAGACACAGCCTTACCCTAAGACACATAATAAGATATAAGCTACTGAACAAGGGTTTTATCGGGTCCTGCAATGTGGTGTTTATGGAATAACTACCGAGACGCCCTTTGACCTTTACACTACGGAGGTATTTACAAGGAATCATTACATTTTACAGAGGGTGATATTTACAACAATTTACTATACAATACAACACAATAAAAAAAACACAATCCTCATATCCGCAACAATGCACCCTCCTCCTCTTAGGCACGGCCCGGGCCTACAACTTTAATTTAGTGTGACACGTAGGTGTAGTTCCCTCGACTTTTAACCTGACCCTGAGGGCGACAGTTTTAAAACATAAATAAATGTGTCCCGCTGCTCCATTGCACCCTGCCTAACAGACTCACGCCCACAGCTAACCGAATTGCGGAATTGGTCTTCAAACTATACATTGACGGTGGGGAGCATTATTTACAATTGACACTACTTTTATTTACAAAACTAACCCAGGACCTGTGATTGTTCTTTCTGGGGGGGGAGACAGTCTGCTCTGCATCGACGCACCATGAAAGCACCCATAACGCACCAACACACCCTCAAGCACCAATCGGTGCAGTCACCACAGTTCATCAATGTTCATGAATAAAAATAAAATCAACAACCCCTAACCCTGCAGGTGGTCTCTTGCTCTTCGGCTCCCTCTGCTGGCTATTTACTTTCTTCCAGATGTTGTCTTTTTCCTTTGCTGGCGGCCTATTTGTATAAATAAAATGCACCTAACGTGTCCGTTTTATTTTTCTTTATTTATGGCCCACAGGGCCGACTACGTGTGGTTCACCTGTGGGGCATCGGTGCCCTGTGGCCCAGGTCCGCCAGCAAGATTTCGGGCCTTCATGGCCGGTTCCAGCAGAGGGGCCATGCCCCAACCCATGGGGTCCATAAGTGGTGCTCGGCCACAGACATGTGGTCCATAATGTGGTGCATCGATGCAGACAGCTGGTTCTGGGAGTTCCGGGTGCACAATGGCCGACTCACGCACGCTCGCCTCGGCGCCCAATGGCGCACAGGTCATGTGGGAGACAAAAGGGGGAAGACAAATGAGTGAGGGGTAAGGTCACAAGGGTACACATCAATAAGGCAATGCAAGGCGAAATGCGTACGGAGGGCGAAGTGAGAAAGCTCGTCCCTACCGTACGTCACCCCCCCCTGTCACCTACACTACCCTTGCCCTTACCCCATATGTACAAAAATCTACACATTTACCAATCCGTCGCTACCGTCACGTCTTCCCCATATTTCCCATACCAAATTCGTCACCACAATCCCTCTATCCAAAATTTGCCATCACCCAATTCGTCATCAATCCTCATAAGGAGGAAGAGATGGAACATCAAAGCACAATGTCACACCCACGTCATGATGTGTCTCACAATCCAAAACATTTGCATCATAAAATAATTAAAACAACCTGGCATGGTGTGGAGTACCTGTCACCTCACGTGAGTGGATGCAGATGGTGCAAGGAGATTCTTCATCCTAACTATCCTCTAAATGACTTTAACACTCTTTACTCTACCCAGGGTCTTTCCCTGCCAATCCATTGGCCAACTTACACTATGGGTTCTAAAAACCAATTCCCATTGGCCAAACTGTGGTGCTTCTCAATTTGGGGTCTCACTCCCCCGATTCATCTCCCGGTGCCCTTGCACAATTTCTGGGCTGTGACGTGTAGCTCTCCCAGCAGGTCTACCCACCTGCACACCTCCACCACTGCAGTTGCCACCCGAGCTTACCTAGCTCCTCACCCTAACCTATCTAATTGGGGAAGGCCCCTCCTGGCTCTGTCACCCCCTGGTGCCCTCTGGCACTGGGCTACCCGGGTCCGTCCTCCAGATCCTCGGGCCCCATCCACAACTACCGGCTCCCAGAGCCCACCTGCGGCCTCACCTGGCCGACATCCTCACAGTGGTGGAGTGCCCAAACCAACTACACACACTAACAGGCTACACGCCCAGCCGTTTCCACAACACTAATGCACCCATCCAAACATCATTCTTCCACCCGCACCACAGATGCCAATATCCAACCACAATTTACCTATACCCTCTACCTAACACTTACACTACCCGCCCCGGGTATTCGTGATGGGGGTCCACTCTTCCCCCATTCACACCTTCGCACCATCCACTCCACTCCATAGTTTCCACCATACTCACTCCACGACCATCCATTCCAATACTCCATATACTCCACACTCCATGTACAACACACATCACCATCACCCCCTCATACACTGCTCCATACACCTGTTCAGTTGCACACCTGTGCAATCACACCTGGTCACCATACACTTTTCACAATACACTTCTAAATACACCTCCAACACTCACACGGCATCATCTCATCTAACAACTCCCCTCTGAAACTTGCGCTTCCCGGTCGCCCCTTTAAACTATTGCGCTCCCTCGTCATTATCATCCACTCTAAACTACCTGCGTCCCCACTACAGGTGTCATTGTCACTAACTAACCTTAACGTTACCTAATGTCATCTTCTAGGTCCCTACACACGATATATCCTAACCCTCCCGGGCTAGTTTTCACTGTCATCAACCCCATAATACTAGTGCTCCTTTGCCCCCCCTTGTGAGGGATGACAGAGTTGCCATCCCACCACATCGGGGACGTTCCACTACCAATTTTGCTCACCAAATTTCAACCAATCAAATATTTTCCAATTACTGCCAATTCTATTCACTTTTCTAAATTTCGTATCAAATCACTATCACTATCACTATCACCATCATTACAGTCCGCTATATCCTAGCCTCGGTGCGTCATGACATCATTAAACTCGGCTTCGTAAAGCCGAGCAATGAATTCGGGTGGTTTGGTCGCCTGCAGGTTGAATCCGTCCGGCTTTCGGTTCAAGGGAGGTGGTTTGGTCGGGCCGAGATTCCACGCACCATCTCGGCGCGGCACCTTGCGGTCCCGGGCCCGATGGCTCAATCTCCCTCGGTCGGAACCCCGTCCCCACGAGGGGGCACCGTCCCGCTTCCTCCCACTCGCCCTTGAACCGGACCGGTCGCCTGGCCCGACAAGGCCCGGACTCGACCGTGCGGGGCGGGGCCAAGCCCGAATCGGCAATGACGCTTCGAAGAGAAACGACGCAGCTTCGATCCGCGCCGGGCCTCGCATCCAACAAAGGGCTCCTCGCACCGAGTGCTCGCATCGGCTATCCGTCGCTCTAACCGCTAACCCGGTTACCGTCGATGCTTCACCGGCATGCTCACACGCATACGCTACCCCTTTCACCCTCACAAAACCCGGCGTTCCAACGCCGTCTGTACATTCCACCAACGCTCTCCCTGTTACACACCACACCTCTCGCGCACTCTCTAGCGCACACCTCGGTCCACACCTCTCCTCCGTTACGTCCTCCGTAACACTCACCATGGGCGTGCACTCTGGCATCCACCCACTAACGCGCTCACATGGGCTCTCCCACACTCGCGCTACGACCGACTCACTCTCGACAGCACACTCACTCCTCGGCGCGCACTTTTTCCTCACACACCCCAGAGTCGGACATTCTCGCACACCTCCTCTTTCGCACACCAGACCTGTCGCACACTTCACCAACGGCCTCTCATGAACACCCGGGTCTAAATCAACCCCCAAGCCGACTGAAGCTCCCCTCACATCATATGCATTTTCACGTATATCGCCACTCACCTTGGCACCTCGTCTCCGCACCTCCTTCGCCACCTGCAAACTCCCATTCGGGTTAAGCACAGCATCGTGATGTGAGCAGGGACTTTGCACATTTTCCATTTCTCCCTGCAATTCCCGGGCTACCTCCGTCATCTCTTCAATTTTAATTCCCAGCACTGCTTTGTCTTTGTTCCCCTCGACGACCGCTGGCTTTAATAAAACACCCTCTACCTCATCGGTCGCCGGCTTTTCCAAACCCCGTGTCGCGAATTCTACCCCCGTCATTGTACCCGTGCTTTTCTCAACTTCGTTCAACCAGCGCTTCTCGACCCGCGTTACCTCCTCGTGCACCCTTGGGACCTGCTCGCCCAACCTGCAGTTAACCTCCTTCTCAGCCTCCCTTACCTCGTATGCGGCTCTGTCCCTCGCAATTTCCTCATTTATTTTTTTAATTTGGTTTCTCCACTCCTTGTTGACTCGCTCCCTCATCTCGGCCACATGGGCCTCCATTCCAGCCATAAATGATTGCATGTCTTCCACCGTTAGTACAAAGGGCGCGGCTCTATTTGGTGCCGCTGTAACCGCGTGCGCAAAGGCGCCATTTTGCTCGCCCGTAACCTCGTGCGCGAGAGCGCCATTTTGCGCGTCTGAAACCTCCGCAACCACATTGCCATTTTTCTCCTCCTCCCTTTCCTCCACATACATTTCCCCGAGGTCCTGGGTCGATTCCACCCCGTCTATCTCTCCCACCGACATCCCGTCGCCTTGACCAGCCATGGCGCGATTTCAAAATTCGGGTTTTGCTTTAAAACAACACAAATTTCCAGCAGCTCCAAATTTTGACCAAATTTTTTCCAAGATGTTTTTAAAAATTTGGTTCGGGCCTCGAATCTCACACCCAGACACCAATTTGTTATGGTAATAACACAATTGGTGTCCACAATTTGGGCTAAATAAATTTAGTCCCAGGTTCGAATCCCAACTCCTGACTACCAATTTGTTACGGTCCGCGGATTAGGATGTTATTTTTACCGAGCGGTGGTATAACCGCGGCCGAACAGTTGTTCCCCACTAAACCCGATTCACCCAACGTTGGCCGTATCGCGCCACAGCTACTCAATCTGGAAAACTCTAAAGCGACCGAATGCAAAGAGGAAGAAGACGTACAGAAGAGTAACGGGATTTATTATTATTTACACACATAAGCAAAAGGAGCAGTCACGATTATTTACAGGGGACATGAGACGCAGGTGACACAGTGAAAATTACTAGCTTATACAGACTTAGTTACTACCCAGGACAGAACAAACAAAGACGACTCACACGGGGAATTGCAGAGTGGATTGGCTGGAAGGAGGTGTGTGGCTGGAGGGGGAGGACGGCACGGAGCTGGCTGGAGCTTGATCCCGCACGGGACGTCGGGCTGGACCTCGACGGCCGCTGATGCCACCGATCCTGTCGTGTGCGCGGGATCACGGGTCGGATCACGGTCGGAGCCGACGCGCTGGTGGTGGGTTTGGCGTGACGGGTTCTCTCCTCTCTCTTTCTTGGTCCAACCACTCTTTCTCCACCGACAACTCAACGCAACCAACGCAACCACTCAACGCAACCACTGACCACCCCTGACGACCAACTCAGCTCTGACCAAAACCACACAACTCAGCTCTTGTCATGGACCTCTCTTTTCAGACTCATCTCCTTGTCTCAGTAAAAGCGCATCTCTTGGACTCATCTCTTGTGGGGGCGTCCCTCATGGGTTATATATAGCCCCACCCTTGAACCTTTGCGAACCTCCCCGATCGCTCTTCCTCCGCCCTCTCAAACCAAACCCCTCGTGCTTGGTTGGTTGTTCGGGGCCGGGCCACTCCTCCCCTCTCTGACGAGGTGGGGACCCGCCTTTCTTCCCCAACCCTGCCTCGTGGCCAATGGTGGTTGAAGAAAACCGCCCAAAATGCAGTTGGCCATTGAAATGAAATGAAAGGGGATCTACTCTTATTTCACTTGGTGCAATGGAGTATTTAAATTAATGGGAGACACAGCCTTACCCTGAGACACATAATAAGATATAAGCTACTGAACAAGGGTTTTATCGGGTCCTGCAATGTGGTGTTTATGGAATAACTACCGAGACGCCATTTGACCTTTACACGACGGAGGTATTTACAAGGAATCATTACATTTTACAGAGGGTGATATTTACAACAATTTACTATACAATACAACACAATAAAAAAAACACAATCCTCATATCCGCAACATATATATATATATATATAAATATATATATATATATATATATCGGTTTCAGCCTTACTTCTCAATCGTGAAGAATCGCTTAAAAATTCTTGAATCCAGATCTTCACCAACATCTAATAATTTTGTCCTTGTCACATACACAAACTGTCCACCAAGTTTTGTTGTAATCCGTCTACAACGTTTTGTGATATCCTGCTCACAGACAAACTGGAGTGAAAACATAATCTTCTTGCACTTCAGGCAGTAATTAACAATCTGAAATCACACTTTCGGTTCCCTTGAATATTTAACTTAATTTGCGCATTGAGTGTAATTAACTGGCATATCTTAATTCAATCAAGTGGCTGTCATGACTTCCCCGCTCCATTAGAAATCCATAATACATCATCACTTCATGAACATGCCATAATAAATCACCACTCCATTAGCACTTCAGAATACATCACAACTCTAATTGGTTATATTCACACTGTCTTGAAAATGGTGGATATGTTGGGTGTGTGATGAGGACGAATGGATGTGATTTTGGTGAAGATCCGAATATGCATCCGGATACGAGAATTTTTAAAATTCCTAAGTGATTCTTCACCATTGAGTGACATGCCCAAAAACGATAGATAGTATGATTTAAAAAAAAGTTATGGATGAGTTTTGACAAAACTTGGTGGACGAGTTGGACAGTCGACAAAAAGAAGCCGATTATATTTTGGTTCAAGTCCAGATCCGGGCTTTGCCTGATGCTGCCTGGTGTTGCCTGGTGTTGCCTGGTGTTGCCTGGTGTTGGCTTAGCGGTTAGGGTGCCGGCTTGGGATCCTAGGATCCTGGGTTTGAATCCCAGTCGATCGCTGAATTAACGCCAGGGGGGTTGACTCTTTCTTGTCATCCTTCCGAGGTCGGCAAATTGAGTACCAGCTTGCTGGGATGAATGATCCCGGTGTGTACCCCAGTTTAGAATAGGTACACCGTATCCCTGCGCATCGTAAGAGGCGACTAAGGGTTGGCGCCAGGAAGGGCATCCGGCCATAAAAACATTGCCTCAAACAGGGAACCATGATTGTCATGGGGCCCGCAAGGCTAACCCCCGCCCCAGTGGGGAAAAATGGCCTTAAAACGCTCATTCATTCCAAATCCAGATGGGCAGGGATTGATATTGAACATGTATTGATACATACATGCTTGTTATATTTATACATACACGCTTGTTATATTTATACATACATCCTTGTTATATTTATACATACACGCTTGTTATATTTATACATACACGCTTGTAATATTTATACATACACGCTTCTTATATTGATACATACACGCTTGTTATATTGATACATACACGCTTGTTATATTTATACATACACGCTTGTTATATTGATACATACACGCTTGTTATATGGATACATACACGCTTGTTATATTGATACATACACGCTTGTTATATTGATACATACACGCTTGTTATATTGCTACATACACGCTTGATATATTTGTACATACACGCTTGTTATATTGATACGTACACGCTTGTTATATTGATACATACACACTTGTTATATTGATTCATACACACTTGTTATATTCATACATACACACTTGTTATATTGATACATACACGCTTGTTATATTGATACATACAGCTTGTTATATTGATACATACACACTTGTTATATTGATACATACACGCTTGTTATATTGATACATACACACTTGTTATATTGCTACATACACGCTTGTTATATTGATACATACACACTTGTTATATTGATTCATACACGCTTGTTATATTGATACATACACACTTGTTACATTGATACATACACGCTTGTTATATTGATACATACACACTTGTTATATTGATACATACACGCTTGTTATATTGATTCATACACGCTTGTTATATTGATTCATACACGCTTGTTATATTGATACATACACGCTTGTTATATTGATTCATACACGCTTGTTATATTGATTCATACACGCTTGTTATATTGATTCATACACGCTTGTTATATTGATTCATGCACACTTGTTATATTGATACAAACACGCTTGTGATATTGATACATACACGCTTGTTATATTTATACATACACGCTTGTTATATTGATACATACACGCTTGTGATATTGATACATACACGCTTGTTATATTTATACATACATGCTTGTTATATTGATACATACACACTTGTTATATTGATACATACACGCTTCTTATATTGATATACACGCTTGTTATATTGATATACACACACTTGTTATATTGATACATACACACTTGTTATATTGATACATACACACTTGTTATATTGATACATACACGCTTGTTATATTGATACATACACGCTTGTTATATTGATACATACACGCTTGTTATATTGATACATACACGCTTGTTATATTGATATATACACGCTTGTTATATTGATACATACACACTTGTTATATTGATATATACACGCTTGTTGTATTGATACATACACGCTTGTTATATTGATATACACGCTTCTTATATTGATACATACACGCTTGTTATATTGATACATACACGCTTGTTATATTTATACATACACGCTTGTTATATTGATACATACACTCTTGTTATATTGATACATACACTCTTGTTATATTGATACATACACGCTTGTTATATTGATACATACACGCTTGTTATATTGATACATACACGCTTGTTATATTGATACATACACACTTGTTATATTGATACATACACTCTTGTTATATTGATTCATACACGCTTGTTATATTGATACATACACTCTTGTTATATTGATACATACACGCTTGTTATATTGATACATACACGCTTGTTATATTGATACATACACGCTTGTTATATTGATACATACACGGTTGTTATATTGATACGTACACGCTTCTTATATTGATATACACGCTTGCTATATTGATATACACGCTTCTTATATTGATACATACACGCTTGTTATATTGATACATACACGCTTGTTATATTGATACATACACGCTTGTTATATTGATACATACACACTTGTTATATTGATACATACACGCTTGTTATATTGATACATACACGCTTGTTATATTGATACATACACGCTTGTTATATTGATACATGCACTCTTGTTATATTGATTCATACACGCTTGTTATATTGATACATACACACTTGTTACATTGATACATACACGCTTGTTATATTGATACATACATACACACTTGTTATATTGATACATACATGCTTGTTATATTGATACATACACACTTGTTATATTGATTCATACACGCTTGTTATATTGATTCATACACGCTTGTTATATTGATTCATACACGCTTGTTATATTGATTCATACACGCTTGTTATATTGATTCATACACGCTTGTTATATTGCAACATACACGCTTGTTATATTGATTCATGCACGCTTGTTATATTGATACATGCACACTTGTTATATTGATACATACACGCTTGTTATATTGATATATACACGCTTGTTATATTGATATACATACACTTGTTATATTGATACATACACGCTTGTTATATTGCTACATACACGCTTGTTATATTGGTTCAGACACGCTTGTTATATTGATACATACACACTTGTTATATTGATTCATACACACTTGTTATATTGATACATACACGCTTCTTATATTGATAAATACACACTTGTTATATTGATATACATGCTTCTTATATTGATATACACGCTAGTAGTGTAATAATGTTGGTTCTGGGACACCCCAAATCCCCATTCACTTACATGTTAATTTTTCCCCTCCCTCATTGCCCCCAAGTACCTCTATTTCTCTCACCCTGTTCTTTACGAACCTTCTAACCTTTTGACATGCTGTCCTTATTCATTAGACAACTTAAGCAATGGTCCTTCTACCCTTGTGGACCTGTGATCCTTCTGACCTTATGGACCTTTTAACCTTTTACTCTTAATATCATCTGGTGAATCATCTTTGACCCACTCAAACAACGACCCTACAAATATTTGTTTATGTGTGGGAAATAATTTAATTCTCCTCCAACTTCCATCACCATCTCATATATTATTAAAGAAGAGGTTTGAGTTTGGTTCTTTTTCAAGATATTTTAACTGAGCTAAGATAAAATGGTAAACCTCCCTCAATGTTCTTGTTTGACCTCCTCCTGTGCCACACACCATTTTAAAATTAAAGTATATATTTTCCTGGCAACCATCAAAGTTTTCTGTCCACTCAAAAATATTTCCATCTTTTTTACCCAACTCACCAGTATTTAAATTAATTCTCTTATTTGTTTTGTGAACTTTTTTACCAGTTGCCTTTTCAATCAGTCTTATTTGATATTTTTCACATTCATTAAGGATGTCATACTTAAACCTCGAACCTTTTTTTAATTAATGAAAGAAATGACATGTTGCTTAACTTTACAAGAAATGACGCGTTGGGAATTTCTCATTGTCTTATTTCCTGTTTCCTCGAAATGTTAAAGCTGAGTTCTGTTCCCGAAAATACATTTTGGACATTATAAAAGTCGTGTTGCCGTGCTGTTTTTATCATTACGAACCGAAGAACATGAGCATCAACATGTCTTATTTCACTCTCTACTGTGATGAAGAATACTCACCAGGGTAAGTTTCATTCAGAATAAAATGGTGATGTGAGCTTTGTATGTGATTAATTTAAATTTATATGACTCATGATATATTTTTTTATTACAGCAATTCAGGTTTTCAAAATGACCTGGTCTTGGCAGAGTTTCAAGTTGTTCCACAAGAGGTTTACAACGAATTGAACACGGGTTGGAACAAATTAAATGTTTCACCGTTCTTAGAAGATAACCACCATCGGAGTTTGTCTCAGGTAAGTTATTATTCATTTCTCTGATTGGCACCATTAAACGGGAGCTGACATTTATTTATTCATTGTGTATCTTTTGTGTATTGTGTGTCATTGTGTATACATACAATGTATCTTTTAGGAGAAATTATTAACGTTTTTTCTTTCTTGCTTTTCTAACAGAATACAACACCTGTTGAGATCGATGACCACACCTATGAGTGTGATACCCTAAATTTTCATCTCGACAGGATTGATACCAAACTCAACTTTTTAGAGGTATGTGTGTATGTGTGTATGTGTGTATGTATGTATGTGTGTATGTATGTATGTGTGTATGTGTGTATGTATGTATGTGTGTATGTATGTATGTGTGTATGTATGTGTGTATGTATGTATGTGTGTGTGTATGTATGTATGTATGTGTGTGTGTATGTGTATGTACAGACTTGGCATTTAATATGGAATATTTTTTTTGTGGGGGTGAACTTACTTTTCAAGATGTCTTAGAACCAAAAGTTCATTGGAATTTTGTTGAAATTATTCTAGATTTTGTTAATGTGACCTTTAAAAGAAACAAACACCACATTTGACATTTCGAAACAAATAAATTGATCCTTGAAAGTGATGGAAACTGATATCGAACTCAATTCATGGACAGTACTGTGTTAAACTTCTGTACGTTTTCCAGAAGTATCTCTTTCTTTTGCACATGAGCAAAAATTTTTTTAAACAAAAACAAAAGTTAAATTACGACTGGGATTACGGACAGTAAAATTACAATTTACTACTTCGTGTAACCCGCACAAGCATTCAGAAGAGCACGTACACATTGAGGCATGCTGTTCACGAGATTTGCCAAGGTGTGGACAGGAATCGCTTGCCATGCAGTGACAATAGTCTGCTGCAATTCACGCACAGAGGTCCGCTGCTGGTCCAAGTGGTCGATTTGACGCGTTAATTCTGCCCACAAGTTCTCTATCGGATTCATATCCAGGGACATGACAGGCCACTCCATATGCTCTACACCACGGTCAGCAAGAAAGTGTTGGATCATGCGAGCACGATGAGGCCGTGCATTGTCATCTTGGAAGACAAAGGTTCCTCGAAAGGCTGCACGGGCAAATGGAGGCAATGTTTCTTCCAGAATGGCCCTGTACTTGAACTGGTTCAGGTTTCCATTCAGAACAACCAGGTCAGTTTTGCTCCCTGCATGAAAAGCAGCCCAAACGGTCACCCCACCACCTCCAGCTTGGACTCTTGGCACTACACAATCTTTGTTGTAGGCTTCATGCACTTGTCTGTGCACTCGGACGCGGCCATCTTGATGATAGACCAGAAATCTAGACTCGTCACTGAAGATCACATGATTCCAGTGTCCTGGCTGCCATTGACGGTGCTCTCTGGCCCACTGCAATCGGCGCTGGCGGTGTTGTCTGGTCAGGCGTGGCTTTCTCAGGGGATGCCTGGCACGATAGCCTGCTTGAACCAGTCGTTGGTTGACTACCCTTCTGGATACAGGCACATTTGTCAGTTGCTGCCACTCAGCCCTAAGCCGTTTAGCTGACTTGGTACAGCCATTGCAGTCCAACCGGTGCAGCTGGCGATCATCCCTCCTTGTGGTTCTGCGGGGACGTCCTGGCCTCGGTATTGGAGTAGGGACACCCCTCTGAACATTTCGTTTCAGCATCTTTGACACCTGACCTTGAGTGATGCCATACTGCCGAGCAATAGCACGCTGTTTCATGCCGTAATTTCGTAAAGCCACCACTCCATGACAAACAGCATTGTCGAATTGACGGACCATCTCCAGAGGAAGCGGCAATAACTTTTGAAGACGTGCAGCAGTTGTTTTCCACTAATACTGAACGCAACAACCCTTGTATACCCGACTGTGAAGCCAATCATCAAATGCAACTGTCCGTACATCTTGCCACGCCACCTGTGATATAATCCTGTTGTTGACTTCTTGCTGCGACAGACAATCAGTGACATGGTTCTTTTAACAAATAAATCACCAAAGTGTAAAAGAAACTCACGAGATTGATATACTGAGTGAAGAAAGTAAACCCATGTCAAGAAAAAAAAAATATTCCATATTAAATGCCAAGTCTGTATGTGTATGTGTGTGGGGTACACCGTTTAGAATGGGTACACCATAAATATATCATTCATATTTTTCTCTCCCCCCTTGTCTCAAACAGAAAGAAATACAAGACCTAAAGAAGACATCTGGAGAAATTACCTTTGAATTGAGCGAGGGAGAAATTGATGAATTGTGCTGGGAAGAAGTTGAATGTGTAATACCTCAAGGAAAATGTTTTAGTAACATGAAGATTTTAATGTTTTCACTATTATTTATATATATTTGTTTTGTTTACAATTATTTAATTATTAATTACAAAAAGAGAATAAAGGAGGAGGGAATGGGGAGGTGCACCCCTGCCAAAGTCCCTTCACCCCCCTCATCCCACCCCTCCCCTCCCCTTGTGTGTGGGGAAGGTGGGGGTGGGATGAGGGGGGTGAAGGGTCAGGGGTGGGGGTGCACGGAGGGTGGGGGATGATGGGTGTGGTCTGTGTGGGCGGGGTCTGTGTGGGCGGGGTCTGTGTGGGCGTGGCTTATTATTTTAAATTTTTAAAAAATTTTTTTTTTTTACCACTATTTAAATTAGCTAATCTGGGTGGGGTGAATAGAAATGTTGTTTAATGAATTATTAGCTTTGTTTTTTGTAATTCTTGTGAATAAAATGTCCCTAATATTTCTTCCCCATTCATATCATTTAATTTGTAAGTCCAAGGGACTGTATCCATTACATCAATGATTTTAAATAATTCACGAGTCCATTTTTGTGTATAACCTTTTTCAAAATGGCTTTTCCATTTGTATATTCTTACAATATCACCAACTTTGAACTTGGGCTTTCTCAAATTAATCTGCTTTTCATATTCTAATTTTGTAAATGTTTCTGATGGTTTTGATTTTGTTGATGAATGAACTGTATTATTGTAATTATCAACAATATTTTGGATTAAATACACCCATTGTTGAGAACCGAGTTGTGTGAATTTCTTATATAATTTTTCTTTTAAAGTACGATTAAAACGCTCAATAACAACTGCCTTTCCTTCATTAAAGGTGCTGTATAATTTAATATCCTCCCCCTTAAGAAATTTCATAAATATTTTGTTATAGAACTCTGTTCCCTCATCAGTCCATAACTTCTTTGGTTTTCTATGACTTTTATTAAATATTTGTTGGAAGGCTAACATTAAAGTATCACCCTTTTTATTTTTTAAGGGAACAACCCAAGCAAATCTACTCCTCAAATCAATAATGGTTAAAGCATACCTGTATCCCTTATCATTATTTAGTTCGATTAAATCAGCAGACCATATGTGGTCAGTGTCTTTGGAATAAACCTTCCTTCTTTTAAACTTGGTGATTATAGGTTTGTGTAATTCTTCAGCCAAAAGCTCCTCAGTCTTGATGACATCATTAGAGCCTAATAGTTTTTTGAGGAATAACCAAGACCAAGTTTCAATTTAGCATTTATCAAATTTCTCACAATAAACCTATCAACTTTCTCTCTCAACGTTGGATTTTGTATCAAAGACAAATTATACAACATTTCTCTGTCGGCTTTATGTTTTTCAGTCAACGTAGTGGTTTTCCCATAAGCAATATCATGCTTCATACACACTTCGTCAACCCTATTTGTAGGTTTAGACCAAGGTTTAGGATTGTCAGCCTCATCTAATCTTTTATCCAGGTTTGTTCCTGGACCACAGAAAGAATACCCTGGAAGGTGTAATTCCCCTGGAATTCCAGTTGTTGTAAATTTACTTC
The DNA here is from genome assembly GCF_964187855.1 of Myxine glutinosa. NCBI lineage: Eukaryota > Metazoa > Chordata > Myxini > Myxiniformes > Myxinidae > Myxine > Myxine glutinosa. The sequence continues at coordinate 191,218,620 of NC_136264.1, read as the reverse complement.
CTGACAGAAACTTTTGTATGTCTCCTCCTCTTTTAGGAGAGATGAATTGGCACTTTTTAGAGCCACACACTTGACATATTCCTTTTTGATAAACTCTATTATTTTTAGCTTTAACATAAGAGATATTTTTAGATTTAGTTTTCTTTTTACATTTGAGACAATAACTCATATTTATTTATCAGAAAAATTCCAACAGAGTATCAAAACCTTTTTGGTTTTTAACATAAACATTTCAATCTTTATTTTTAAAACATAAAGAATCCTAAGGAATGCCTTCACTCTCTCCTCCATTTATTTACAAATAAAACTAACTAAAGTCAATTACACCGACATCATCAACCACATAATCTTTTCCTTCTTCTTCTTCTTTATCCCCACTTTCTCGTTTAAATCTCCTCCCTGAAACTGAAGACATTGACGTCGTTATTCTTGAAAATAATATTTTCATTAGACTTCTCATTTCTTTATTTTCCTCCTCAGTGCATTGAGTTTGATTTATTTGCTGTAATACCTTCAATCTTTTATTAATCTCAATGATTTCCATCTTTTTATATTTTTCCTCCCTCTCTCTTTGCTCCCTCTCCTCCTTCTCTCTTTTCTCCCTTTCCTCCCTCTCTTCCTTCTCTCTTTTCTCCTTTTCCTCCCTCTCCTTTTTCTCCCTTTCCTCCTTCTCCTTTTTCTCCCTTTCCTCCTTCTCCTTTTTCTCTCTTTCCTCCTTCTCTTCTTCAACTCCTTCCTCATCCCTTGCTACCCTTGAGTTTGAACCCCAAAGAATATTATACATATACTCATCTGGATTTTGAGATATTCTTGTATCAATAATTATTTTTCTCATAATAGGATACCAATAAGATTTGTTGACGGTTTCTAAAAGAGTTTTATATTTCATAACTTTGAGTTCTTTTTTATTTAATATTTTAAACAAGTCTCTATTTGTGGGTTTAACAATATCAGTATAAGGCCAGTTTTTTATGACAAAATTCCCATGTATATGCTCCAAATCATAAGGTATGTAATACCGAGCACCCTTTTCTTGTAGGTATCCTTGAATACAAAAATTATAATTCTCTTGTAGTCTTCTTCCTGCCATTTATGTATCAGAAATATATGTGAGATTAATATTATGACAGGTAATACCACCCCATCTTCCCACTACCAAATCGGTTTGTATTCCTCGGCTTTCTATCCTTATCTCATTACCTTCCTTCTTTGTCATGCTAACCATCGCTATACTATCATATATTTTTCTTTTCTTAAAACCATGTATTTGTTGTTTATTAATTGTACTTCCACATAAATCCTTATCCTCACCAAGTGGATAATATTCTTCTTTACGAGACTGATTCAAATCATGTAGGTCTTCTATGTTTATTGAAAAAGACCAATTATACCCTAAATCAGGCATATCATACCCACATTTATTGATTCGCATATTAACTATATGTCCTTCTTTATAAAATTCAATTGTAAGCAGGTAGTTAAATTGAATGAGGAAAGGTGTATGGTCAGTATAACCAGGTGTTGTGGTTGTAAATTTTACTTGTTTAACAAAACGTGCTGTTTTCTTTAAAAATATATATTGTGATAAATCACTAAATCTAATTAAGTCATTCGCATCTGTCGGGTTTGGATAATTGATTAATTTATAAGTATTCTTCATATTAATATTTTTACTTACACTATATTTTTGTCGTTCAGCCTGTGCCTTTGTATAATAATTTGATAAATCAATATCCTGAGAGGATTTTCCAAAGATAGAACCATCTTTTCCAACATGTCATTTATATTAGATTTAAAATGATATAAAAATTTTCATTATTGTTGAGTTGAAATAATACATATAAACATAATTGACCACAACATTTAGAATTAATTTCTTGAACTTGAAATGTTTGATAAACACCATTCTGTAAGAATTGTATTACTTCAACAGGTGGTGGCATACCATAACTATCAAAATAATATTTATCCTGACCATTATGAATACAAACCCAATGAGAACCATTCTGTGTGTCTAAATTCATAATAATATTCTTTGTATTCTTATTTATCTATCTATAATTCCAGTAATCTCTGTGTGTGTGTGTGTTTGTCTGTGTGTATGTCTGTTTGTCTGTGACCGCTGTTTCTCGACAACCACGGGTCCGATATACTTGAAACTTGCCAGGTATATTGCTGGGGACCCGAGGATGTGCCTTTTCAAGGTTTCATATTAATCGGAGAAGTAGTTACCGAGCTATGGCGATTTATTTACCAAACTCCGCAAGCCGTTCGCTTTGGACCAAACCATTTCATGTAAATAGAGGGGGGGGATTGTCACCGTACTCGCAAGCCGTTCGCTTTGGCTTTGCGAATGGACCAAACCATTTCATGTAAATAGAGGGGGGGGATATAATTTTAGATATATATATAGTACGGGCATGCCCTAGTATGTATTAATTCATCTCTCATACAAATAACCACATTATCAATTTTTAGTGTTTTACAATACTTAGCTAGTTCTATATTTGCCGTTGTATTCTTTCCAAATTGTTTAAACCATTTATCCATTTATTTATGAGAAAGATACAATCCATTACCCCGTTTAGTTAGTTTAACACCCGCTTGAGCGATAGAAGAAAGCATATCTCCAACCAACAATCTAGCTTTATCAGGTAGACTTTCAAGTTTTTGAGCAAAATCTACAATTACACCACTTCCACTAATTTGTTTCTCCAACTCCTTGTTATGTCTTTCCAATTCTTTTTGAGCTTTTAGTTGTGCCTTCCTTTCGTTAGCAGTTTTTACCGCTGCTGAAATACCACCAGTCAATGCTCCCGCCGCACTTAAACCAGCAAATAAAGGAATTAGAAATGGGAGAAATCCTCCTCTTGACTCGTCTATTGAATATTTCTTTGACATAGGTTTCGTCATTTTAATTTTAAGTGATCCAACATCATTTAGTGTTTTTACTTGTGTGTGTGTGTGTGAGTAAAACATCAATTCTTACTGCACCTTTTCTTTGAATTGTATTAACATTAATAATACAAGGCTTTTGATTTTGAATACAAGATGTTAATTTATTAAGATTGATTTGATTAACATACACCCCAACCATTTATTTATGAGAAAAAACCTATGTGATATTAATCATAACACCATTATCTGTATTAATCTGTAATTCTGTTTCCTCCAAAAGCAAACAATATGCATTAACCTCTTCACTCTCCCCTCTTTCAATGTATAGAGAAGTATCCACTCGATTAGACTTTATAGTTTCCTTTTGAGAACTCAGGTCAATTGCGTAGATTGTATAAAGTTTTTGAAATGCAACCATATCCAAAATAGGATCATTATTACCATTACTTTCACACACCTTTTGGTAGGACTTGTAGGCTTCCACATAATCATTTTTTTCCCAATCAATTTCCAATCTATCTCGCGGATAAAATGTGCCATCAAGAGAAACCCGAAGTTGTTTCACCTTAGCATTATTACTCAGCACATTATTCTTATTAGTACCGTCCTCTCCATCTGGTTTTAAAAAAATGAGCCAGAGGTATCGTGGCTTTCCTTGAAGAACACCCAAATTCCAAGTGTAGGTAGTGTGTTCCAGTTTAACGTGTTGACATCTTCTTTTAAGGTATGATACATTTAGCGGTTTCTTTGAGTTAAGTCTTCTATTTAACATCTCTTCCATTTTAAGATTAGGAGTATATTCACTGATATACCAACACAAATCATTAATAACAAATTTATTGTTGTCTTCAAAAGCATTTTCAACCCCAAAAAGCAACCTATTTACATTATCATTCCTTTGTCGTTGAAATCTAATTTTAAGACCATACAAAACTTTGTCATAATCACAAAATCCAAATATACCTTTCAGAGGTACTGCTACGGTAAAACTATTCTCTGCTTTTGTATCATCATTATACATTGACTTCCTTTGACTATAACCAGGGTCTGCGTTTGTACCCGTTGACATATCAGGAATAAAACCTTCAACAGCTCCCTTACCCATTCTATCACTAAACGAATATAGTGTAAATTTCATCATTTCAGATGTAGCAGAGACATAATCAACCGCTTCAACCTCTTGTGTTCCAATATACAGGCGGACACTATCAAACATTTTCCAGAAGAAATCATTTACGAGTGTAGCATTAGTATTATTCGCAGCCTTAGTGAATTTAAATTTACACAGCAAGAAACTATCAGCTATATTCAAGTAAGTTTGTTGATTATTTATTTCAAAACTTTTTGTTCCATTTGAATTCCAGTCTGTTCCTGTTATAGCATTTACCTTGAAATAGTCCTCCTTTTTAGTGGAGTTTGAAATGACTAGGGCATGCCCGTACGTGGGTGCCCGTTCCTTGCCAAAAAAAAAAAAAAACGCTACCCGTACGCTCTACCCCGCCCGTACGCCCGTACGCCCGTAAACAAAAAAAACAACGCTCTTCGCTTCCGCCCTTCGCTCTGACTGAATTGGGAGAAATAATGCGCATAAGAAATCGAGAAATTATTATTTTCTCCGGAAGAAATCGAATTACGAACCGTAATGGCGCACGCGCTCGGCTCGGCTCGCTCTCACATCGGCCACGCCTACGCAACAACGCGTTCTGTGATTGGCTGCCGGAAGTGCAGTCTTCACTGTCCGGAAGGTCGCATATCGCAGTTACGATGAATCGCAAATTAGTTTTAATTAGTTTTAAAACATAGTTGAACGCCAACATAGTTTGCCAACGTGAAATAAATGAATACGCTCTCAAATGTGCCGTCCGAGGCAGAGTCTGTTCGCCACGTTCGGCACACGTGATAGCTCGCTGCTCTCTGATTGGTTGAATCGTTTTTTGGACATAGCTCGGTAACTACTTCTCCGATTAATATGAAACCTTGAAAAGGCACATCCTCGGGTCCCCAGCAATATACCTGGCAAGTTTAAAGTATATCGGACCGGTAGTTGTCGAGAAACAGCGGTCACAGACAAACAGACATACATACATACATACATACATACATACATACATACATACACACAGAGATTACTGGAATTATAGATAGATAATCGTATCATCCAAATCATAGATACTATCAATCGCTTCCATACTTGTACTGTATTTATATAGCATTAAAATTGTTGAAACCCTGACCCAAGTATTTTAATGATTTTTTGTCTTTCTTGTGAAGATAGTTGAGTTTTACCCCTTTTTATTTCTTTGATTGCTTGTAATTTATGAGACTCCTTTTGAGCATCTTTTATACTCTTTATAGCACCCGCAACTGAACCCACGGCAGAAGCAGTTGAACCAATTAGGTATTTATGTTTAAGGATGGTTGAACCAATACCCATTAGAGTATCAATTATCCCATCTCCTTTATTTCGAAATTGATGACCTACACCTCGTTGTCTCTTAGGTTTATAGTATCCTCTCCCAAGAAACATACCTTCACCCTTATAGTATGGTGAAAGGTACATGCCCTCCCCTGTAATTATTTTATATTTTCCCAACTCGTGTTTTCTCACAATAACCATTATTTATTTATTGAAAAACTTCACGTAGGTGAATTCTGATGGATATAATTTCATCATTAAAGGATATCATACGATTATCTTGGTTGGTTATCCTAAAATTTACTCTGTATATGGTTTTTCCTGACACAGGTAAATAGACAAGATTTTTTGGTTCCATATTAAATTTATAACCAATCGGGGTTGAGTATGCACTGAATGAAAATATTGTATTTGTTCTTATTCCATCGTTATAAGCACCATCAATCAAATCACAATGAATTAATACTGAATTTATACCGGAGGATATTTGGATAACATTATCACTGTAAGACGTCCCGTTAGTTTCAATCTTTTTTGAAGAGAAACCCAATAGCTCTCTAAACGATTTTTCAATCGTGAAATCGACTTTATAATTATTTTTAAGTTTAATAGTTGATTTTGAAGTGTGTTTTTGAATATCTATTACAATGTTTTTTGGTTCATCACCTTGTTCTTTCATAAGGCGAGAGACTTCAGAAGATATTTGAGAAATCTCGTAAGCTCCGGGTGAAACGGAGTTTATATATATAGTTTTATATAGTTTTATATCCACTTCCTGGATTATAACTAAACTTGTTGTTTTTCTCTGTGATATTAAACAAGGTATTATAAGTTTCCATCGACAATAAAGATGCCTCATATGAGGTAAGGGGGTCAAGTTGTAGTGGGTAAGGGAATGATGCTCTGTAATCACTCGTTGTAAAATTAAAACTAAGAATTGTGCTTCTCATCTTATTTAATATCTAATAAAATATCTTTGTATTGACATTTATTAATTTTTTTCATATTCATCAACTGGTCTAAAATGGCAGATGTTTCATTAAAACAATTGTTGTTTCCAGCCTTCTTACTACCTAACAACAATAATAGCCAATTAACTAATTGTGATGGGTCATTTGGAAGAAAGCTAACATCCGAACCAAGCTTACTTAAAGCATCAATAATATGTTTCTCCTTCTCATTCTTCTTACTTTTACCAGCAACAGAAACTCTATAATCAAGTGCGTTTAGTAAATAAATATATACCCTATCTTCCTCTCTTTCCATATCAAGTGGTTCCTCAAAATATTTTGAACCGCTGAATCCGGAGTTTGTTAGAAGAAACATTAATCTTGGAGTTAATTCAACATTTGGTTGAGCAGAACTTAAGAACACCAATTTATCATTAAATATCAATAACTTTTCTTTCACAAGATGGAACTGTGCTGGTTCTTCTGTTGGAATGAGACCTGCTCTGGTTTTTGAACCCGCCGAATATTCATTGTTTTGAAGAGCTTCCACAACATAATTAGGTGGTTGATTTACCTCCTCAAGTTTCCGAAATAATCCTTCATCATCATATTGTAATTCTCCAAGTTCTTGCTCTGTCATTTGACTAAAATCTTTGATCATTTGAAGTTTTTTTGGAGTAAATTCTACTGTGGGAACTTTAGGTGAGTGTTGAGTTTTCAAAAGTGGTTTAAAGAATTTCTCTTGTTTTCTTTCAAAGACTTCTTTGCCAGTCAGTTTTTGTCTCCGTTTCTTCTTTATCCCTTCCTGTTGTTTAACAACTTTTGAAACTAATTGTTGATGTTCCTTAAACTTTCTTGCTCTTTCTTCGGCATTCATTTAGTATTGAAAAATATCATTTAATGAATTGTAAAGGTCAATGGGAAAATTTTCCTTTTCTTCATCATTATAGTAAATGTGTTGAAATAAATCCTTTTCTTTAAATATTTCATCAAATTCTTTATTGGTATTAATACGAGTTGTTATTTCTTCTTTACTAATACTTGTATCTCTGCTTTTCATACGTTTGCGTTGAGTCTCCTCATCGATATCAAAACCGAATGATAAAATCTTAACTCCATCACCACACAATTGTTTAATAATTTGTCTCATTCCTTCAGGATTAGTTTCTAAAATCCCAAGACCATTAGATTTTACTTTATTTAACTCACTCTTACAATGTGAATATTTTGTAGAACCAAGAGAGACCTCCTTAAATATTTGACCTTCGTTCCTCAATCGCATATGTTCCTCCATTGAAATGTAGTAATAATCTTTCCCTTCTACTTCTCCTGGTCGCTTTGCTCTGGTTGTAGTACTCACAAAACGAATCATAGGGTGTTTTAAAAAAAAACTTACAATCTTTTCATTTTTACTATTCAAGAGTTTAGATTTATGAAAGTTCTTTCCTGAAGCAGATTTACCCACAAGATTAATAATAATAGTTATCATTTATATATGTAATTATGTTTAAAATAAAAATACATCCTTTAATATCTCATCTTGTTTCACAACAATATATTTATATTTTCCAATCGTGTGTTTCATATAATTTTCAAATTCTTTTTTACTACATAACGTAGAGCAATTATCTCTCCAAAAATTATTTACATCTATTTGAATTTAACTTAAATAAAATAAAAGTATTGGCATTGTTTCTTATTGAGCGTCGAGGGAGTTGAAAATATGACTGACTAAGATAAATACAATTACAAGAAGAATGTCTCCCTCTTGTATAGTAGCTGTCCATTACTGTTTGGTTTCTCTCATTAACACAATCATCAAAGATGACGAGGTTCTTTTTTGATTTATCTAAATCTTGAGGTGAAGGTATATCATCCGTATTATCACTGAGAATACAAGTTATGGGTTTTGGTTTCGATTTTGATTTCTGTGTATCACAAAATAATTGTATTATATCTTCAATATTATAATGATTTAGTTTGTTTTGAAGTTTAAATAAACCGATAATGTCTTCCTTTTTAAGACCCGCATTAAAACCTTGTGATAGTAGTTGATACTCGGGTTGAAAACTTGACTTCGTAAAAATTATTAAATTATCATAATCTAAAAAATTAGGACCAAGGAGCATCTTTAAAAGTAAACAGGTTTTTCCACATCCGCTTGAACCAACTATTAGACATCTCAATGAATTTGGAATGTTTAAAATTTTATCTTATTTTCCCAAACGGGTAAAAAATCATTCATTTATATATTTGGAAAACAAGTCATCTAACTTTTTTTGAGCTATTTTAGAAACTCTATATTTTATCCTGAGTTCGGGTTTAATTTCAAAACAATTCATTATTTTATTTATGTAGTATCTTGTATTAACATTTCCATTAAAATTATTTTGAATAATAAATATCATTAAACCCTTATACATTTCCTCAATACAAAGAGTCTCTTTCCTTGTAAGAAATGGTGTATTATCACCATAATGCTTAACATTCATCTCTCTTATTAATCTTGTAAAGTAATTCATTTTTGGTTCTAATTTAAAAGAGTTATATGTTTTTTTATATTTCTTATTATCATTAATTAGAATATAATCACAGAATAAACATTGTTTATATGAATCCTCATCATTAAGCCCCACTCTATCACAAGCCGGACAATTCTCTAATTTATCATATGGAGAGTCTGGAAATTCTAAATATCCTTCTATCATATTTATATAGTAAATTTTTACTTAAACTAAACGCAAGTTTATTAGCCAATAAATACAATGTTTCAAAGCACAAAAGACAAATTTCAATCAATCTCTACCTCGGTGGAAGATACAGAAAAATATGTCAAAGATGTTAAATTGAACAAAGTTAAATATGGAAATTTTTGGATTAAACCCATAATGGAGAATTACATGTGTCCTTTTATTAAATTTATGGGACAAGCTATGTTAATTAATAACTCTATTAAAGTAAATCTAACAAAAGTTTCTCCTCTACTCCTGGCAATTTATTCAAAGCTTGAAAAAGTGATCGATCGTGATACTTTGAAAAAGAATGATAAGACTGTTGTGGAAAACCAATCAGGTCCACACAACTTTAGTCCAACTGGTGGTTTAATTCCATTTAGATCATGACATCATCCTGTAATGCAGGAAATGCAATAAGTATACGATGTGGCATCACATGGGACCATTCATAACATTCAATGCAAGCAAGCTGGATATTCTATGCTGGCGTACCGTTAGCGAGTCTACCAGATGTAACGTGTCACAGGAGAAGTCTCGGAGCACCGTCCGCAGCAGCGGGTCTTATAGTCACGCCCCTAGCGGTGTCAACAAGCAGCGAGCATCACCCCGGGTTCAGTACGAATACGATTTCACTACATTCTCCCCCCCGTCAGAATTATACGGCGGTGCGGCTAGAAGCGAGCAAGCGTCAGCACGAACAGGGTGCGGAACATCAGTCGACCCAACCGTATCGGGCCGGGCGGCGAATTTCTCTGCCAGCACGCGTCCGAAATTCCCCGGGTACGGCATCACGTATCCCTGTGTCCCCGGCGTCGGAGGCGCCATCAGGGTCGGGTGACGAAGGGGGTAACTCCAAGTCGTCGGGCCCAGGTAGACCCGGCGAGGGGAGAGTCGGTAGACTTTCGGCGATGGGAGCGTCGGGAGAGGCCATAGTCTCATAGATGGGTTCGGTCAGTCTGTCCGATGCCCTACTCAGGTCGGCGACCCCGCATGGGGAAAGGTGATGGACGGAGACAGTAGTCTCATGGCCATCAGTCGTCATCACACGAGCATGCTCAGGATTAGCCTGGAGAATCTGCACTTTGTCCACTAGGGGGTCGTACTTGCTCGCGCGAACCGCCCGTTTAAGGTAGGCCGGCCCGGGCCCAGCGAGCCAACTGGGCAAAGACCGTATACACCCCGTGCTCCTGGGGTGGTGGAAAAGTCGCTCGTGGGGGAGTTTGGTTGGTTGCTGTACACAGGAGAGCCCTGATCGAGTTCAACGCCACAGGTAGCGACCAAGCCCATTTATCGAGGCCCCGGCCGAGGGTCCGGAGGTTGAGCATGACGGCCCTCCAGATAATCCCGTTGAAGCGTTCGATCTGCCCATTAGCCTGGGGTCTGTACGGCGTGGTGTAACTAGAAGCAATGTTATTTTGGAGCAGATAGCCGCGCACCTCCTGAGACAAGAAGACCGCACCCCGGTCGGTATGGACATAGGCCAGGTACCCGAACATTGAGAACAAGTTCTGTAAGCATCGCATCACCGTGGCAGCAGTCATGTCCGCGCACGTATAAGCAAAGGGGAATCGCGAGTACTCATCGACGATAGTGAGCAGATAGCGAGAGCCGCTCGACACCGGCAATGGGCCCTTGAAATCCATCGCCAAGCGTTCCCACGGTCGCGTAGCCTTAACCAGAGTCCCCATGGGAGGGTTATAGAAACGCGGTTTGATTTCCGCGCAGATAGCGCAGCCGCGACAGATACGGCGGATATCGTCAATCGAGTATGGGAGATTGCCACGCCGCACAAAATGAGCGAAACGCGTTACGCCGGGATGGCCCGCAGTGGCATGCAGCACCCGTAGGCCCTCCAAAGAGGTGATACCCGCGCATGTAGCCGGTCGTGATAAGGCATCGGCGGCCCGGTTATCCTTCCCCGGGCGATATTTGATGGTGTAACAGAAGTCGGCGAGTTCGATACGCCAGCGAGTGATTTTCTCATTCTTAATGCGCTGGGCGTGTAAGGTGTCATACATGAACGCAACGCTTTGCTGGTCCGTGATGATTTGGAAGCACCGCCCGAGTAAGTACGGGCGCCATCGCCGAATAGACTCGACGATCGCATACGCTTCCTTTTCGACGGACGAGTGTCTCCGCTCAGCGTTGGTAAGAGTCCGTGAAAAGAAAGCCATGGGACGCCCCCCTTGGGAGAGGGTCGCCGCGATGGCCTGATCCGAGGCGTCACTTTCGAGGACGAAAGAGCCGCTCTCGTCGATTGTCGCCATGGCGGCTCGGGCGATGTCGGCGTTAAGGCCTTCAAAGGCCGCCAATGCGGCCGGACTCAGTGGGAAGGTGTCGCAGGCCACGAGGGGGCGAAGTTTCGCGGAGAAATTTTGCACCCATTTGGAGTAATGGGCGAATAGCCCGAGGGCGTGCTTCAGGGACGCCCGATCACAGGGAGGGGCCATGTCGAGCAAAGGTCGCAGACGCTCCTTATCCGGAGCGACAGAGCCATGGGTCATGGTGTACCCCAGAAGATCTATCGTGCGTAGGGAGTATTGGCACTTATCCTCGTTCATAGTTAAGTGATACCTCTGCGCGACCTCAAGGAAGCGCTTCAGATTAGCATCATGGTGCCCTTGGTCATATCCACAAACCGTAAGATTATCGAGGTAGACGAAAACATCGGTTAAGTGCTCCCGCGCAATGAGGTCATCCATGGCCCTCTGGAAACAAGAGACCCCATTCGTTACCCCAAAAGGCAATCGCGTAAATTGGTACAACCGCTGCCCCGACTCAAAAGCGGTATAGATACGATCCGCCCTAGAGATAGGGATCTGGTGGTACGCACTACGGAGATCGAGAGTGCTATAGACCGAATACTGGGACACCTGTTGCACCAGCGCGTCCATCCCCGGAAGGGGGTAGGCATCCAGCTGTGTAAAGCGGTTAATCATTTGGGAATAGTCGATTACCATGCGTCTGCGGTGGGCCTCGCTGCGCACCACCAAGACCTGGGCGCGCCACGGCGACCTGCTAGGTTCTATGATGCCGTCTTTCAAGAGCTGAGCCGTTTCGTCCGCAATGAATTGCATGTCTGCGCGAGAGTAGCGCCGTGATTTCACCGCGACAGGGGTACAGTCGGAGGTTAGATTGGGGAACAGTGAAAGCGGCTGGATGTCCATTTGCGCTAGGGCGCACACCGCAAGCGTGTCGTCCGCCCCCACAACAAGCGTGTCAGGCCCACCAAACTCCATTACCAGACGTCCATGCAGCTTAAGAAAATCGTGTCCTAATAGAATATCAGCACATAAAGCGGGTAAAACCATAAGGTGTACATCAGGAAAAACCCGTCCCTTTAGCACGAGTTTCAATCGGCATTCCCCCTTCGTGCTGAGTCGAAGTCCCTGGGAAGCCATGAAGATCCATCTCGTAGACCTCCAGATCCGCCATCCATGCCTGAGCACAAGTCGCTGGTCGATAAAACTATCCGTAGACCCTGTATCCACCAAGGCCCGAACACAATGGCCTTCGACCATGAGAGGAATAAGGGCTTGAGCCAGGCCAGACGAGGCTGCTGGGAGTGGGACTGAACCCCCCGAATGGGTCGGACAAGCCTCGCGGGTGGATCCTATGCCAGCAGCAGTTTTGCGGTCGTGGCCGGAGTATGCGTTGTCCATGGGGAATCCATTAATGCCATCAGAGGGCTTTCCCAAGCATTCCGGTGTTTCGCGATTCAAAATCTGACAATTCTGACGGGAAAAGGCCTCCGTAGTATTTGAAAACGCCTTTTGACACTTTTGGCAGGAAAAGGCCTCCGTAGTATTCGAAATCGCCTTTTCCGGGGTGAGGGCCACCGTTAGCTCGTGGACGACACGAGGAGAACGTTCCGCTGGGGCTTGGCGAGGCTTCAAAGCCCCTTGCGTGGCCCGGAGTTTGGTCAAGGACACGTACTTCGTGCCCGATTGAGGATGAGACTGTGGTGGCTGTCCGGTGACGCCCGCCAAGGACGTCTGAGCGCCCAGGGGCCCGCAGAGAGGGGCCCTCCCCTTCGAAGACGGGTAAGACGCCGGGTTTCGGGCTCGGCTCGCAGGCTCCGCAATGAGCCCATTCAAGGTCGCCGCGACCGCGCGACCGCGACCGCGCGATTCAATGAGCCGCGAGCCGCGTGCCGTTTTCCTGCACACTTTCGCGTAATGTCCCTTTTGCGAGCACAAATGGCATATAGCGTCTCGTGCCGGACAGACGGGCCGGGCATGGCGTGGCCCCCCACAGAAAAAGCATGCGGCCCCGCGTAAGGCCTTGGGTCTGGTCGTAGCGGCAGCCGTCAGGACTGGGTCTTCCTCCGGAGCATCCCGGAGTTCCGCGAGCAGGTCCGCGTCCTCGGCGGTAGCACTCTCCGGCCGGGCGTGTAGTGTAGTGCCCGCCAAGAGGCGCGTGCGATCATAGGTGTTCGATTGCATCTGCGCTTCGGTGTATACTTTCCCTTGCTCGAGTGCCGTAGCAAAGGTCAGGTCGGTCTTCTCTAAGAGCTTGAGCCTTAGTTCCTGGGAGGAGACCCCTGCAATGAAGGCATCTAAAAGAAGATCATCCTGAGCCTGTGCGGGAGTCCGTGGCTCCTTGATGCTGTCCAGCAAGAGCTGCCGGAGCTCCTGGGCATAGTGGTCCATCGCCTCGTTGGGTTGCTGACGTCGCGTTAGCAGCAAATATCGTGCATACACCGGGCTTTTTTCCTTTATGTACAGCCGTTTGAGCTCCGCGATCGAGAGGTCATACGTCGCGAATTGAGCGATGGAATTGTACACCTTGTAGTCGATTTTTGAATGAAGCGTTGCTAGCTTCGCGGCAGCCGTCGGCGCGGTCTCAGGCTCGTCGAAATGATTCTCCAATGTTCTGAGCCAGTGCTTCAGTTGCAAGCCACCATCCGGGGCTTGCGGGTCGGCACAGAATACGGCAACCGCCAGCGTCTTGTTGCCAGCCATGTCGGTAGATCTAAATGGAATTAAGTGTTGTGGAAAACCAATCAGGTCCACACAACTTTAGTCCAACTGGTGGTTTAATTCCATTTCGATCATGACATCATCCTGTAATGCAGGAAATGCAATATGTATACGATGTGGCATCACATGGGACCATTCATAACATTCAATGTAAGCAAGCTGGATATTCTATGCTGGCGTACCGTTAGCGAGTCTACCAGATGTAACGTGTCACAGGAGAAGTCTCGGAGCACCGTCCGCAGCAGCGGGTCTTATAGTCACGCCCCTAGCGGTGTCAACGAGCAGCGAGCATCACCCCGGGTTCAGTACGAATACGATTTCACTACAAAGACCATCAACAATACTCGTGGAGAAATTTGTATTTACTTTAATAATCCAAAGGGTGTAGATCTAAGTAAAATGAATGATGTTAATATTTCTGGTGAAACGTCATTTTGTTCTATGATAGTTAGAGATTATTTAAAGATAACTTTTGATATTAAAAATGTAGAGATTAAATCTGTTAATGAAAGAAAGTATATAGATATTGATGGGAATATTTTTCCTGCTAATTAAATATGAGTCATTACAGCAGTGAAGATTTTACTATTTTATTGAACTCGGACGATAGTGATGAGAGTATTTCATTGAACTCAGATGATAGTTATGATGCTAATAGTTTGTGCTCAAATGATAGTTATGAGAGTAGCTTTATTGATGACTCTGAGTATGATTCTGAGTATTCATGTGATAGTTATGACTCAGATGATTCCGAGTGAAAAAGTGTTTTAGTTTAAGTATAGTTTCATATATAAAAAGCCTGTAAAAAGGTACTTTCTTCTATAAGTGTTTTACTTTAAGCACAGTTTCATCTTTAAAAAAGCCTCTAAAAAGGTGTTTTACTTTAAGTATAATTTTGCTATATAAATATGATCAAAGCAACGTATTGCGACGTTTGTGAACAAGAATATAAAAATTACAAAAGACACCTTAAAACTAACAAACACACATTTAATCTACTTCACCTACTAGCTCCTATTCAGAAGAAAACAAAACACTGTTCTGTCTGTCATAAAAATATCCTCAAGAAAGGCTTCAAAATACATCTTAAAACAAATCTACATTTATCAAATTTTATCACAACTAAAAACTCTGATGGCGCATTCAAAGGACATATTAAAATAAGAGTCTTTAACTTCAAACCTCCTGAACCAGAGTCTATAGTTGATGCTGTAGAAATAGTTAAACCTGCTGTTCAAACGTTGATTGAAAAAACACTAAAAGAAATGAAACCACTTAAATTTTATATGGGAGTAAAATTAGAAATGACAAAGGACGAAGGAGTTATAGATACACCATACATGAGAACTGAGCCACACTTTATATCTTCATATCAAGATTTTAAAACATCAGGAGTCTATGATGAACTTATTAAACAAGAGCAAGATGTGGATAATTCAATCGTAGGAAGTGGATTCAATATAGGAAAAATTATTTACATAGACATTCATATTCTTAAATCAGATCCTCTAAAAGCTTCTACTTACATTGATTTACCCAGTGTTATAAAAAATAGAAAAGCAGTTATCAATATCAAAAATAAAGACAATAAATGTTTTCTCTGGTCTATTCTAGCACACTTACATCCTCCACATTTTCATGATGAAAGAGTATCTCATTATAAAAAATATGAGAACACATTAAATACGAAAGATCTAAAGTTTCCTATGGCTTTAAATGATATTCCTAAATTTGAAAAGATGAATAATTTATCAGTTAATGTTTATGGTCTAACAGAAACAAACAGCATTCAGGTTTTAAAGCTTTCTGACAATTGTAAACAAACTCATATTAATCTTCTATATTTTAATTCAGAGGAAAATTCACATTATACATACATCAAAGATATTGCTAAATTAATAAAACCACAAGTATGTAAAAGAACAAATAAAATATATATTTGTTTGCGTTGTCTTAACTTCTTCCATACACAAGAAAGATTAGATAAACATTCAAATTATTGTGGTGAACATAAATCAACGGGAATCAATATGCCTAAAGAAGGCTCAAAGATCACATTCAAAGATGAAAAGAAAAAGATCAAACATCCATTTGTTATATATGCTGATTTTGAAAGTATTCTAGAAAAAATTGATACTGCTTCTCCAGATCCAAAAGAATCATACACAAATAAATATCAAAAACATACTCCTTGTGGTTTTTGTTATTATATCAAATCATCCGTTGGTGATAAATATAACAAGTTAGAGGAGTATAGAGGCTCAAATACCCCAGAGGAGTTTGTGAAACGACTAGAAAAAGACTGTGTCCGATTAACCAAGATAATGAGAGAAACCAATAAACCAATGTCCTTAACGAATAAAGAAAAAAGAGAATTTAGACAGCCAAAGGTTGCCTGTCATATTTGTGAGGAAAAAATTGGTGAAGGTCTAAAGGTTAGAGATCATTGTCATCTCACTGGTAAATATAGAGGTCCGGCTCATCAAAGTTGTAATATTAATTATAAACTCCCCTCTTTCATTCCTGTCTTTCTTCATAACAACGCTCATTATGATACGCATCTATTTATTAATGAACTTTCAAAGACATCTGGACACATTTCAGCAATTCCTAACACGGATCAGAAATACATTTCATTCACAAAAACAATTCACACATCTCCTATTACTCATATCAGATTTCTTGATACATTTAAATTCATGGCAAGTCCATTGGCTAACTTGGTTCAAAATCTAAAAGAGTTTCCATGTCTTTCAGAGTATTTTTTAGATAAAGATTTTCTAACACAAAAGGGAATTTACCCCTATGACTATATGGACTCATTTGAGAGATTCAATGAAACACAACTTCCTTCAAAAGAAAATTTCTATAACAAATTAAACAACAGTAATATATCTGATAAAGATTATGTACATGCACAAAATGTTTGGGAAAAATATAACATCAAGAATCTTGGCGAGTATCACGATTTATATCTCAAAACTGATGTGCTTTTATTGGCCGATGTATTTGAAGCCTTTAGATCTGTTTGTCGCACTGGATATGGATTGGATCCTGCTCACTACTACACAGCACCTGGATTGGCTTGGAGTGCGATGTTGAAAATGACAAAACAAGCTTTGGATTTGATAACCGATGTTGATATGCTTTTGATGATTGAAAAGGCAAAAAGAGGTGGAATTTCACAAGTCTGCTCGAGTAGATACGCAAAAGCAAATAACAAATATCTTCCAAATTATGATTCAACGAAAGAGAGTTCTTACTTGATGTACTATGACGCGAACAACCTGTATGGCTGGGCAATGTCTCAGGCTCTTCCTTATGGAAAACTTAGATGGGTAAAGGAAAAAGACTACAAAAAGGTTTTACAAGATGTATGTATCTCTACACAAAAAGAATTGGATGAAGAAAAAGTTGGTTATTATTTTGAAGTTGATTTGAAATATCCAGAGGAACTCCATAACCTACACAAAGATCTCCCATTTGCTTGTGAGAAAGAAAGTCCAAAGAAAGAATGGTTGAGTGATTATCAACGATCGTTTGATATAGGTGAATCAACAGAAAAATTACTTACTACATTATATAACAAGAAAAATTATGTTCTACACCAAAGAAATTTGCGACAATATTTATCAAAAGGTCTAAGAGTAGAGAAGATCCATAGGGTTCTAAAGTTCAATCAAAGTCATTGGTTAAAGGGGTACATTGATTTTAATACACAAAGAAGAACAGAGTCAAAAACAGATTTTGAGAAAGACTTTTATAAATTGATGAATAATGCGGTCTTTGGTAAGACCATGGAAAATGTGAGGAAAAGACAAAATATCAGACTATCAACATCTTGGAAACAAGCATCAAAATTAATTAATAGACCGAGTTTTACTAGAGCTGAGGTCTTTACTGAGAACTTTTGTGCGATCCATTTGATTAAAGAGAGTATTGAAATGGACAAACCTATTTATATTGGCACATCAATTCTTGATTTATCAAAGTCATTAATGTATGATTACTTTTATAATAACTTGAGGAAGAAATATCAAAATGATGTTAATCTACTTTATATGGATACAGATAGTTTTATTTTGCAAATTAATACTGATGATGTTTATTCAGACATGAAAAAGGACATTAATATCTATGACACTAGTAATTACAGTCCAGAGAGTGAGTTGTTCTCTTCTAAAAATAAAAAGGTGATTGGAAAGTTTAAGGATGAATTAGGAGGAAATGTCATGAGTGAATTTGTGGGATTGAGGTCAAAGGCTTATGCTTATAAATACATTGTGAATAACGTTGAAAAGACTGATAAGAAGTTAAAAGGTGTAAAGAAAAATGTTATTAAAGAAACAATAAACTTTAAGGATTATTATAACTGTTTAACAACAAAGAAAGAAGAGTTTAGAAAGATTAATGGAATAAGAAGTTATAAACATAAATTATATTCAGAAGAGGTGAATAAGAAAGCATTGGGGGCTTTTGATGATAAGAGGTTTATTTTAGAAAATGGAATTGATAGTCTCCCTTATGGTTATATAAGTATATAAGTGATAAGTTAAAAAGGGGGGTTAGGGATTTTAACGGGCTACCGCCGCCTCTTTACTATTATATAACTGATAGAACCAAGTACCAACCAGACTAAAGAGTGGAGGTGTAATCAACCTTGGTATATAAACGGTAAACATAACGAATGTGAAAAATATCAAATAGGTATAATTGAAAAGACAACTGGTAAAAAAATTTACAAAACAAATAAGAGAATTAATTTAAATACCGGTGAATTGGGTAAAAAAGATGGAAATATTTTTGAGTGGACGGAAAACTTTGATGGTTGTCAGGAAAATATATACTTTAATTTAAAAATGGGATGTGGCACTGGAGGCGCTCAAACAAGAACATTGAGGGAGGTTTCCCATTTTATCTTAGCTCAGTTAAAATATCTTAATAAAGAACCAAACTCAAACATCTTTTTTGTTAATATATTAGATGGTGAAGGCAGTGGCAAGAGAATTAAATTATTTCCCACGCATAAACAAATATTTGTAGGGTCGTTGTTTGAGTGGGTCAAAGATGATTCACCAGATGATATAAAGAGTAAAAGGTTAAAAGGTCCATAAGGTCAGAAGGATCACAGGTCCACAAGGGTAGAAGGACCATTGTTTAAGTTGTCTAATGAATAAGGATAGCATGTCAAAAGGTTAGAAGGTTCGTAAAGAACAGGGTGAGAGAAATAGAGGTGCTTGGGGGCAATGAGGGAGGGGAAAAATTAACATGTAAGTGAATGGGGATTTGGGGTGTCCCAGAACCAACATTATTACACTATTCACGCTTGTTATATTGATACATACACGCTTCTTATATTGATATACACGCTTGTTATATTGATTCATACACACTTGTTATATTGAAACATACACGCTTCTTATATTGATACATACACACTTGTTATATTGATATACATGCTTCTTATATTGATATACACGCTTGTTATATTGATACATACACGCTTCTTATATTGATACATACACGCTTCTTATATTGATAGACACGCTTGTTATATTGATACATACACACTTGTTATATTGATTCATACACACTTGTTATATTGATTCATACACACTTGTTATATTGATACATCCACGCTTGTTATATTGATACATACACGCTTATTATATTGATACATACACGCTTGTTATATTGATATATGCACGCTTGTTATATTGATACATACACGCTTGTTATATTGCTACATACACGCTTGTTATATTGCTACATACACGCTTGTTATATTGATATACACACGCTTGTTATATTGATACATACACGATTGTTATATTGACACATACACGCTTGTTATATTGCTACATACACGCTTGTTATATTGGAACATACACGCTTGTTATATTGGTACATACACGCTTGTTATATTGAAACATACACGCTTGTTATATTGATACATACATGCTTGTTATATTGATATATGCACGCTTGTTATATTGATACATGCACGCTTGCTATAATGATGTACATGCTTGTTATATTGATACATACACGCTTGTTATATTGATACATACACGCTTGCTATATTGATGTACATGCTTGTTATATTGATACATACACGCTTGTTATATTGATATATGCACGCTTGTTATATTGATATATACACGCTTGTTATATTGATACATACACGCTTCTTATATTGATACATACACGGTTTTTATATTGAAACATACACGCTTGTTATATTGAGACATACACGGTTGTTATATTGGTACATACACGCTTGTTATATTGATACATACATGCTTGTTATATTGACACAAACACGCTTGTTATATTGACACATACACGCTTGTTATATTGCTACATACATGCTTGTTATATTGATACATACACGCTTGTTATATTGATACATACAGCTTGTTATATTGATACATACAGCTTGTTATATTGAAACTTACACGCTTGTTATATTGATACATACACGCTTGTTATATTGATACATACATGCTTGTTATATTTATACATATACGCTTGTTATATTGATACATGCACGCTTGTTATATTGATACATACACGCTTGTTATATTGATACATACACGATTGTTATATTGACACAAACACGCTTGTTATATTGGTACATACATGCTTGTTATATTGAAACATACACGCTTGTTATATTGATATATGCACGCTTGTTATATTGATACATACACGCTTGTTATATTGATACATACACGCTTGTTATATTGATACATACACGCTTGTTATATTGATACATACATGCTTGTTATATTGATACATACACGCTTGCTATATTGATACATACACGCTTGTTATATTGATACATACACGCTTGTTATATTGATACATACACGCTTGCTATATTGATACATACACGCTTGTTATATTGATACATACACGCTTGTTATATTGATATATACACGCTTGTTATATTGATACATACACGCTTGCTATATTGATACATACACGCTTGTTATATTGATACATACACGCTTGTTATATTGATACATACACGCTTGTTATATTGCTATATACACGCTTGTTATATTGATACATACACGCTTGTTATATTGATACATACACGCTTGTTATATTGATACATACACGCTTGTTATATTGATACATACACGCTTATTATATTGATACATACACGCTTGTTATATTGATATATGCACGCTTGTTATATTGATACATACACGCTTGTTATATTGATATACACACGCTTGTTATATTGATACATACACGATTGTTATATTGACACATACACGCTTGTTATATTGCTACATACACGCTTGTTATATTGGAACATACACGCTTGTTATATTGGTACATACACGCTTGTTATATTGAAACATACACGCTTGTTATATTGATACATACACGCTTGTTATATTGATACATACACGCTTGTTATATTGATATATGCACGCTTGTTATATTGATACATGCACGCTTGCTATATTGATGTACATGCTTGTTATATTGATACATACATGCTTGTTATATTGATACATACACGCTTGCGATATTGATGTACATGCTTGTTATATTGATACATACACGCTTGTTATATTGATACATACACGCTTGTTATATTGATATATGCACGCTTGTTATATTGATACATGCACGCTTGTTATATTGGTACATACACGCTTGTTATATTTATACATACACGCTTGTTATATTGATACATACACGCTTGTTATATTGGAACATACACGCTTGTTATATTGGTACATACACGCTTGTTATATTGAAACATACACGCTTGTTATATTGATATATACACGCTTGTTATATTGACACATGCACGCTTGTTATATTGATACATACACGCTTGTATATTGATACATACATGCTTGTTATATTGATATGTGCACGCTTGTTATATTGATACATACACGCTTGTTATATTGATGCATACACGCTTCTTATATTGATACATACACGCTTGTTATATTGATACATACACGCTTGTTATATTGAGGCATACACGCTTGTTATATTGGTACATACACGCTTGTTATATTGATACATACATGCTTGCTATATTGACACATACACGCTTGTTATTTTGACACATACACGCTTGTTATATTGCTACATACACGCTTGTTATATTGCTACATACACGCTTGTTATAATGATACATACACGCTTGTTATATTGCTACATACACGCTTGTTATAATGATACATACACGCTTGTTATATTGACACATACACGCTTGTTATATTGCTACATACACGCTTGTTATATTGCTACATACACGCTTGTTATAATGATACATACACGCTTGTTATATTGATACATACAGCTTGTTATATTGAAACATACACGCTTGTTATATTGATACATACACCCTTGTTATATTTATACATATACGTTTGTTATATTGATACATGCACGCTTTTATTTTGATACATACATGCTTGTTATATTGATACATACACGATTGTTATATTGACACATACACGCTTGTTATATTGGTACATACACGTTTGTTATATTGAAACATACACGCTTGTTATATTGATATATACACGCTTGTTATATTGATACATGCACGCTTGTTATATTGATACATACACGGTTGTTATATTGATACATACACGCTTGTTATATTGATATATACACGCTTGTTATATTGATACATACACGCTTGTTATATTGATACATACACGCTTGTTATATTGATACATACACGCTTGTTATATTGATACATACACGCTTGCTATATTGATACATACACGCTTGTTATATTGATATATGCACGCTTGTTGTATTGATACATACACGCTTGTTATATTGATACATACACGCTTGTTATATTGATATATGCACGCTTGTTATATTGATACATGCATGCTTGTTATATTGATACATACATGCTTGTTATATTGATACATACACGCTTGCTATATTGATACATACACGCTTGCTATATTGATACATACACGCTTGTTATATTGATACATACACGCTTGTTATATTGATACATACATGCTTGCTATATTGATACATACATGCTTGTTATATTGATACATACACGCTTGTTATATTGATATATACACGCTTGTTATATTGATACATACACGCTTGCTATATTGATACATACAGGCTTGTTATATTGATATATGCACGCTTGTTATATTGATACATACACGCTTGTTATATTGTTACATACACGCTTGTTATATTGATACATACACGCTTGTTATATTGATACATACACGCTTGTTATATTGATACATGCACGCTTGTTATATTGATACATACATGCTTGTTATATTGATACATACACGCTTGCTATATTGATACATACACGCTTGTTATATTGATACATACACGCTTGTTATATTGATACATACACGCTTGCTATATTGATACATACACGCTTGTTATATTGATATATACACGCTTGTTATATTGATACATACACGCTTGTTATATTGATACATACACGCTTGTTATATTGATACATACACGCTTGTTATATTGATATATGCACGCTTGTTATATTGATACTTGTACGCTTGTTGTATTGATACATGCACGCTTGTTATATTGATACAGACACCCTTGTTATATTGATACATACACGCTTGTTATATTGATACATACACGCTTGTTATAATGACACATACACGCGTGTTATATTGGAACATACACGCTTGTTATATTGATACATACATGCTTGTTATATTGATACATACACACTTGTTATATTGATACATACTCACTTGTTATATTGGAACATGCACGCTTGTTTTTTTGATACATACACGCTTGTTATATTGATACATACACACTTGTTATATTGACACATACACGCTTGTTATATTGATATATACACACTTGTTATATTGATACATACATGCTTGTTATATTGATACATACACACTTGTTATATTGATACATGCATGCTTGTTATATTGATACATAGATGCTTGTTATATTGATACATACATGCTTGTTATATTGATACATACACACTTGTTATATTGATACATACATGCTTGTTATATTGATACATACATGCTTGTTCTATTGATACATACACACTTGTTATATTGATACATGCATGCTTGTTATATTGATACATACATGCTTGTTATATTGATATATACACGCTTGTTATATTGATACATACACGCTTGTTATATTGATATATACACGCTTGTTATATTGATATGTACACGCTTGATATATTGATACATACACGCTTGTTATATTGATATGTACACGCTTGATATATTGATACATACACGCTTGTTATATTGCTACATGCACGCTTGTTATATTGATATGTACACACTTGTTATATTGATATATACACGCTTGTTATATTGATACATGCACGCTTGTTATATTGATACATACACGTTTGTTATATTGATACATACACGCTTGTTATATTGATTCATACACGCTTGTTATATTGATTCATACACGCTTGTTATGTTGATTCATGCACGCTTGTTATATTGATACATGCACACTTGTTATATTGATACATGCACACTTGTTATATTGATACATGCACGCTTGTTATATTGATTCATACACGCTTGTTATAGTGATTCATACACGCTTGATATATTGATTCATACACGCTTGTTATATTGATTCATACACGCTTGTTATATTGATACATGCACGCTTGTTATATTGATTCATACACGCTTGTTATATTGATACATACACGCTTGTTATATTGATACATACACGCTTCTTATATTGATACAAACACGCTTGTTATATTGATACATACACGCTTGTTATATTGAGACATACACGCTTGTTATATTGGTACATACACGCTTGTTATATTGATACATACATGCTTGCGATATTGACACATACACGCTTGTTATATTGACACATACACGCTTGTTATATTGCTACATACACGCTTGTTATATTGCTACATACACGCTTGTTATAATGATACATACACGCTTGTTATATTGCTACATACACGCTTGTTATAATGATACATACACGCTTGTTATATTGACACATACACGCTTGTTATATTGCTACATACACGCTTGTTATATTGCTACATACACGCTTGTTATAATGAGACATACACGCTTGTTATATTAATACATACAGCTTGTTATATTGAAACATACACGCTTGTTATATTGATACATACACCCTTGTTATATTTATACATATACGCTTGTTATATTGATACATGCACGCTTTTATTTTGATACATACACGCTTGTTATATTGATACATACACGATTGTTATATTGACACATACACGCTTGTTATATTGGTACATACACGCTTGTTATATTGAAACATAGACGTGTGTTATATTGATATATACACGCTTGTTATATTGATACATGCACGCTTGTAATATTGATACATACACGCTTGTTATATTGATACATACACGCTTGTTATATTGATATATACACGCTTGTTATATTGATACATACACGCTTGTTATATTGATACATACACGCTTGTTATATTGATACATACACGCTTGTTATATTGATACATACACGCTTGCTATATTGATACATACACGCTTGTTATATTGATATATGCACGCTTGTTGTATTGATACATACACGCTTGTTATATTGATACATACACGCTTGTTATATTGATATATGCACGCTTGTTATATTGATACATACACGCTTGTTATATTGATACATACATGCTTGTTATATTGATACATACACGCTTGCTATATTGATACATACACGCTTGCTATATTGATACATACACGCTTGTTATATTGATACATACACGCTTGTTATATTGCTATATACACGCTTGTTATATTGATACATACATGCTTGTTATATTGATACATACATGCGTGTTATATTGATACATACACGCTTGTTATATTGATACATACACGCTTGTTATATTGATACATACACGCTTGTTATATTGCTATATACACGCTTGTTATATTGATACATACATGCTTGTTATATTGATACATACATGCGTGTTATATTGATACATACACGCTTGTTATATTGATACATACACGCTTGTTATATTGATACAACACGCTTGTTATATTGATACATGCACGCTTGTTATATTGATACATACACGCTTGTTATATTGATACATACATGCTTGTTATATTGATACATACACGCTTGCTATATTGATACATACACGCTTGTTATATTGATACATACACGCTTGTTATATTGATACATACACGCTTGTTATATTGATACATACACGCTTGTTATATTGATATATGCACGCTTGTTATATTGATACTTGTACGCTTGTTATATTGATACATGCACGCTTGTTATATTGATACTTGTACGCTTGTTATATTGATACATACACGCTTGTTATA
Source organism: Myxine glutinosa (assembly GCF_964187855.1). Lineage (NCBI taxonomy): Eukaryota > Metazoa > Chordata > Myxini > Myxiniformes > Myxinidae > Myxine > Myxine glutinosa. Next base: position 191,192,245 of record NC_136264.1, on the reverse strand, counting down.
TTGATACATACACGCTTGTTATAATGACACATACAAGCGTGTTATATTGGAACATACACGCTTGTTATATTGATACATACATGCTTGTTATATTGATACATACACACTTGTTATATTGATACATACATGCTTGTTATATTGATACATACACACTTGTTATATTGATACATACTCACTTGTTATATTGGAACATGCACGCTTGTTATATTGATACATACACGCTTGTTATATTGATACATACACACTTGTTATATTGACACATACACGCTTGTTATATTGATATATACACACTTGTTATATTGATACATACATGCTTGTTATATTGATACATACACACTTGTTATATTGATACATGCATGCTTGTTATATTGATACATAGATGCTTGTTATATTGATACATACACACTTGTTATATTGATACATACACACTTGTTATATTGATACATACATGCTTGTTATATTGATACATACACACTTGTTATATTGATACATACATGCTTGTTATATTGATACATACATGCTTGTTATATTGATACATACACACTTGTTATATTGATATATACACGCTTGTTATATTGATACATACACGCTTGTTATATTGATATATACACGCTTGTTATATTGATATGTACACACTTGTTCTATTGATATATACACGGTTGTTATATTGATCCATGCACGCTTGTTATATTGATACATACACACTTGTTATATTGATACATACACGCTTGATATATTGATACATACACGCTTGTTATATTGATATGTACACGCTTGATATATTGATACATACATGCTTGTTATATTGCTATGTACACGCTTGATATATTGATACATACATGCTTGTTATATTGCTACATGCACGCTTGTTATATTGATATGTACACACTTGTTATATTGATATATACACGCTTGTTATATTGATACATGCACGCTTGTTATATTGATACATACACGTTTGTTATATTGATACATACACACTTGTTATATTGATTCATACACGCTTGTTATATTGATTCATACACGCTTGTTTTGTTGATTCATGCACGCTTGTTATATTGATACATGCACACTTGTTATATTGATACATGCACACTTGTTATATTGATACATGCACGCTTGTTATATTGATTCATACACGCTTGTTATATTGATTCATACACGCTTGTTATATTGATTCATACACGCTTGTTATATTGATTCATACACGCTTGTTATATTGATACATGCACGCTTGTTATATTGATTCATACACGCTTGTTATATTGATTCATACACGCTTGTTATATTGATACATGCACACTTGTTATATTGATTCATGCACGCTTGTTATATTGATACATACACGCTTGTTATATTGATTCATACCCGATTGTTATATTGATTCATACACGCTTGTTATATTGCTTCATACACGCTTGTTATATTGATTCATGCACGCTTGTTATGTTGATTCATGCACGCTTGTTATATTCATTCATACACGCTTGTTATATTGATACATACACCCTTGTTACATTGATACATACACGCTTGTTATATTGATACATACACACTTGTTATATTGATTCATACACACTTGTTATATTGATACATACACGCTTGTTATATTGATACATACACACTTGTTATATTGATTCATACACGCTTGTTATATTGATACATACACGCTTGTTATATTGATACATACACGCTTGTTATATTGATACATACACGCTTGTTATATTGATTCATACACGCTTGTTATATTGATTCATACACGCTTGTTATATTGATACATACACGCTTGTTATATTGATTCATACACGCTTGTTATATTGATACATACACGCTTGTTATATTGATACATACATGCTTGTTATATTGATACATACACGCTTGTTATATTGATTCATACACGCTTGTTATATTGATTCATACACGCTTGTTATATTGATACATACACGCTTGTTATATTGATACATACACGCTTGTTATATTGATTCATACACACTTGTTATATTGATTCATACACGCTTGTTATATTGATTCATACACGCTTGTTATATTGATACATGCACGCTTGTTATATTGCTACATACACGCTTGTTATATTGATACGTACACGCTTGTTATATTGATACATACACACTTGTTATATTGATTCATACACGCTTGTTATATTGATACATACACGCTTGTTATATTGATACATACACGCTTGTTATATTGATACATACACCCTTGTTACATTGATACATACACGCTTGTTATATTGATACATACACGCTTGTTATATTGATTCATGCACGCTTGTTACATTGATACATGCACACTTGTTATATTGATTCATGCACGCTTGTTATATTGATATATACACACTTGTTATATTGATACATACATGCTTGTTATATTGATACATACACACTTGTTATATTGATACATGCATGCTTGTTATATTGATACATAGATGCTTGTTATATTGATACATACATGCTTGTTATATTGATACATACACACTTGTTATATTGATACATACATGCTTGTTATATTGATACATACATGCTTGTTATATTGATACATACACACTTGTTATATTGATACATGCATGCTTGTTATATTGATACATACATGCTTGTTATATTGATACATACACACTTGTTATATTGATATATACACGCTTGTTATATTGATACATACACGCTTGTTATATTGATATATACACGCTTGTTATATTGATATGTACACGCTTGATATATTGATACATACACGCTTGTTATATTGATATGTACACGCTTGATATATTGATACATACACGCTTGTTATATTGCTACATGCACGCTTGTTATATTGATATGTACACACTTGTTATATTGATATATACACGCTTGTTATATTGATACATGCACGCTTGTTATATTGATACATACACGTTTGTTATATTGATACATACACGCTTGTTATATTGATTCATACACGCTTGTTATATTGATTCATACACGCTTGTTATGTTGATTCATGCACGCTTGTTATATTGATACATGCACACTTGTTATATTGATACATGCACACTTGTTATATTGATACATGCACGCTTGTTATATTGATTCATACACGCTTGTTATAGTGATTCATACACGCTTGATATATTGATTCATACACGCTTGTTATATTGATTCATACACGCTTGTTATATTGATACATGCACGCTTGTTATATTGATTCATACACGCTTGTTATATTGATACATACACGCTTGTTATATTGATGCATACACGCTTCTTATATTGATACAAACACGCTTGTTATATTGATACATACACGCTTGTTATATTGAGACATACACGCTTGTTATATTGGTACATACACGCTTGTTATATTGATACATACATGCTTGCGATATTGACACATACACGCTTGTTATATTGACACATACACGCTTGTTATATTGCTACATACACGCTTGTTATATTGCTACATACACGCTTGTTATAATGATACATACACGCTTGTTATATTGCTACATACACGCTTGTTATAATGATACATACACGCTTGTTATATTGACACATACACGCTTGTTATATTGCTACATACACGCTTGTTATATTGCTACATACACGCTTGTTATAATGAGACATACACGCTTGTTATATTAATACATACAGCTTGTTATATTGAAACATACACGCTTGTTATATTGATACATACACCCTTGTTATATTTATACATATACGCTTGTTATATTGATACATGCACGCTTTTATTTTGATACATACACGCTTGTTATATTGATACATACACGATTGTTATATTGACACATACACGCTTGTTATATTGGTACATACACGCTTGTTATATTGAAACATACACGTGTGTTATATTGATATATACACGCTTGTTATATTGATACATGCACGCTTGTAATATTGATACATACACGCTTGTTATATTGATACATACACGCTTGTTATATTGATATATACACGCTTGTTATATTGATACATACACGCTTGTTATATTGATACATACACGCTTGTTATATTGATACATACACGCTTGTTATATTGATACATACACACTTGCTATATTGATACATACACGCTTGTTATATTGATATATGCACGCTTGTTGTATTGATACATACACGCTTGTTATATTGATACATACACGCTTGTTATATTGATATATGCACGCTTGTTATATTGATACATACACGCTTGTTATATTGATACATACATGCTTGTTATATTGATACATACACGCTTGCTATATTGATACATACACGCTTGCTATATTGATACATACACGCTTGTTATATTGATACATACACGCTTGTTATATTGCTATATACACGCTTGTTATATTGATACATACATGCTTGTTATATTGATACATACATGCGTGTTATATTGATACATACACGCTTGTTATATTGATACATACACGCTTGTTATATTGATACATACACGCTTGTTATATTGCTATATACACGCTTGTTATATTGATACATACATGCTTGTTATATTGATACATACATGCGTGTTATATTGATACATACACGCTTGTTATATTGATACATACACGCTTGTTATATTGATACATACACGCTTGTTATATTGATACATGCACGCTTGTTATATTGATACATACACGCTTGTTATATTGATACATACATGCTTGTTATATTGATACATACACGCTTGCTATATTGATACATACACGCTTGTTATATTGATACATACACGCTTGTTATATTGATACATACACGCTTGTTATATTGATACATACACGCTTGTTATATTGATATATGCACGCTTGTTATATTGATACTTGTACGCTTGTTATATTGATACATGCACGCTTGTTATATTGATACTTGTACGCTTGTTATATTGATACATACACGCTTGTTATATTGATACATACACGCTTGTTATAATGACACATACACGCGTGTTATATTGGAACATACACGCTTGTTATATTGATACATACATGCTTGTTATATTGATACATACACACTTGTTATATTGATACATACATGCTTGTTATATTGATACATACACACTTGTTATATTGATACATACTCACTTGTTATATTGGAACATGCACGCTTGTTATATTGATACATACACGCTTGTTATATTGATACATACACACTTGTTATATTGACACATACACGCTTGTTATATTGATATATACACACTTGTTATATTGATACATACATGCTTGTTATATTGATACATACACACTTGTTATATTGATACATGCATGCTTGTTATATTGATACATAGATGCTTGTTATATTGATACATACACACTTGTTATATTGATACATACACACTTGTTATATTGATACATACATGCTTGTTATATTGATACATACACACTTGTTATATTGATACATACATGCTTGTTATATTGATACATACATGCTTGTTATATTGATACATACACGCTTGTTATATTGATATATACACGCTTGTTATATTGATACATACACGCTTGTTATATTGATATATACACGCTTGTTATATTGATATGTACACACTTGTTCTATTGATATATACACGGTTGTTATATTGATCCATGCACGCTTGTTATATTGATACATACACACTTGTTATATTGATACATACACGCTTGATATATTGATACATACACGCTTGTTATATTGATATGTACACGCTTGATATATTGATACATACATGCTTGTTATATTGCTATGTACACGCTTGATATATTGATACATACATGCTTGTTATATTGCTACATGCACGCTTGTTATATTGATATGTACACACTTGTTATATTGATATATACACGCTTGTTATATTGATACATGCACGCTTGTTATATTGATACATACACGTTTGTTATATTGATACATACACACTTGTTATATTGATTCATACACGCTTGTTATATTGATTCATACACGCTTGTTTTGTTGATTCATGCACGCTTGTTATATTGATACATGCACACTTGTTATATTGATACATGTACACTTGTTATATTGATACATGCACGCTTGTTATATTGATTCATACACGCTTGTTATATTGATTCATACACGCTTGTTATATTGATTCATACACGCTTGTTATATTGATTCATACACGCTTGTTATATTGATACATGCACGCTTGTTATATTGATTCATACACGCTTGTTATATTGATTCATACACGCTTGTTATATTGATACATGCACACTTGTTATATTGATTCATGCACGCTTGTTATATTGATACATACACGCTTGTTATATTGATTCATACCCGATTGTTATATTGATTCATACACGCTTGTTATATTGCTTCATACACGCTTGTTATATAGATTCATGCACGCTTGTTATGTTGATTCATGCACGCTTGTTATATTCATTCATACACGCTTGTTATATTGATACATACACCCTTGTTACATTGATACATACACGCTTGTTATATTGATACATACACACTTGTTATATTGATTCATACACACTTGTTATATTGATACATACACGCTTGTTATATTGATACATACACACTTGTTATATTGATTCATACACGCTTGTTATATTGATACATACACGCTTGTTATATTGATACATACACGCTTGTTATATTGATACATACACGCTTGTTATATTGATTCATACACGCTTGTTATATTGATTCATACACGCTTGTTATATTGATACATACACGCTTGTTATATTGATTCATACACGCTTGTTATATTGATACATACACGCTTGTTATATTGATACATACATGCTTGTTATATTGATACATACACGCTTGTTATATTGATTCATACACGCTTGTTATATTGATTCATACACGCTTGTTATATTGATACATACACGCTTGTTATATTGATACATACACGCTTGTTATATTGATTCATACACACTTGTTATATTGATTCATACACGCTTGTTATATTGATTCATACACGCTTGTTATATTGATACATGCACGCTTGTTATATTGCTACATACACGCTTGTTATATTGATACGTACACGCTTGTTATATTGATACATACACACTTGTTATATTGATTCATACACGCTTGTTATATTGATACATACACGCTTGTTATATTGATACATACACGCTTGTTATATTGATACATACACCCTTGTTACATTGATACATACACGCTTGTTATATTGATACATAAACGCTTGTTATATTGATTCATGCACGCTTGTTACATTGATACATGCACACTTGTTATATTGATTCATGCACGCTTGTTATATTGATACATGCACGCTTGTTATATTGATTCATGCATGCTTGTTATATTGATTCATACACGCTTGTTATATTGATTCATACACGCTTGTTATATTGATTCATACACGCTTGTTATATTGATTCATGCACGCTTGTTATATTGATACATGCACACTTGTTATATTGATTCATGCACGCTTGTTATATTGATACATGCACGCTTGTTATATTGATACATACACGCTTGTTATATTGATTCATACACGCTTGTTATATTGATTCATGCACGCTTGTTATATTGATACATGCACGCTTGTTATATTGATACATACATGCTTGTTATATTGATTCATGCACGCTTGTTATATTGATACATGCACGCTTGTTATATTCATACATGCACGCTTGTTATATTGATTCATGCACGCTTGTTATATTGATACATGCACACTTGTTATATTGATACATACATGCTTGTTATATTGATTCATACACGCTTGTTATATTGATTCATACACGCTTGTTATATTGATTCATACACGCTTGTTATAATGATTCATACACGCTTGTTATATTGATTCATACACGCTTGTTATATTGATTCATACACGCTTGTTATATTGATTCATACACGCTTGTTATATTGATACATGCACGCTTGTTATATTGCTACATACATGCTTGTTATATTGATACATACACGCTTGTTATATTGATACATACACACTTGTTATATTGATTCATACACGCTTGTTATATTGATACATACACCCTTGTTACATTGATACATACACGCTTGTTATATTGATACATACACACTTGTTATATTGATACATACACACTTGTTATATTGATTCATACACGCTTGTTATATTGATTCATACACGCTTGTTATATTGATTCATACACGCTTGTTATATTGCAACATACACGCTTGTTATATTGATTCATGCACGCTTGTTATATTGATTCATACACGCTTGTTATATTGATACATGCACACTTGTTATATTGATACATACACGCTTGTTATATTGATACATACACGCTTGTTATATTGATACATACACACTTGTTATATTGATACGTACACACTTGTTATATTGATAAATGCACACTTGTTATATTGATACATACACGCTTGTTATATTGATACATACACGCTTGTTATATTGATACATACACGCTTGTTATATTGATACATACACACTTGTTATATTGATTCATACACACTTGTTATATTGATACATACACGCTTGTTATATTGATACATACACACTTCTTATATTGATACATACACGCTTGTTATATTGATATATATACAGGCTTGTTATATTGATACACACACGCTTGTTATATTGATACATACACACTTGTTATATTGATACATACACACTTGTTATATTGATACATACACACTTGTTATATTGATACATACACACTTGTTATATTGAGACATGCACTCTTCTTATATTGATATACACGCTCGTTATATTGATACATACACACTTGTTATATTGATTCATACACGCTTGTTATATTGATTCATAAACACTTGTTATATTGATTCATACACGCTTGTTATATTGATACATACACACTTGTTATATTGATACATACACGCTTGTTATATTGATATATACACGCTTGTTATATTGATATACACACACTTGTTATATTGATACATGCACGCTTGTTATATTGATACATACACACTTGTTGTATTGATATGCATGCTTCTTATATTGATATACACGCTTGTTATATTGATACATACACACTTGTTATATTGATTCATACACACTTGTTATATTGATACATGCACGCTTGTTATATTGATACATACACACTTGTTATATTGATATGCATGCTTCTTATATTGATATACACACTTGTTATATTGATACATACACACTTGTTATATTGATTCATACACACTTGTTATGTTGATACATACACACTTGTTATATTGATTCATACACACTTGTTATATTGATACATACACGCTTGTTATATTGATACATACACACTTGTTATATTGATACATGCATGCTTGTTATATTGATACATATATGCTTGTTATATTGATACATACATGCTTGTTATATTGATACATACACACTTGTTATATTGATACATACATGCTTGTTATATTGATACATACATGCTTGTTATATTGATACATACACACTTGTTATATTGATACATACATGCTTGTTATATTGATACATACATGCTTGTTATATTGATACATACACACTTGTTATATTGATATATACACGCTTGTTGTATTGATACATACACGCTTGTTATATTGATATATACACGCTTGTTTTTTTGATATGTACACACTTGTTCTATTGATATATACACGGTTGTTACATTGATCCATGCACGCTTGTTATATTGATACATACACACTTGTTATATTGATACATACACGCTTGATATATTGATACATACACGCTTGTTATATTGATATGTACACGCTTGATATATTGATACATACACGCTTGTTATATTGCTACATGCACGCTTGTTATATTGATATGTACACACTTGTTATATTGATATATACACGCTTGTTATATTGATACATGCACGCTTGTTATATTGATACATACACGTTTGTTATATTGATACATACACGCTTGTTATATTGATTCATACACGCTTGTTATATTGATTCATACACGCTTGTTTTGTTGATTCATGCACGCTTGTTATATTGATACATGCACACTTGTTATATTGATACATGCACACTTGTTATATTGATACATGCACGCTTGTTATATTGATTCATACATGCTTGTTATATTGATTCATACACGCTTGTTATATTGATTCATACACGCTTGTTATATTGATTCATACACGCTTGTTATATTGATACATGCACACTTGTTATATTGATTCATACACGCTTGTTATATTGATTCATACACGCTTGTTATATTGATACATGCACACTTGTTATATTGATTCATGCACGCTTGTTATATTGATACATACACGCTTGTTATATTGATTCATACCCGATTGTTATATTGATTCATACACGCTTGTTATATTGCTTCATACACGCTTGTTATATTGATTCATGCACGCTTGTTATATTGATTCATGCACGCTTGTTATATTCATTCATACACGCTTGTTATATTGATACATACACCCTTGTTACATTGATACATACACGCTTGTTATATTGATACATACACACTTGTTATATTGATTCACACACACTTGTTATATTGATACATACACGCTTGTTATATTGATACATACACACTTGTTATATTGATTCATACACGCTTGTTATATTGATACATATACGCTTGCTATATTGATACATACACGCTTGTTATATTGATTCATACACGCTTGTTATATTGATTCATACACGCTTGTTATATTGATACATACATGCTTGTTATATTGATTCATACACGCTTGTTATATTGATACATACACGCTTGTTATATTGATACATACATGCTTGTTATATTGATACATACACGCTTGTTATATTGATTCATACACGCTTGTTATATTGATTCATACACGCTTGTTATATTGATACATACACGCTTGTTATATTGATACATACACGCTTGTTATATTGATTCATACACACTTGTTATATTGATTCATACACGCTTGTTATATTGATTCATACACGCTTGTTATATTGATACATGCACGCTTGTTATATTGCTACATACACGCTTGTTATATTGATACATACACGCTTGTTATATTGATACATACACACTTGTTATATTGATTCATACACGCTTGTTATATTGATACATACACGCTTGTTATATTGATACATACACGCTTGTTATATTGATACATACACCCTTGTTACATTGATACATACACGCTTGTTATATTGATACATACACGCTTGTTATATTGATTCATGCACGCTTGTTACATTGATACATGCACACTTGTTATATTGATTCATGCACGCTTGTTATATTGATACATGCATGCTTGTTATATTGATTCATGTACACTTGTTATATTGATTCATACACGCTTGTTATATTGATTCATACACGCTTGTTATATTGATTCATACACGCTTGTTATATTGATTCATGCACGCTTGTTATATTGATACATGCACACTTGTTATATTGATTCATGCACGCTTGTTATATTGATACATGCACGCTTGTTATATTGATACATACACGCTTGTTATATTGATTCATACACGCTTGTTATATTGATTCATGCACGCTTGTTATATTGATACATGCACGCTTGTTATATTGATACATACATGCTTGTTATATTGATTCATGCACGCTTGTTATATTGATACATGCACGCTTGTTATATTCATACATGCACGCTTGTTATATTGATTCATGCACGCTTGTTATATTGATACATGCACGCTTGTTATATTGATACATGCACGCTTGTTATATTGATACATACACGCTTGTTATATTGATTCATACACGCTTGTTATATTGATTCATACACGCTTGTTATATTGATTCATACACGCTTGTTATAATGATTCATACACGCTTGTTATGTTGATTCATACACGCTTGTTATATTGATTCATACACGCTTGTTATATTGATTCATACACGCTTGTTATATTGATACATGCACGCTTGTTATATTGCTACATACACGCTTGTTATATTGATACATACACGCTTGTTATATTGATACATACACACTTGTTATATTGATTCATACACGCTTGTTATATTGATACATACACCCTTGTTACATTGATACATACACGCTTGTTATATTGATACATACACACTTGTTATATTGATACATACACACTTGTTATATTGATTCATACACGCTTGTTATATTGATTCATACACGCTTGTTATATTGATTCATACACGCTTGTTATATTGCAACATACACGCTTGTTATATTGATTCATGCACGCTTGTTATATTGATTCATACACGCTTGTTATATTGATACATGCACACTTGTTATATTGATACATACACGCTTGTTATATTGATACATACACGCTTGTTATATTGATACATACACACTTGTTATATTGATACATACACACTTGTTATATTGATAAATGCACACTTGTTATATTGATACATACACGCTTGTTATATTGATACATACACGCTTGTTATATTGATACATACACGCTTGTTATATTGATACATACACACTTGTTATATTGATTCATACACACTTGTTATATTGATACATACACGCTTGTTATATTGATACATACACACTTCTTATATTGATACATACACGCTTGTTATATTGATATATATATACAGGCTTGTTATATTGATACACACACGCTTGTTATATTGATACATACACACTTGTTATATTGATACATACACACTTGTTATATTGATACATACACACTTGTTATATTGATACATGCACGCTTCTTATATTGATATACACGCTGGTTATATTGATACATACACACTTGTTATATTGATTCATACACACTTGTTATATTGATTCATAAACACTTGTTATATTGATTCATACACGCTTGTTATATTGATACATACACACTTGTTATATTGACACATACACGCTTGTTATATTGATATATACACGCTTGTTATATTGATATACACACACTTGTTATATTGATACATGCACGCTTGTTATATTGATACATACACACTTGTTGTATTGATATGCATGCTTCTTATATTGACATACACGCTTGTTATATTGATACATACACACTTGTTATATTGATTCATACACACTTGTTATATTGATACATGCACGCTTGTTATATTGATACATACACACTTGTTATATTGATATGCATGCTTCTTATATTGATATACACGCTTGTTATATTGATACATACACACTTGTTATATTGATTCATACACACTTGTTATATTGATACATACACACTTGTTATATTGATTCATACACACTTGTTATATTGATACATACACGCTTGTTATATTGATACATACACACTTGTTATATTTATACATACACGCTTGTGATATTGATACATACACGCTTGTTATATTGATACATACACACTTGTTATATTGACACATACACGCTTGATATATTGCTATATACACGCTTGTTATATTGATACATACACGCTTGTTATATTGATACATACACGCTTGTTATATTGATACATACACACTTGTTATATTGACACATACACGCTTGATATATTGCTGTATACACGCTTGTTATATTGATACATACACACTTGTTATATTGATATACACACGCTTGTTATATTGATACATACACACTTGTTATATTGATATACACACACTTGTTATATTGATACATACACACTTGTTATATTGATACATACACACTTGTTATATTGATACATACACGCTTGTTATATTGCTACATACACGCTTGTTATATTGATACATACACGCTTGTTATATTGATACATACAGCTTGTTATATTGATACATACACACTTGTTATATTGATACATACACGCTTGTTATATTGAAACATACATGCTTGTTATATTGATACATACAGCTTGTTATATTGCTACATACACGCTTGTTATATTGATACATACATGCTTGTTATATTGATACATACAGCTTGTTATATTGATACATACACGCTTGTTATATTGATACATACAGCTTGTTTTATTGATACATACACGCTTGTTATATTGATATGCACGCTTGTTATATTGATACATACAGATTGTTATATTGATACATACAGCTTGTTATATTGATATATACACGCTTGCTATATTGATACATACACGCTTGTTATATTGATGCAGACACGCTTGTTATATTGATACATACACGCTTGTTATATTGATACATACACGCTTGTTATAATGACACATACACGCTTGTTATATTGGAACATACACGCTTGTTATATTGATACATACACGCTTGTAATATTGACACATACACGCTTGTTATATTGGAACATGCACGCTTGTTATATTGATACATACATGCTTGTTATATTGATACATACACGCTTGTTATATTGATGCATACACGATTGTTATATTGATACATACACGCTTGTTATATTGATACATACACGCTTGTTATATTGATACATACACACTTGTTATATTGATACATACACGCTTGTTATATTGATACATACACGCTTGTTATATTGATACATACACGCTTGTAATATTGACACATACACGCTTGTTATATTGGAACATGCACGCTTGTTATATTGATATATACACGCTTGTTAAATTGATACAGACAGGCTTGTTATATTGATACATACACGCTTGTTATATTGACACATACATGCTTGTTATATTGGAACATACACGCTTGTTATATTGATACATACATGTTTGTTATATTGACACATACACGCTTGTTATATTGATACATACAGGCTTGTTTTATTGATACATACACGCCTGTTATATTGATACATACACGCTTGTTATATTGATACATACACGCTTGTTATATTGATACATACACACTTGTTATATTGATACATACACGCTTGTTATATTGATACAGACAGGCTTGTTATATTGATACATACACGCCTCTTATATTGATACATACACCCCTGTTATATTGCAAAAAACACGCTTGTTATATTGATACATACACGCTTGTTATATTGCTACATACACGCTTGTTAAATTGCTACATACACCCTTGTTATATTGCTACATACACGCTTGTTATATTGATGCGTACACACTTGTTATATTGATATATACACACTTGTTATATTGATACATACACACTTGTTATATTGATATACACACGCTTGTTATATTGATATGTACACACTTGTTATATTGATATATACACACTTGTTATATTGATATATACACGCTTGCTATATTGATACATACACGCTTGATATATTGATACATACACGCTTGTTATATTGATTCATACACGCTTGTTATATTGATACAGACAGGCTTGTTATATTGATACATACACGCCTCTTATATTGATACATACACCCCTGTTATATTGCTATATACACGCTTGTTATATTGATACATACACGCTTGTTATATTGCTACAGACACGCTTGTTAATTTGCTACATACACCCTTGTTATATTGCTACATACACGTTTGTTATATTGATACACACGCTTGTTATATTGATACATACATGCTTGTTATATTGATGCGTACACACTTGTTATATTGATATATACACGCTTGTTATATTGATACATACACACTTGTTATATTGATATATACACGCTTGTTATTTTGATATGTACACACTTGTTATATTGATATATACACGCGTGTTATATTGATACATACACGCTTGTTATATTGATACATACACACTTGTTATATTGATACATATACACTTGTTATATTGATACATACACACTTGTTATATTGATATATACACGCTTGTTATATTGATATGTACACACTTGTTATATTGATATATATATATTGATACATACATGCTTGTTATATTGATACATACACACTTGTTATATTGATACATATACACTTGTTATATTGATACATACACACTTGTTATATTGATATATACACGCTTGTTATATTGATACATACACACTTGTCATATTGATACATACACGCTTGTTATATTGATACATACAGCTTGTTACATTGATACATATACACTTGTTATATTGATACATACACACTTGTTATATTGATACATACACACTTGTTATATTGATACGTACACGCTTGTCATATTGCTACAATGCTACATGCACATTTGTTATATAACTACATACACACTTGTTATATTGGTACATACACGCTTGTTATATTGACACATACACGCTTGTTACATTGATACATACACGCTTGTTATATTGATACATACAGCTTGTTACATTGATACATACACACTTGTTATATTGATGTACATGCTTGTTATATTGATACCTACATGCTTGTTATATTGATACATTCATGCTTGTTATATTGATATACACGCTTGTTATATTGATACATACAGCCTTGTTTTATTGAAATATATGCTTGTTATGTTGATACATACATGCTTGTTTATATTGATACATACATGCTTGTTACATTGATATACACGCTTGTTATATTGCTCCATACACGCTTGTTATATTGATACATACATGCTTGTTATATTGATACATTCTCGCTTGTTATATTTATACATACACGCTTGTTATATTGCTTCATACATGCTTGTTATATTGATACACACACGCTTGTTATATTTTTAGATACACACTTGTTATATTGATACATACACATGTGTTATAGTGATACATACACACTTGTTATATGGCTACATTCACGCTTCCTATATTGCTACATACATGCTTGTTATATTGATACGGGGCATGCTTGTTATATTGAGACATGCATGCTTGTTATATTGAAACATACACACTTGTTATATTGATACCTTCACGCTTGTTATATTGATGTACTCGCTTGTTATATTGATACATACACGCTTGTTATATTGATATACACACTTGTTATATTGATACATACATGCTTGTTATATTGATCTACATGCTTGCTATATTGATGTACACGCTTGTTATATTGATACATACATGCTTGTTATATTGATCTACATGCTTGTTATATTGATACATACACGCTTGTTATATTTATACATCCACGCTTGTTATATTGATATATACATGCTTTTTATATTGATCTACATGCTTGTTATATTGATACATACACGCTTATTATATTGATACATGTACGCTTGTTATATTGATACGTACATGCTTGTTATATTTATAAATGACTTTGTTATATTGATACGTCCATGACTTTGTTATATTGACTTTGACTTTGTATCAATATAACATGATACATACATGCCTGACTTTGTTATATTGATATGACTGCACATGCGTAAGATTGGAGGTCACGTCTCTTCAAAGCTGTCCATGCGCTCACTCTTTCGAAGTTAAGTAATTTTTCACAATTTTGTTTTTGTCGAAACTGTATCTTTCTTTCGGTGTGTGTACCTATTGGTGTCTTTAATAGGATTCTCGGTGTTGGTTTTTCATTCATGTGTACAGAATCGTCGGTTAGTTCGTGTCGCGTATTCTGAGGCCTAGTGTAGTCGGCTACCGTGTCCGACCTTAGCTTGAGGCTTTGTTTTCGTCTCAGCGGTTCTTCGATTGCGCTGCAATTACTTTTGGTCTCTGTTTATCCCGGTCTTTTCACCCCATACTTCCTTGTTTAAAATCTTAACTCAAAAAAAAAAAAAACCCAAAATTTTTTTCCTTCTCTGTTCTTATCCGTTTGTTCATTCTTATTTGTTTGTTCGTTCTTTGACCACGTTGTTTGTGATCACGTGATCACGTTGTTAAAAATGTTTAAACTGTCCCCTGAAAAACTGTATTCTGTCGTATACGATAACACCTTTTTCTTCTTCTTCTATAAAAGGATGCTTTCGACTTGCTCACCAAATCTATTCATTCAAAAAAAAAATCCATCTCTTACAGTGCCTTTTTTCATACATTCCCTAAACTCTCCAGCACTCCACCCATCCTTCAGCGTCCTCAAATGTATTTTTGACTCGAAGGTCTCAAGAAACTCATTTTGCAATAAATGTTAGTTTCCCATAAATCGTACAATTTTCAAAATCCAATCTCACCCCTCCCCTCCAAATCTTCCCCATCACCCCTTCCCTCCAAAACTTCCCCATCACCCCTTCCCTCCAAAACTTCCCCATCACCCCTCCCCTTCAAAACTTCCCCATCACCCCCTTCCCTCCAAATCTACCCCATCACCCATCTCTTTCAAATATTCCCCCTTGCCCCTCCCCTCCAAATCTTCCTCATCACCCATCCCTTTCAAATCTTCCCCCTTGCCCCTCCCCTCCAAATCTTCCCCATCACCCCTTCCCTCCAAAACATCCCCATCACCCCTCCCCTCCAAAACTTCCCCATCACCCCACCCCTCTAAATATAACCCCTTGCCCCTCCCCTCAAAATCATCCCCATCACCCATCTCTTTCAAATCTTCCCCCTTGCCCCTCCCCTCCAAATCTTCCCCATCACCCATCCCTTTCAAATCTCCCCCCTTGCCCCTTCCCTCCTAAACTCCCCCACACACCTCCCCTCTGAGACTCTCCCTCGCTCCTCCCCTCCGAGACTCCCCTCTCACCCCTCCTCAAAGCATCCTCCCCGCTTCTTCCCCCTTCCAACTTTCACCTTAATCTCCCCCAACCTTCTGCCTCACTCTCCCCCCTCCTAAAATAACACCTCACTGCGCCTCACCCAATCACCATCAAACCTTTTTTCCGCCCCATTCTTCCCTTTCTCCAAGCTATTCTGAAATCTCTGACACACCTTCAGCAGCTCTCCCTACCTCTTCCTCCTCTTCCACATCTTACCCTACCGCTCCCCCCCCCGCCCCCCCTGATCTGTATCCGATGCTCCCCCTTCCTCTTCTTTAACAGAATGGACGTCAAACATCCGGGGCCCCTCGCTCAAACTTGACTGATCTCTCCATACAGGTTGCTTCTGACAAACCAGACATGATCTGCTTAACAGAAACTTTCCTCCTTCATGATGTCTCTGATTCCTTGGTATCTCTCCCAGGTTACTCCCTCCTCCGGTAGGATAGACCTGAGCCTCGTCCTGGAGGTGGGGTTGCTATCTTTATAAAAAAACTCTCTTCCTCACTCGCCCTGCACTGCCCTCTCTCCACCTCACCCCCAGGAATACCTTTGGCTACGGCTTCCCCTTCGCTCCCACCTTTTGTTCCTCTGTGTGTTGTATCGTCCACCAAACAGTGATGACTCCATCTATATCTCGCTGTCTGATAATATGGACCAACTTCTATCTATCCATCCCAACTCTCTCTTCCTCATGTGGTGATTTCAATTGTCACCATGCCAGTTGGCTGGGTGTGGGTACCTCTCTCACCAGCCAAGGCTCTTCAGCAAAGGACTTCTGTGACTCACTGGGACTGACACAATCTGTCAATTTCCCGACCCGGATCTCGGTCAACGGAGCATCTTCTCTTCTGGACTTGGTTATGACTAACTTCCCTGAAAATGTCTGCTGCTCCTCTTCTGCTCCAATTGGCTCATCTGATCATGTGCTTGTGAAAGTGGACATCTCTCTGACCATTCTCAGAGAGCCTCCTCAGCGTCGACGAGTCTGGCATTTCACTCAGGCCAACTGGCACAGTCTTCAAGCAGCCATCAATCATCTGGACTGGTCTCCCATCTCTACCGCCTCTGACATCAACTCATCCTGGGAATTCTTCCAAAGTAAATTGCTCTCTCTCATGCACAGATTTATCCCATCTCGTCTTCAGTTGTCATACCCTTCCTCCCGTTCATGGTACACGGAATCTTGTGGGGAGGCTATTGCCCAGAAACAACTTGCTTTCGTCTCCTGGAAAGCAAATCCAATGGAAGGAAATCTCATTTCCTTTCACAAAGCCCGAAACAAGTGTGTGTCCACCCTCAGGAGAGCCAGGAAACAATATCTCTCCGTTCTCAGGACCGAACTCTCTTATCTGTCTCCCTCTTCCAAATCCTGGTGGTGTCTGGTCAAATCTGTTTCTGGTGTTTCTTCCCCCTCCATCCCCTCCCTCACCTCAAATGGCCACACGGCTGACTCCGCATGTGAAAAAGCGGATTGCCTCAACTCTGTGTTTGCCTCTAAATCTTGTGTCCCAAACCCATCCCTCTCTGTACCCACCATACCCAGTCGTACCCAGCTGCTCCTAGACTCTGTGTCCTTTCCTCCTGACAAGGTGAAAAAGTTTCTGTCAACCCTCGACTCTGATTCTGCAACTGGACCTGACGGCATCAGCCCACGGGTCCTAAAATCCTGTTCTTCTGCTCTTTTACTCCCTCTCTCTGTTCTCTTCACCGTCTCTTTTGCTCAAGGTCATCTGCCATCTGCTTGGAAATCTGCCAACATCACCGCTTTGCACAAAAAGGTGCAATAACAGATCCCAGCAACTACAGACCAATCAGCCTTCTCCCAATTATCAGCAAAGTCATGGAATCCATCATTGCTTCAGATATGAAATCTTTCCTCTTCTCAAATGGCTTGATCTCTGATCATCAATTTGGTTTCAGACCTGGTCACTCTACTCTGGACATGCTGCTTCTGCTTTCTCAACAATGGATGGAGGTCCTCAATGCCAAACAGGAAATTAGAGCCGTCTCCCTTGACATATCACATGCCTTCGATACGGTCTGGCACCCCGCTCTGCTCGCCAAACTCTCCTCTTTTGGTATCCATGGAAATCTCCACGCATGGCTGGCGGACTTCCTCTCTAGTCGTAGTCAACGTGTGGCCCTGAATGGGTTTCTCTCAACTCCTCTTCCTGTTCAGGCTGGAGTTCCCCAAGGCAGTGTTCTGGGCCCTGTGCTTTTTCTGGTCTTCATCAATGATCTCTCTGACTCTCTTGAAAATCCTCTCTATCTCTTTGCTGATGACTCTACTCTCTGTCGCTCCATTCTTCATCCCTCAGATCGGCAGTCTGCAGCCTCCTCATTCTCTGCAGACCTGGACAAAATCACAGACTGGGCAAACAAGTGGTACATGTCTTTCAATCCTGACAAATCTCACACTCTTACGATGTCTCTCCGAAAAGACCGACTGGACAACCCTCCCATCCACTTTCTGAATAATCCTCTCCAAGAAGTTCTGTCACTCAAACTTTTGGGTATCACTATCTGCCATGATCTTTCCTGGGAAAACCACATTTCAAATCTGGTCTCCAAAGCCAGTCGCCGACTGGGCATGCTCCGTCGTGCGAAGTCCTTCCTTGGCACACCTGAGCTCCTCACCACATACAAGGCTTTCATCTGCAGCTCAAGGGAATACTGCTCTCCCCTCTGGGCTGGTGCTCCTGCCTCACACCGAGCTCGTCTTCACGCTGTTGAAACCAAAGCGTTCAGAATCATTGGAATCTCCCGCGATGAAGCTAACTCCAAGGGCCTCTCACTCACTCACCGCAGGCAGGTTGGTGGTTTTTCCGTCTTCTACCGACTCCTCTCTGGCCTTGCCCCCCCAGCTCTCTCTGGGCTCTGTCCCACAAATATTCCTACAGGTCGCACAAGATCTGCCTGCAACCCTCTTTTTTTTTTTTTTTTTTTTTTTTTTTGGTATACAAGGTCGAGGCTCGTGAAAGAGCGAACATTAATCACACAGAAAGACAAACCGACACATAAAACATATAACATAGGGAGCGGTAGACAAGATGGGGAGAGAGGGGGAAGGACACAAACACAACATTTGAGAGCAGGGACCGAGAGACATGGAGACATCGAGAGATCTGAGAGAGGGCGAGGGCTTTGGGGGGGGGGGGCGTGGGAAGGGGGCGGTGGGAGAGGTATAAAACATATGGACACTGCCAGGACTTCCAGGAAAGAAGTTGGAATTTCAAACAAGGTGGATCTGGGGTGAATTAGCGGGGGTAGAAAAGATCAAGGTTTTGGATGGGGGAAGATAAGAGATGGTGGTGAACAGCTGTTTTAAAGACCTGGAGGGAGGAGTGGGATTGAAGGGAGTGAGGGAGTTTGTTCCAGAGGCGGGAGAAAAGAGGAATGAAAGAGTGAAGGTGAGCAGAGAGCCGAGATTTCGGCAGTTTAACCATCAGAGGGTTGCTGGCAGATCTTGTGCGACCTGTAGGAATATTTGGGGGACAGAGCACAGAGAGAGCTGGGGGTGCAAGGCCGGAGAGGAGTCGGTAGAAGACAGAAAGACCACCTACCTGCCTGCGGTGAGTGAGTGAAAGGCCCTCAGAGATAGCTTCATCGCGGGAGATTCCAATAATTCTGAAAGCTTTGGTTTCAACAGCGTGAAGCCGAGCTAGGTGTGAGGCAGGAGCACCGGCCCATAGGGGAGAACAGTATTCCATTGAGCTGCGGATGAAAGCCTTGTATGTGGTGAGGAGCTCAGGTGTGCCGAGGAAGGACTTCGCACGACGGAGGATGCCCAGTCGGCGACTGGCTTTGGAGGCCAGCTTGGAAATGTGGTTTTCCCAAGAAAGATCATGGCAGATAGTGAGACCCAAAATCTTGAGCGACAGAACTTCTTGGAGAGGATTGTTGAGAAAGTAGATGGGAGGGTTGTCCAGTCGATCTTTTCGGAGAGACATAGTAAGAGTGTGAGATTTGTCAGGATTGAAAGACATGTTCCACTTGTTTGACCAGTCTGTGATTTTGTCCAGGTCTTCAGAGAGTGAGGAGGCAGCAGACTGCCGATCTGAGGGAAGAGGAATGGAGCGGCAGAGAGTGGAGTCATCAGCAAAGAGATAGAGAGGATTTTCGAGAGAGTCAGAGAGATCATTGATGAAGACCAGAAAAAGCACGGGGCCCAGAACACTGCCTTGGGGAACTCCAGCCTGAACAGGAAGAGGAGATGAGAGAAACCCATTCAGGGCCACACGTTGACGACGACTAGAGAGGAAGTCCGCCAGCCATGCGTGGAGATTTCCATGGATACCAAAGGAGGAGAGTTTGGTGAGCAGAGCGGGGTGCCAGACCGTGTCGAAGGCACGTGATATGTCGAGGGAGACAGCTCTAATTTCCTGTTTGGCATTGAGGACCTCCATCCATTGTTGAGACAGCAGAAGCAGCATGTCCAGAGTAGAGTGACCTGGTCTGAAACCAAATTGATGATCAGAGATCAAGCCATTGGAGAAGAGGAAAGATTTCATATCCGAAGCAATGATGGATTCCATGACTTTGCTGATAATTGGGAGAAGGCTGATTGGTCTGTAGTTGCTAGGATCTGTTTTTGCACCTTTTTTGTGCAAAGCGGTGATGTTGGCTGATTTCCAAGCAGATGGCAGTTGACCTTGAGCAAAAGAGAGGGTGAAGAGAACAGAGAGAGGGTGAGATAGAGCAGCAGAGCAGGATTTTAGGACCCGTGGGCTGATGCCGTCGGGTCCAGTTGCAGAATCAGAGTCGAGGGTTGACAGAAACTTTTCCACCTTGTCAGGAGGAAAGGACACGGAGTCCAGGAGCAGCAGGGTACGACTGGGTATGGTGGGTACAGAGAGCGATGGGTTTGGGACACAAGATTTAGAGGCAAACACAGAGTTGAGGCATTCAGCTTTTTCACGTGCGGAGTCAGCTGTGTAGCCGTTTGAGGTAAGGGAGGGGATGGAGGGGGAACAAACACCAGAAACGGATTTGACCAGACGCCACCAGGATTTGGAAGAGGGAGACAGATAAGAGAGTTCGGTCTTGAGAACGGAGAGATATTGTTTCCTGGCTCTCCTGACGGTGGACACACACTTGTTTCGGGCTTTGTGAAAGGAAATGAGATTTCCTTCCGTTGGATTTGCTTTCCAGGAGACGAAGGCAAGTTGTTTCTGGGCAACAGCCTCACCACAAGATTCCGTGTACCATGGACGGGAGGAAGGGTATGACAACTGAAGACGAGATGGGATAAATCTGTGCATGAGAGAGAGCAATTTACTTTGGAAGAATTCCCAGGATGAGTTGATGTCAGAGGTGGTAGAGATGGGAGACCAGTCCAGATGATTGATGGCTGCTTGAAGACCGTGCCAGTTGGCCTGAGTGAAATGCCAGACTCGTCGACGCTGAGCAGGCTCCCTGAGGATGGTCAGAGAGATGTCCACTTTAACAAGGACATGATCAGATGATCCGATCGGAGCAGAAGAAGAGCAGCAGACATTTTCAGGGAAGTTAGTCATAACCAAGTCCAGAAGAGAAGATGTTCCGTTGACTGAGATCCGGGTCGGGAAATTGACAGATTGTGTCAGTCCCAGTGAGTCGCAGAAGTCCTTTGCTGAGGAGCCATGGCTGGTGAGAGAGGTACCCACACCCAGCCAACTGGCATGATGACAGTTGAAATCACCACATATGAGGAAGAGAGAGTTGGGATGAGTAGATAGAAGTTGGTCCATATCATCAGACAGCGAGATGTAGATGGAGTCATCACTGTTTGGTGGACGGTACAACACACATATGAACAAGAGGTGGGAGCGAAGGGGAAGCCGTAGCCAGAGGTATTCCTGGGGGTGAGGTGGAGAGAGTGCAGTGCAGGGCGAGTGAGGAAGAGAGTTTTTGATAAAGATAGCAACCCCGCCTCCAGGACGAGGCTCAGGTCTATCATACCGGAGGAGGGAGTAGCCCGGGAGAGATACTATGGAATCAGAGACATCATAAAGGAGGAAAGTTTCTGTTAAGCAGATCACGTCTGGTTTGACAGAAGCAACCTGTATGGAGAGATCAGTTAAGTTTGAACGAAGGCCCCGGATGTTTGAGGTCCATACCGTTAATGAAGAGGAAGGGGGAGCATCAGATACAGAACAGGGGGGAGGAGGGGTAGGGTAAGATGTGGAAGAGGTGGAAGAGGTAGGGAGAGCTGTTGAAGGTGTGTCAGAGATTTCAGAATAGCTCGGAGAAAGGGAAGGATGGGGCGGACAAAAGGTTTGATGGTGATTGGGTGAGCCACAATGAGGTGTTATTTGAGGAGGGGGAAGAGCGAGGCAGAAGGTTGGGGGAGATGGAGGTGAGAGTTTGAAGGGGGAAGAAGCGGGGAGGACGCTTTGAGGAGGGGGAGTGAGAGGGGGGAAATTGAGAAGCAATGAGGGTGGGGAGATTTGAAGGGGAGGGGTGAGGGGGAAGTTTGGGAGGGAAGGGGCAAGGGGAGGGATTTGAAAGGGATGGGATATGGGGGAGATTTGGAGGGGAGGGGTGAGGCAGGAGTCTAGGAGGGGAGGGGCGAGGGGGCGTCTTGGCGGGGAGGGGTGAGGGGGTCGTTTAGGAGGGAGGGGGCAAGGGGGGAGATTTGAAAGGGATGGGTGATGGGGAAGATTTGGAGGGGAGGGGTGATGGGGAAGATTTGGAGGGGAGGGGTTATGGGGAAGATTTGGAGGGGAGGGGTGAGATTGGATTTTTGAAAGTGTACTGCCAAAATCAAGACTCTCTGCTCACCTTCACTCCTTCATTCCTCTTTTCTCCCGCCTCTGGAACAAACTCCCTCACTCTCTTCAATCCCACTCCACCCTCCAGGTTTTTGAAACAGCTGTTCACCACCATCTCTTATCTTCCCCCATCCAAAACCTTGATCTTTTCTACCCCCGCTAATTTCACCCCAATTCCACTTTTTTGAAATACCAACTTCTGTCCTGGAAGTCCTTGGTATCCGTGTGTTTTATACTTCTCCCACCCCCCCCCCCCCTTCCCATGCCTCCTCCCCCCAAGCCCTCTCCCTCTCACACATCTCCCTGCTCTCAAATGTTGTGTTTGTGTGCTTCCCCTCCTCTCCCAAACTTGTCTTCCGCTCCCTCTTTTTAAATATTTTGTTTGTCTGGTTGATTTGTTTGTGAAGTAAATGTTAGCTCTTTCACGAGCCTCGTTCAGTTAAAATAAAAAATAAAAAAAATGCACGCTTGTTAGATTTTTACATACACGCTTGTTATATTGCTTCATACATGCTTGTTATATTGATATACACGCTTGTTATATTGATACATACACACTTGTTATATTGCTACATACGCGCTTGTTATATTGATGCATACATGCTTGTTATATTGCTACATACATGCTTGTTATATTGATACATACACGCTTGTTATATTTTTGGATACACACTTGTTATACTGCTTCATACACACTTGTTATACTGCTTCATACACACTTGTTATACTGCTTCATACACACTTGTCATATTGATATACACGCTTGTTATATTGATACATACACGCATGTTCTAATGATACATACTCACTTGTTATATTGCTACATTTACACTTCCTATATTTCTACATACACACTTGTTATATTGATACATGCATGCTTGTCATATTGATACATGCATGCTTGTTATATTGATACATACACGCTTGTTATATTGATATACATGCTTGTTTTATTGATACAAACACGCTTGTTATATTGATGTACACGCTTGTTATATTGCTACCTACACGCTTGTTATATTGATGCACTCGCTTGTTATATTGATGCATACATGCTTGTTATATTGATTTACATGCTTTTTATATTGATGTACACGCTTGTTATATTGATACATACATGCTTGTTATATTGATCTGCATGCGTGTTATATTGATACATACACGCTTGTTATATGAATACATACACACTTGTTGTATTGATACATACCTGCTTGTTATATTGATACATACATGCTTGTTATTTTGATCTATGTGCTTGTCATATTGATACATACACGCTTGTTATATTGATGTACATGCTTGTTATATTGATACCTACACGCTTGTGATATTGATGTACTCGCTTGTTATATTGATACATACACGCTTGTTATATTGATATACACGCTTGTTATATTGATACATACATGGTTGTTATATTGATGCATACATGCTTTTTATATTGATATACATGAGTAGGGAATAAATGTTGTTCCTGGACCACCCCTCATTTCTCCATTCACTTCCATGTTAATTTTCCTCTCACCCTCATTTCCCCTTAACACCTCTATTTCTACCACCCTGATCTTTACGAACCTTTTGGCCTTTTGACATACTAGCTATAGCACCTACTCTTATCCTCAATGTTGTTCATTAGACCACTCAAACAATGATCCTACAAATATTTGCTCCCTCTCACCCCCTTATGAACTTCTGAACATTTACCCTTATGGACCTATGATCCTTCTAGCCTTATGAACCTATGATCCTTCTCGCCTTATGAACCTATGATCCTTCTAGCCTTATGAACCTATGATCCTTCTAGCCTTATGAACCTATGATCCTTCTAGCCTTATGAACCTAGTGATCCTTTTTGCCTTATGAACCTATGATCCTTCTAGCTCTTATACTATTGACACTGAGCACAGGTCTTTATACACTGGCAGATCATCTGGTAGACCACTCAAACAATGATCCTACAAATATTTGTTTATGTGTGGGAAATAATTTAATTCCCTTACCACTCTCTTCACCATCTCATCCAACTCGCCGGTATTTAAATTAATTTTCTTATTTGTTTGGTGAACTTTTTTACCCCTTTTCAATAAGACTTATTTGGTATTTTTTACATTCATTTTGTTTTCCATTTATATACCAAGGTTGATTACACCTCCACTCTTTAGTCTGGTTGATACTTGGTTCTATCATTTATATATTCATAAAAAAGTCGACGGTAGTCCCTTAAAATCCCAAACCCCATTATCTTATCACTTATATATATCTTATCACTTATATATCTTATCACTTATATATATTTTAACACTTATAACCATAAGGGAGACTATCAATTCCATTTTCTAAAATAAACCTCTTATCATCAAAAGCCCCCAATGCTTTCTTATTCACCTCTTCTGAATATAATTGATGTTTATAACTTCTTATTCCATTAATCTTTCTAAACTCTTCTTTCTTTGTTGTTAAACAGTTATAATAATCCTTAAAGTTTAGTGTTTCTTTAATAACATTTTTATTTGCACCTTTTAACTTCTTATCAGTCTTTTCAACGTTATTCACAATGTATTTATAAGCATAGGCCTTTGATCTCAATCCCACAAATTCACTCATAACATATCCTCCTAATTCATCCTTGAACTTTCCAATCACCTTTTTATTTTTAGAAGAGTACAACTCACTCTCTGGACTGTAATTACTTGTCTCATAGATATTAATGTCCTTTTTCATGTCTGAATAAACATCATCAGTATTAATTTTCAAAATAAAACTGTCTGTATCCATATAAAGTAGATTAACATCATTTTGATAGTTCTTCCTCAAGTTATTGTAAAAGTAATCATACATCAAGGACTTTGATAAATCAAGTATTGAGGTACCAATGTAAATAGGTTTGTCCATCTCAACGCTTTCTCTCATCAAATGTATCGCACTAAAGTTTTCCATAAAAACTTCTACTCTCGAGAAGCTTGGTCTGTTGATCAATTTTGATGCTTGTTTCCATGATGTTGATAGACGAATGTTTTGTCTCTTTTTAACATTCTCCATCGTTTTTCCAAATACAGCGTTATTCATCAACTTATAAAAGTCTTTCTCAAAATCATTCTTTGATTCAATCCTGTGTTGTGTGTTAAAATCAATGTAGTCTTTCAACCAATGACTCTGATTAAACTTGAGAATCCTATGTATCTTTTCAACATGGAGACCCTTTGAAAGACATTGTCTCAAATTTCTTTGATGGAGCACATAATTTTTCTTGTTGTATAGTGTTGTTAGAAGCTTCTCTGATGCTTTACCCTTTACATTAAATGATTGTTGATAATCACTTAACCACTCCTTCTTTGGACTTTCCTTTTCACAAGCAAACGGGAGATCTTTGTGTAGGTTATGGAGTTCCTCTGTATATTTCAAATCAACCTCAAAATAATATCCCTTCTTTGTTTCATCCAATTCTTTTTGTGTTGATATACAGAGATTTTGTAGAACTTTCTTATGATATTTCTCTTTAACCCATTTCAAACCACCATAAGGAAGTGCTTGAGACATTGCCCACCCATACAAGTTATTCGCACCATAATACATAAAGTAGGAGCTCTCTACCGATGGATCATAATTTGGAATGTACTTGTAATTTGCTTTAGCATATCTCTTTGAACAGACTTGTGAAATTCCTCCTCTCTTTGCCTTCTCAATCATCAAGATCATATCAATATCTGTTATAAGATGCAACTCTTGCTTAGTCATCTTTAACATAGCACTCCAAGCCAATGCAGGAGCAGTGTAATAGTGAGCAGGATCCAATCCATATCCAGAATGACAGATTGTTCTGAAAGCCTCAAACACATCAGCCAACAAAAGCACATCAGTTTTGAGATACAAATCGTGATTTGAGATACAGTTCCCAAACATTTTGTGCATGTACATAATCTTTATCAGATATATGACT
The DNA here is from genome assembly GCF_964187855.1 of Myxine glutinosa. Lineage (NCBI taxonomy): Eukaryota > Metazoa > Chordata > Myxini > Myxiniformes > Myxinidae > Myxine > Myxine glutinosa. The sequence goes on along the minus strand of NC_136264.1, from coordinate 191,163,137 downwards.
ATTATTTAATTTATTATAGAAATTTTCTGTTGAAGGAAGTTGTGTTTCATTCATTGAATCTCTCAAATGAGCCCATATAGTCATAGGGATTAATTCCCTTTTGTGTTAGTAAATCTTGGTCTGAAAAATACTCTGAAAGACATGGAAACTCTTTTAGATTTTGAACCAAGTTAGCCAATGGACTTTCCATGAATTTAAATGTATCAAGAAATCTGATCTGAGTTACAGGAGATGTATGAATTGTTTTTGTGAATGAAATGTATTTCTGATCTGTGTTTGGAATTGCTGAGATACTTCCAGAAGTCTTTGAGAGTTACTTGATAAATAGATGAGTGTCATAATTAGCATTGTTATGAAGAAAGACAGGAATGAAAGAGGGGAGTTTATAATTAATATTACAACTTTGATGAGCCGGACCTCTATATTTACCAGTGAGATGACAATGATCTCTAACCTTTAAACCTTCACCAATTTTCTCCTCACAAATATGACAGACAGCCTTTGGCTGCCCAAATTCTCTTTCTTCTTCTTTTGTTATGGACATTGGTTTATGGGTTTATCTCATTATCTTGGTTAATCGAACAGTCTTTTTCTAGTCGTTTCACAAACTCCTCTGGGGTATTTGAGCCTCTATACTCCTCTACCTTGTTATATTCATCACAAACAGATGATTTGAAATAATAACAAAAACCACAAGGAGTATGTTTTTGATATTTATTTGTGTATGATTCTTTTGGATCTGGAGAAGCAGTATCAATTTTTTCTAGAATACTTTCAAAATCAGCATACATAACAAATGGTTGTTTTATTGTTTTCTTTTCATCTTTGAATGAGATCTTTGAGCCTTCTTTAGGCATATTGATTCCCGTTGATGTATGATCACCACAATAATTTGAATGTTTATCTAATCTTTCTTGTGTATGGAAGAAGTTAAGACAACGCATACAAATATATATTTTATTTGTTCTTTTACATACTTGTGGTTTTATAAATTTTGTAATATCTTTGATGTATGTATAATGTGAATTTTCCTCTGAATTAAAATAGAGAAGATTAATATGAGTTTGATTATAATTTTCAGAAAGCTTTAAAATCTGAATGTTGTTTGTTTCCGTCAGACCATAAACATTAACTGATAAATTATTCATCTTTTCAAATTTAGGAATATCATTTAAACTCATGGGAAAATTTAGATCTTTTGTATTCAACGTATTCTCATATTTTTTATAATGAGATACTCTTTCAACATGATTATCTTGTGGATGTAGATGCGCTAGAATAGACCAGAGAAAACATTTATTGTCTTTATTTTTGATATTGATAACTGCTTTTCTATTTTTGATAACACGAGGTAAATCAATGTAAGAAGAAGCGTTTAGAGGATCTGATTTAAGAATATGAATGTCAATAAATAGTATCCCATCTATATTGAAACCACTTCCAGTAATAGTATGCTCAAGTTCTTGTTCTTGCTTGATCAGTTGATCATAAACGGGATTGACCTGATTGTATGTTGTTATAAAGTGTGTGTCTGCTCTCATGTAAGCTGTATCAGTGAAAACATCACCAGTGAATGGATCTTCTTTTGAGATTTTCATTTTAATACCCATATAGAACTTGATTGATTTCAACTCAATAAGAGTCTTTTCAATAAAATCTTTCACAGAGGGTTTGATGATATCCACAGCCTCAACAATTGAGTTGGGGCCAGGAGGATGAAAGTCAAATATGTATATTCTGATATGATTTTTGAAAGCACCATCAGTATTCTTAATAGTAAACAATTTTGACAAGTGTTTGTTTGTTTTAAGATGGGCTTTGAACCCCTTCTTGAGGATGGTTGTTTTACAGACATTAAATATTTTGTTTTAGGTGGAAGAGGGGAAAGTTTGTTAAGAATGTTGTATGTATGTTTTGCAGTGAGAATATGTTGTTTATAATATTTTACTTCCTTTTCGCAAGTATCACAATAAACCATATTTATAGCGTGAGAAAACGTGGTGTTTTATATATATCGCTGTGCTTAAAATAAAACACTTTTGAGCTTTACAGCTCCATTTTATATATATCGCTGTGCTTAAAATAAAACACTTTTGAGCTTTACAGCTCCGTTTTATATATATCGCTGTGCTTAAACTAAAACACTTTTTCACTCAGAATCATCTGAGTCATAACTACCACATGAATACTCAGAATCATACTCGGAGTCATCAATAAAGCTACTCTCATAACTATCATTTGAGCACAAACTATTCGTATCATAACTATCATCTGAGTTCAATGAAATACTATCATCACCATCGTCCGAGTTCAATGAAATACTATCATCACTATCGTCTGAGTTCACTGAAATAGTAAAATCTTCACTGCTGTAATGACTCCTATTTAATTAGCAGAAAAAACCTTTCCATCTCTACCAATATACTTTCTTTCATAAACGGATTCAATCACTACATTTTTAATATCGAAAGTTATCTTAAAATAATCTCTAATTATCATAGAACGAAATGAGATTTCACCAGAAATATTAACATCATTCATTTTACTTAGATCTACACCCTTTGGATTATTAAAGAAAATACAAATTTCTCCACGTGTATTGTTGATGGTCTTATCATTCATTTTAAAAACCCCACTCATATCGCGTCCGATCACTTTTTCAAGCTTTGAATAAATTGCCAGGAGTAGAGGAGAAACTTTTGTTAGATTTACTTTAATGGATGTATTTCCAGGTATAGTTAGAGCTCTTCCTTTAAATGAAATAGAGGGGCTCATGTTATTTTCCATAACTGGTTTTACCCAAAAATTTCCATATTTATCTTTATTCAATTTAACATCTTTGACATATTTTTCTATATCTTCCACCGAAGTAGAGATTGATTGAAATTTGTCTTTTGTGCTTTGAAACATTGTATTTATTAACTAATAAACTTGCGTTTAGTTTAAGTAAAAATTTACTGTTTAAATATGATAAATTCTGAAGGAGATTTAGAATTTGCAGACTCTCCATATGATAATTTAGAGATCTGCCACCATTGTGGTAGAATAGGGCTTAATAATGAGGGTTCATATAAACAATGTATTTTCTGTGATTTAATTTTAATTAATGATAATAAAAAAAATAAAAAAATATATAACTCTTTTAAATTAGAACCAAAAATGAATTACTTTACAAGATTAATAAGAGAGATGAATGTTAAGCATTATGATGATAATACACCATTTCTTTCAAGGGAAGAGACTATTTGTATTGGGGAAATGTATAAGGGTTTAATGATATTTATTATTCAAAATAATTTTAATGGAAATGTTAATACAAGATACTATATAAATAAAATAATGAATTATTTTGAAATTAAACCCGAACTCAGGATAAAATATAGAGTTTCTAAAATAGCTCAAAAAAAGTTAGATGACTTGTTTTCCAAATATATAAATGAATGATTTTTTACCCGTTTGGGAAAATAAGATAAAATTTTAAACATTCCAAATTCATTGAGATGTCTAATAGTTGGTTCAAGCGGATGTGGAAAAACCTGTTTACTTTTAAAGATGCTCCTTGGTCCTAATTTTTTAGATTATGATAATTTAATAATTTTTACAAAGTCTAGTTTTCAACCCGAGTATCAACTACTCTCACAGGGTTTTAATGCAGGTCTTAAAAAGGAAGACATTATCGGTTTATTTAAACTTCAAAACAAACTAAATGATTATAATATTGAAGATATAATACAATTATTTTGTGATACACAGAAATCAAAATCGAAACCAAAACCCATAACTTGTATTCTCAGTGATAATACGGATGATATACCTTCACCTCAAGATTTAGATAAATCAAAAAAGAACCTCGTCATCTTTGATGATTGTGTTAATGAGAGAAACCAAACAGTAATGGATAGCTACTATACAAGAGGGAGACATTCTTCTTGTAATTGTATATATCTTAGTCAATCATATTTTCAACTCCCTCGACGCTCAATAAGAAACAATGCCAATACTTTTATTTTATTTAAGTTAAATTCAATAGATACAAATAATTTTTGGAGAGATAATTGTTCTACATTATGTAGTAAGAAGGAATTTGAAAATTATATGAAACACATGATTGGAAAATATAAATATATTGTTGTGAAACAAGATGAGATACTAACTGATATTTTACACACTTAAATGACAACTATTATTATTAATCTTGTGGGTAAATCTGCTTCAGGAAAGAACTTTCATAAATCTAAACTCTTGAATAGTAAAAATGAAAAGATTGTAAGTTTTTTTTTTTAAACACCCTATGATTCGTTTTGTAGGTACTACAACCAGAGCAATGCGAACAGGAGAAGTAGAAGGGAAAGATTATTACTACATTTCAATGGAGGAACATATGCGATTGAGGAACCACCTTTAGAAAAAAGGAAATGCGATTGAGGAACGAAGGTCAAATATTTGAGGAGGTCTCTCTTGGTTCTACAAAATATTCACATTGTAAGAGTGAGTTAAATAAAGTAAAATCTAATGGTCTTGGGATTTTAGAAACTAATCCTGAAGGAATGAGACAAATTATTAAACATTTGCGTGGTGATGGAGTTAAGATTTTATCATTCGGTTTTGATATCGGTGAGGAGACTCAACGCAAACATATGAAAAGCAGAGATACAAGTATTAGTGAAGAAGAAATAACAACTCGTATTAATATCAATAAAGAATTTGATGAAATATTTAAAGAAAAGGATTTATTTCAACACATTTAATATAATGACGAAGAAAAGGAAAATTTTCCCATTGACCTTTACAATTCATTAAATGATATTTTTCAATAAATAAATACAGAAAATGAATACCGAAGAAAGAGCAAGAAAGTTTAAAGAACATCAAGAGTTGGTTTCAAAAGTTGTAAAGCAACAGGAAGAGATAAAGAATAAACGGAGACAGAAACTAACTGGTGAAGAAGCCTTTGAAAGAAAACAAGATAAATTTTTTAAACCACTTTAAAAAACTCAACAAACGATTTCACCTACAGTTCCCACGGTAGAATTTACTCCGAAAAAACTTCAAATGCTCAAAGATTTTAGTCAAATGACAGAGCAAGAACTTGGAGAATTAGAATATGATGATGAAGGATTATTTCAGAAACTTGAGGAGGTAAATCAACCCCCTAATTATGTTGTGGAAGCTCTTCAAAACAATGAATATTTGGCGGGTTCAAAAACCAGAGCAGGTCTCATTCCAACAGAAGAACCAGCACAGTTCCATCTTGTGAAAGAAAAGTTATGGATATTTAATGATAAATTGGTGTTCTTAAGTTCTGCTCAACCAAATGTTGAATTAACTCCAAGATTAATGTTTCTTCTAACAAACTCCGGATTCAGGGGTTCGAAATATTTTGATGTACCACTTGATATGGAAAGAGAGGAAGATAGGGAGTATATTGAGTTGCTAAACGCACTTGATTATGGAGCTTCTGTTGCTGGTAAAAGTAAGAAGAATGAGAAGGAGAAACATATTATTGATGCTTTAAGTAAGCTTGGTTCGGGTGTTAGCTTTCTTCCAAATGACCCATCACAATTAGTTAATAGGCTATTATTGTTGTTAGGTAGTAAGAAGGCTGGAAACAACAATTGTTTTAATGAAACATCCACCATTTTAGATCAGTTGATGAATATGAAAATAATTAATAAATGTCAATACAAAGATATTTTATCAGATATTAAATAAGATGAGAAGCACAATTCGTAGTTTTAATTTCATAACGAGTGATTACACAGCATCATTCCCTTACCCACTACAACTTGACCCCACAAAAGAATATGAGTCATCTTTATTGTCGATGGAAACTTATAATACCTTGTTTAATATCACAGAGAAAAACAACAAGTTTAGTTATAATCCAGGAAGTGGATATAAAACTATAACCGTTTCACCCGGAGCTTACGAGATTTCTCAAATATATTCTGAAGTCTCTCGCCTTATGAAAGAACAAGGTGATGAACCAAAAAATATTGTAATAGATATTCAAAAACACACTTCAAAATCAACTATTAAACTTAAAAATAATTATAAAGTTGATTTCACGATTGAAAAATCGTTTAGAGAGCTATTGGGTTTCTCTTCAAAAAAGATTGAAACTAACAGGACATTTTACTGCGATAATGTCATTTAAATATCCTCCGGAATAAATTCAGTATTAATTCATTGTGATTTGATTGATGGTGCTTATCACGATGGAATAAGAACAAATACAATATTTTCATTCAGCGCATACTCAACCCCGATTGGTTATAAATTTAATATGGAACCAAAAAATCTTGTCTATTTACCTGTGTCAGGAAAAACCATATACAGAGTAAATTTTCGGATAACCGATCAAGATAATCGTATGATCTCCTTTAATGACGAAATTATATCCATCAGAATTCACCTACGTGAAGTTTTTCAATAAATAAATAATGGTTATTGTGAGAAAACACAAGTTGGGAAAATATAAAATAATTACAGGGGAGGGCATGTTCCTTTCACCATACTATAAGGGTGAAGGTATGTTTCTTGGTAGAGGATACCATAAACCAAAGAGACAATGGGGTGTGGGACATCAATTTAGAAATAAAGGAGATGGGATAATTGATACTCTAATGGGTATTGGTTCAACCATTCTTAAACATAAAGACCTAATTGGTTCAACTGCTTCTGCCGTGGGCTCAGTTGCGGGTGCTATAATGAGTATAAAAGATGCTCAAAAGGAGTCTCATAAATTACAAGCAATCAAAGAAATTAAAAAAGGTAAAACTCAACTATCTTCACAAGAATGACAAAAAATCATGAAAATACTTGGGTCAGGGTTTCAACAATTTTAATGCTATATAAATACAAGTATGGAAGCGATTGGTAGTATCTATGATTTGGCTGATACGATTTATCATTTCAAACTCCACTAAAAAGGAAGACTATTTTAAGGTAAATGCTATAACAGGAACAGACTGGAATTCAAACGGAACAAAAAGTTTTGAAATAAATAATCAACAAACTTACTTGAATCTAGCTGATAGTTCCTTGCTGTGTAAATTTAAATTCACTAAGGCTGCGAATAATACTAATGCTACACTCGTAAATGATTTCTTCTGGAAAATGTTTGGTCGTGTCCGCCTGAAAATTGGAACACAAGAGTTTGAAGCGGTTGATTATGTCTCTGCTACATCTGAAATGATGAAATTTACACTATATTCGTTTAGTGATAGAATGGGAAAGGGAGCTGTTGAAGGTTTATTCCTGATATGTCAACGGGTACAAACGCAGACCCTGGTTATATTCAAAGGAAGGCAATGTATAATGATGATACAAAAACAGAGAATAGTTTTACCATAGCAGTACCTCTGAAAGGTATATTTGGATTTTGTGATTATGACAAAGTTTTGTATGGGCTTAAAATTAGATTTCAACTCCAAAGGAATGATAATGTAAATAGGTTGCCTTTTGGGGATGAAAATGCTTTTGGAGACAATAATAAATTTGTTATTAATGATTTGTGTTGGTATATCAGTGAATATACTCCTAATCTTAAAACGGAAGAGATGTTGAATAGAAGACCTCACGCAAAGACCCCGCTAAATGTTCATAGCTTAAAAGAAGCTGTCAACACGTTAAACTGGAACACACTACCTACACTTGGAATTTGAGTGTTCTTCAAGGAAAGCCACGATACCTATGGCTCATTTTTTAAAAACCAGATGGAGAGGATGGTTCTGATAAGAATAATGCGCTGAGTGATAATGCTCGGGTGAAACAACTTCGGGTTTCTCTTGATGGCACATTTTATCCGCGAGATAGATTGGAAATTGATTGGGAAAAAAATGATTATGTGGAAGCCTACAAGTCTTACCAAAAGGTGTGTGAAAGCAACAGTAATAATGATCCTATTTTGGACATGGTTGCGTTTCAAAAACTTTATACGATCTACGCAATTGACCTGAGTTCTCAAAAAGAAACTATAAAGTCTAATAGAGTGGATACTTCTCTATACATTGAAAGAGGGGAGAGTGAAGAGGTTAATACATATTGTTTGCTTTTGGAAGAAACAGTATTACAGATTAATACAGATAATGGTGTTATGATTAATATCACATAGGTTTTTTCTCATAAATAAATGGTTGGGGTGTATGTTAATCAAATCAATCTTAATAAATTAACATCTTGTATTCAAAATCAAAAGCCTTGTATTATTAATGTTAATACAATTCAAAGAAAAGGAGCAGTAAGAATTGATGTTTTACTCACAAGAGAGCAGGTAAAAACACTAAATGATGCTGGATCACTTAATATTTAAATGACAAAACCTATGTTAAAGAAATATTCAAAAAGGGAAATGAGTGGAGGATTTCTCCCATTTCTAATTCCTTTATTTGCTGGTTTAAGTGCGGCGGGAGCATTGACTGGTGGTATTTCAGCAGCGGTAAAAACTTCTAATGAAAGGAAGGCACAACTAAAAACTCAAAAAGAATTGGAAAGACATAACAAGGAGTTGGAGAAACAAATGAGTGGAAGTGGTGTAATTGTAGATTTTGCTCAAAAACTTGAAAGTCTACCTGATAAAGCTAGATTGTTAGTTGGAGATATGCTTTCCTCTATCGCTCAAGCGGGTGTTAAACTAACTAAACGGGGTAATGGATTGTATCCTTCTCATAAATAAATGGATAAATGG
>NC_136264.1:191146948-191149448 GCF_964187855.1 Myxine glutinosa | reverse complement strand
TTGACCTGATACGGGGATACAACCAGGTACCTGTCTGGGCGGCCGATGTCCAGAAGACGGCCGTCATCACGCCGTTCGGCCTGTTCGAATTTTTGAGGATGCCGTTTGGCCTCAAGAATGCGGCCCAGGCGTTCCAGTGCTTAATGGACGGCGTGCTGCGCGACCTGCCATTTCTTTTCGTCTATCTGGACGACATCCTCGTCGCCAGCACGTCCCGCGCCGAGCACCTCCTCCACCTCCGAACACTGTTCGGTCACCTCAGCGAGCACGGCTTAATTGTCAACCCGGCCAAATGCCACTTCGGCACGACGACCGTTGACTTTTTGGGCCACCGCATCACCAAGACCGGGGCCGTGCCGCTGCCGACCAAGGTCGAGGCCATCACCACGTTCCCGCGTCCCCGTTCCATCAAGGCCCTACAAGAGTTCCTCGGCATGGTGAATTTTTATCACCGATTCGTGCCCCGCGCTGCTCAGCTCATGCGGCCCCTTTACGAGGCCCTCCGGGGCAAGCCGTCCAAGCATGACATCGTTTGGTCCACGGCCATGGACGCGGCCTTCGCGAGCGCAAAACGGGCCCTTGCCGACGCAACGCTGCTGGCTCACCCGGTGCTCAATGCGCCCATCGCCCTCACTACGGACGCCTCCAACTACACGGTGGGCGCCGTCCATGAACAATGGGTGGACGGGGTTTGGCAGCCACTCGCTATTTTCAGCCGGCAGCTCCGGCCGAACGAGTTAAAATACAGCACGTTCGACCATGAGCTGCTCGGTCTATTCCTGGCCGTTCGCCATTTCCGACACCTCCTGGAGGGCCGCCCGTTCACGGCTTTCATCGACCACAAGCCGTTGGTCTACGCAATGGCCAAAGTCACGGAGCTGTGGTCGGCCCGCCAGCAGCGCCACCTCTCCGCCGTGTCGGAATTCACCACGGACATCCGGCACGTCGCCGGCAAAGACAACGCCGTGGCCGACTGTCTTTCTCGGGCCAGCGCGAACGCGGTCCACCTCGGCGTGGACTTCGCGCTCATGGCGGCCGACCAGACCACCGACACTTCGGTGCAGGCCCTCCGGGCGGCGGACACGGGCCTCCGCCTCGCCGACATCGCCTTCGCGGGCACCGTCCTGCTCTGCGACGTCTCCCAGGGATTTTCGGAGACGTCGCCCCACACACACACACCTCGCCCCATCGTGCCCATTTCCTGGCAGCGCCGCATCTTCGCCTCCATCCACGGCCTTTCTCACCCGGGCCGGAAAGCTTCTCAGAAGCTGGTGTCGGCGCGTTTCGTCTGGCACGGCCTTCGACGGAACGTCCGCGACTGGGCCAACGCCTGCACGGCCTGCCAGCGGGCCAAGGTCCACTGCCACACCCAGGCCCCGCTAGCACCTTTCACCGTGCCTGCACAGCGTTTCGACCACGTCCACGTGGACCTGGTGGGTCCCCTGCCCCCATCGCGGGGGTTCACCCACCTGCTCACCATGGTGGACAGGACCACCAAGTGGCCGGAGGCCCTGCCCCTCACCTCCACCACCACCGCCGACGTGGCGCAGGCGTTCATCGCCACCTGGGTCGCGCGCTTCGGCGCACCGGCGGACATCTCGTCCGACCGCGGCCCACAGTTCACGTCCGAACTTTGGGGCGCGGTCGCCCGCTCGTTGGGGGTCACGCTGCACCGCACCACGGCCTACCACCCCCAAGCCAACGGGTTGTGCGAGCGGTTTCACCGCTCCATGAAGGCCGCACTCATGGCCGGCCTTCAGGACGACGGTTGGATCGACCGGCTGCCGTGGGTCCTTTTGGGCCTCCCCACGGCCCCCAAGGAGGACGTCCGGGCATCCGCCGCCGAGCTCGTCTACGGCCAGCCGCTCCGCGTCCCGGGCGAGTTCGTGCCCGACGCTACTAGTCCCTGGTCCGCCGCACACCAGCGCTCAGACCTCCAGGAGGCCGCCCGACGATTTGCCCCGGTGCCAACGTCCCGCCACGGTGGCCCCCAGTCCTACGTCCCCCCGGCGCTTCGCACAGCGGAGTACGTCTTTGTGCGTCATGACGTGCACTGGGGGCCACTCCGGCCACCGTACGACGGGCCCTTCCGGGTCCTCCGACGGGGCGACAAGTCCTTCGTCGTCGACGTCGGCGGCCGGTCGGACCGGATCTCTGTGGACCGCCTCAAACCGGCGCACGTGGACATCGACCGACCACCACGGTTGGCCCTTCCTCCGCGGCGAGGCCGCCCCCCATCTACAGTTCCCCCCGCTCGACCATCCACCACCGGATCGGACCCCACCCCCCACGACCCTCCAGGGGTCGCTTCGGCCGGGTCATCCGGACCCCCCTTAAATTGACCCTGCCGGTGCAGGTCGATTCTGGAGGGGCGTGTGTAGCGGTTCCCGCTGAATGTACACAATCACCTTGCACCTGCCAGGACGCGGCCAGTGCGCGATCGCCATGCCGGGCTCGTCCGGACGGGCCCAGACGCGCCTCTCCTGGGCATGCCCGGACT
>NC_136264.1:191099448-191141948 GCF_964187855.1 Myxine glutinosa | reverse complement strand
CGGTTTGAAGATTGCGGCTCAGGCGTTCCAGCGGCTTATGGATAGCATCTTGTGCGACTTACCTTTCCTGTTCGTCTACCTGGACGACATCCTAGTCGCGAGCTCGTCCCGGGAGGACCACCTGCTCCACCTCCGCGTGCTTTTCGAACACCTGGGCCAGCATGGCCTAATCATCAACCCTGCCAAGTGCTGTTTCGGTGTCGCCACCATCGACTTCTTGGAGCACCGCATCACCGAGCACGGGGCCGTCCCTTTACCGGCCAAGGTGGAGGCGGTCAGGGATTTCCTGTGGCCCCGCACGATCAAGGGGCTCCAGGAGTTCCTGGGCATGGTAAACTTTTACCACCGCTTCGTGCCCCACGTCGCCCAGCTCCTCCGCCCCTTGCACGGGGCCCTACGGGGCAAGCCGGGCAAAGGTGACATCGCATGGTCGGAGCCGATGGCCGCGGCGTTCGCGGGCGCAAAGCTGGCTCTGGCCGACGCCACCATGCTGGCGCACCCGGCGCCCGATGCACCGATCACCCTCACCACCGACGCGTCGGACTATGCGGTGGGCGTGGTGCACGAGCAATGGGTGCGTGGTGCTTGGCAACCGCTGGCGTTTTTCAGCCGGCAGCTTCGCCCGCACGAACGGCGGTACAGCACCTTCGACCGTGAGTTGCTCGGGCTCCACCTGGCGGTCCGACACTTCCGCCATATGCTGGAGGGCCGCCTGTTCACGGCTTTCGTCGACCACAAGCCCCTTGTGTTCGCGATGGCCAAGGTCGCCGAGCCATGGTCGGCACGGCAGCAGCGCCACCTCTCTGCCGTGTCCGAGTACACGATGGACATCCGTCATGTGGCAGGTAAGGACAACCCGGTGGCGGATTGCCTTTCCCGGTCCGTCGTGCACGCGGTCCACCTCGGGGTCGACTATGCCCGAATGGCGGAGGCCCAGACCGCCGACCCCGGCGTCCAGGCCTTGCGGACCGCCGTCACGGGCCTCCGCGTTACCGAGGTGCCGTTCGACGCCACGGGCACGGCCCTCCTATGCGACGTCTCCCTCGGCCGGCCTCGCCCCATCGTGCCCGCTGGCTGGCAGCGCCCGGTGTTCGACACCATCCACGGCCTGTCCCACCCTGGAGCGAGGGCATCCCAGAAACTCGTCGGGGTGAATTTCGTCTGGCATGGCCTCAGGAAGGACGTCCGCGACTGGGCCAGGACGTGCCTCGCGTGCCAGCGCGCAAAGGTCCACCGCCATATCCAGGCACCGTTGGCCCCGTTTACGGTGCCCAAGCGGCGGTTCGACCACGTGCACGTCGACTTGGTGGGACCTCTGCCCCCCTCGCGAGGTTTCATCCACCTCCTCACCATGGTCGACCACACCACACGGTGGCCGGTGGCCGTCCCATTGGCGGCGACGTCTGCGGCTGAGGTGGCGCAAGCCTTTATCGCCATTTGGGTTGCCCGGTTCGGTGCCCCCTCGGACATCTCGTCCGACCGCGGCCCCCAGTTCACCTCGGAGCTCTGGGCCACGGTGGCGCAAGGGCTCGGGGTGAAGCTACACCACACCATGGCGTACCACCCTGTGCGAGCGCTTTCATTGCTCCATGAAGGCCGCGTTCCGGGCCAGCCTCCGCGACGGCGGCTGGGTCGACAGGCTCCCCTGGGTCCTGCTGGGCCTCAGGACGGCACCCAAGGATGACCTGCGCGCGTCCTCGGTGGAGTTGGTCTTCGGGCAACCACTGCGGGTACAGGGTGAATTCATCCCCGACTCCACGGCTCCTTGGTTCGCGGCGCAACAGCGCTCCGCCCTTCAGGAGACCGCCCGGAGGTTCGCCCCGGTGCCAACGGCACACCACGGTTGCCCGCCTTCCCACGTCGCCCCGGAGCTTTGCACGGCAAAGTACGTGTTCATCCGGCACGACGCCCACCGGGCACCGCTATGGCCCCCATACGACGGGCCCTTCCGCGTGCTGGAGACCGGTGACAAGTTTTTCATGGTCGACATCGGCGGTGCCCCGGATCGCATTTCCGTGGACCGCCTCAAGCCGGCCCACCTCGATCCGGACCACCCCCCGCCGGCAGCGCTGCCTCCGCGTCGAGGCCGCCCCCCGGCGGTCCGACCCCCGGCACCCCTCAGCCCCACCGGCCCACTGCCCCCCAGCCCTGCACCCATCGCCAGGGGGCGTTTCGGCCGGGTCATCCGGCTTCCCCGCAAACTCACCCTTCAGGTGCGTGGGAATTCTGTGGGGGCGCGTGTGGCGGACACATGGGGCAATAATTCCGTGCACCAGAAGGTGGCGTGAGTGCCCAGGCGGGGACCGATGGCACATGCCCCGCCCTTCGACCGAGCGGCCACGCCCGAGGACTAGGCGTGGCCTCGGCACATATGCGGGCTCTAAACTCGAGCCCAGTGCTGCAGTTCGAGCTTTGACAATAAAGACTTTTGGTTTTAACAAAAGCGTTGTGGCCTACCTCTTTGGCAAGCAAGTTGTGTGCGCAGCACCACACTTCACACACACACATACACACATATACACACACAAACACACGTACACCCACACACATATATATACACACACATATACACACACACACACACACACACACACACAACGTCCCACATGTATATATATCCCACATCCCACATGTATATACATGTTTAAAGTGTACGTGCACTTCCCCCCCCCCCCCCCCCCCCCGCCCGGCAACGCTGGGTACTTCTGCTAGTAACTAATGAAATAAAAACGAAGAAATATCTCTCGGTAATTTCCTGAAACATATTTTACTTCCGGATAATAATGTTGAATGAAATAAGAAAGAACGAAGATATACATGTCGTTTTTGTGCCGACTCTCATGAAACGTAAAAGTAATAAATGTTAACAGAAAAGAAAAAGCGAATTTTTAATATATGTCGACATTTTCCCCGAATGTTATTTTAGGCGGTGTATTTTCGTGCATCATCGTAGCGCGATTTTTAAACATATATCTCGGCAATTTCCCGTGTGTGCGTGAATGTTCTCAATTATTTCTGACACCGAGTCTAAAACCATCGATAAAAATTAAATCAGATGGTGAATTCGATAAAATCGTGAGGGTGACTCTCAATGAATGGGCTTTAGTTTACAGGCCTTTGAGAATTCATTTCGTTCTATAAACGGAAACTTTCATGGGATTCTCTTCCCGTTTTTTTTCAACCGAGTCTAACACTATGTCAGCGGCTGTTAAAAATGAAATGATATATCGAATTAGAATTGAAATAAACCTGTGTGAGAGAGAAGGACAGCATGGGCCAAACTAAACAGGCCTCAAAGCCATTCGAGGTAATAAAATGGTGGATATTTGTTTACATGAAGCCTCTCCAAGAATGGGTGGAGCTATGGGTGGAGCTACTTTGCAAACCGAGTAAGCCACACCCCCGGACAGACGTCCAACTTTAATGTTAGCCTTTAAGCTAATATTTGATAGGGAAAAAAGGAAACCAAAGAAGTTATGTACTGATGAGGGAACAGAGTTCTATAACAAAATATTTATGAAATTTCGAAAGGGGGAGGGTATTCAATTATACAGCACCTTCAATGAAGGAAAAGCAGTTGTTATTGAGCGTTTTAATCGTACTTTGAAAGAGAAACTATATAAAAAATTCACACAACTCGGTTCTCAACAGTGGGTATATTTAATTCAGGATTTTTTTTTTTTTTTTTTTTTGTATACTGAATCGAGGCTCGTGAAAGAGCTGACATTAATCACACAGAAAGACAAACCGACACATAAAACATATAACATGGGGAGCGGTAGACAAGATGGGGCGAGAGGGCGAGGAACACAAACACAACATCTGAGAGCAGGGACATCGAGAGATTTGTGGGAGGGAGAGGGCTTTGGGGAGGGGGGGAGGCATGGGAAGGGGGGGGGGGGGGTGGGAGAGGAATAAAACATATGGACACTGCCGGGACTTCCAGGAAAGAAGTTGGAATTTCAAACAAGGTGGATCTGGGGTGAATTAGTGGGGGTAGAAAAGATCAAGGTTTTGGATGGGGAAAGATAAGAGATGGTGGTGAATAGCTGTTTTAAAGACCTGGAGGGAGGAGTGGGATTGAAGGGAGTGTGGGAGTTTGTTCCAGAGGCGGGAGAAAAGAGGAATGAAAGAGTGAAGGTGAGCAGAGAGCCGAGATTTCGGCAGTTTAACCATCAGAGGGTTGATACATGCATGCTTGTTATATTGATACATGCATGCTTGTTATATTGATGCATGCATGCTTGTTATATTGATACATACATGATTGTTATATTGATATACATGCTTGTTTTATTGATACAAACACGCTTGTTATATTGATGTACACGCTTGTTATATTGATACCTACACGCTTGTTATATTGATGTACTCGCTTGTTATATTGATACATACATGCTTGTTATATTGATTTACATGCTTTTTATATTGATGTACATGCTTCTTATATTGATACATACATGCTTGTTATATTGATCTGCATGCTTGTTATATTGATACATACACGCTTGTTATATTGATACATACACACTTTGTTGTATTGATACATACCTGCTTGTCAAATTGATACAAACATGCTTGGTATTTTGATCTACATGCTTGTCATATTGATACATACACGCTTGTTATATTGATGTACACGCTTGTTATATTGATACCTACATGCTTGTTATATTGATGTACTCGCTTGTCATATTGATACATACACACTTGTTATATTGATACATACATGGTTGTTATATTGATGCATACATGCTTGTTATATTGATATACAGACTTGTTATATTGGTGTACACACTTGTTAAATTGACACATACATGCTTGTTATATTGATACATACACGCTTGTTTGATTGATTTTTCACGCTTGTTATATTGATACATTCTCACTTATTTTATTTATACATACACGCTTGTTATATTGCGACATACATGCTTGTTATATTGATACATACACGCTTGTTATATTTTTAGATACACACTTGTTATACAGCTTCATACACACTTGTTATATTGAGATACATGCTTGTTATATTGATACATACACACGTGTTATAGTGATACATACACACTTGTTATATTGCTACATTCACGCTTCCCATATTGCTACATACATGCTTGTTATATTGATATGTGCATGCTTGTTATATTGATACATGCATGCTTGTTATATTGATACATACACGCTTTTTATATTGATATACACACTTGTTAAATTGATACCTACACGCTTGTTATATTGATGTACTCGCTTGTTATATTGATACATACATGCTTGTTATATTGATATACACACTTGTTATATTGATACATACATGCTTGTTATATTGATACATACACGCTTTTTATATTGATAGACACACTTGTTAAATTGATACCTACACGCTTGTTATATTGATGTACTCGCTTGTTATATTGATACATACATGCTTGTTATATTGATATACACACTTGTTATATTGATACATACATGCTTGTTATATTGATATCCATGCTTGCTATATTGATGTACATGCTTGTTATATTGATACATACATGCTTGTTATATTGATCTACATGCTTGTTATATTGATACATACACACTTGTTATATTTATACATCCACACTTGTTATATTGATATATACATGCTTTTTGTATTGATCTACATGCTTGTTATATTGATTCATACACGCTTATTATATTGATACATATACGCTTGTTATATTGATACGTACATGCTTGTTATATCTATAAATGCACACTTGTTATATTTTGACATCCATGCTTGTTATATTGATATACACGCTTATTATATTGATACCTACAGTTCTACATGCTTCTTATATTGATGTACTTGCTTGTTGTATTGATGCATACATGCTTGTTATATTGATTTACATGCTTTTTATATTGATGTACACGCTTGTTATATTGACACATACATGCTTGTTATATTGATCTGCATGCTTGTTATATTGATACATACACGCTTGTTATATTGATACCTACAGTTCTACATGCTTCTTATATTGATGTACTCGCTTGTTATATTGATGCATACATGCTTGTTATATTGATTTACATGCTTTTTATATTGATGTACACGCTTGTTATATTGACACATACATGCTTGTTATATTGATCTGCATGCTTGTTATATTGATACATACCTGCTTGTTATATTGATACATACATGCTTGTTATTTTGATCTACATGCTTGTCATATTGATACATACACGCTTGTTATATTGATGTACATGCTTGTTATATTGATACCTACATGCTTGTTATATTGATGTACTTGCTTGTTATATTGATACATACACGCTTGTTATATTGATATACACGCTTGTTATATTGATATACACGCTTGTTATATTGATACATACATGGTTGTTATATTGATACATACATGGTTGTTATATTGATGCAAACATGCTTGTTATATTGGTGTACACACTTGTTATATTGATACATATACGCTTGTTATATTGACATACACGCTTGTTATATTGATACCTACATGCTTGTTGTATTGATGTACTCGCTTGTTATATTGATACATACACGCTTGTTTGATTGATTTTTCACGCTTTTCATATTGATACATACACGCTTGTTATATTGATACATACACGCTTTTTATATTGATACATACACACTTGTTATATTGATACATACACACTTGTTATATTGATTCATACACGCTTGTTATATTGATACATACACGCTTGTTATATTGATACATACATGCTTGTTATATTGATATACACGCTTGTTATGTTGATATATACAAGCTTGTTTTTATTGATACATACATTCTTGTTACATTGATATACACACTTGTTATATTGATACATACATGCTTGTTACATTGATATACACACTTGTTATATTGATACATACATGCTTGTTATATTGATACATACATGCTTATTATATTGATACATATACGCTTGTTATATTTATACATACACGCTTGTTATATTTATAAATGCACGCTTGTTTTATTTTTATTTACACGCTTGTTATATTGCTTCACACATGCTTGTTACATTGATATAAACGCTTGCTATATTGATACATACACACTTGTTATATTGCTACATACACGCTTGTTATATTGATACATACACGCTTGTTATATTTTTAGATACACCCTTGTTATACTGCTTCATACACACTTGTTATACTGCTTCATACACACTTGTCATATTGATATACACGCTTGTTTTATTGATACATACACACGTGTTATAATGATACATACTCACTTGTTATATTGCTACATTCACGCTTCCTATATTGGTGCATACACGCTTGTTCTTATGATACATGCATGTTTGTTATATTGATACATGCATGCTTGTTATATTGATACGATACATACACGCTTGTTATATTGACACACAAGCTTGTTATATTGATACAAACACGCTTGTTATATTGATGTACTCGCTTGTTATATTGATGCATACATGCTTGTAATATTGATTTGCATGCTTTTTATATTGATGTACATGCTTGTTATATTGATACATACATGCTTGTTATATTGATCTACATGCTTGTTATATTGATACATGCACGCTTGTTATATTGATACATACACACTTGTTGTCTTGACACATACATGCTTGTTATATTGATACATACATGCTTGTTATTTTGATCTACATGCTTGTCATATTGATACATATACGCTTGTGATATTGATGTACACGCTTGTTAAATTGATACCTACATGCTTGTTGTATTGATGTACTCGCTTGTTATATTGATACATACACGCTTGTTTGATTGATTTTTCACGCTTGTTATATTGATGCATACATGCTTGTTATATTGATGTACACGCTTGTTAGATTGATATAAACGCTTGTTAAATTGATACATACATGCTTGTTATATTGATATACACACTTGCTATATTGATACATACATGCATGCTTGTTATATTGATACGTCCATTCTTGTTATATTGATATACACGCTTGTTGTATTGATAGATTCTCGCTTGTTATATTGATACATACACGCTTTTTATATTGCTACATCCACACTTGTTTTTATTGCTACATACACGCTTGTTATATTGTTACATACACGCTTGTTATCTTGATATGCATGCTTGTTATATTGCCACATACACACTTGTTATATTGATACAAACACGCTTGTTATATTGATACATACACGCTTGTTATATTGATATATACACGCTTGTTATATTGATACATAGACACTTGTTATAATGATACATACATGTTTGTTATATTGATACATACACACTTGTTATATTGCTACATACACGCTTGTTATATTGATACATACACGCATGTTATATTGATACATACACGCTTGTTATATTGATACATACACGCTTCTTATATTGATATACACGCTTGTTATATTGATACATACATGCTTGTTATATTGATATACACGCTTGTTTCTTGATACATACATGCTTGTTATATTGATACATACATTGTTGTTATATTGATATACACGCTTGTTATATTGCTCCATATACGCTTTTTATATTGATACATACACGCTTGTTATATTGATACATACGGGCTTGTTATATTGCTACATACAGGCTTGTTATATTGCTACATACAGGCTTGTTATATTGCTACATGCAGGCTTGTTATATTGCTGGACACACTTGTTATATTGCCACATACACGCTTATTATGTTGCTACATACAGGCTTGTTATACAGCTCCATAATATGCTTGTTATATTGATATATACACGCTTGTTATATTGCTACATACATGCTCGTTATATTGATGTACACGCTTGTTATATTGCTTTCTGCACGCTTGTTATATTGATACATATACGCTTGTTATATTGATACAAACACACTTGGTATATTTATACATACAGGCTTGTTATATTGATACATACACGCTTGTTATATTGATACATACACACTTGTTATATTGATACATACACACTTCTTACATTGATACATGCACACTTCTTATATTGATACATACACGCTTGTTATATTGATACATACACGCTTGTTATATTGATATACACGCTTGTTATATTGATACATGCACGCTTGTTATATTGATACATACATGCTTGTTATATTGATACATACATGCTTGTTATATTGATACATACACGCTTGTTATATTGATACATACACACTTGTTATATTGATACGTACACGCTTGTTATATTGATACATACACGCTTGTTATATTGATACATACACGCTTGTTATATTGATATACACGCTTGTTATATTGATACATGCACGCTTGTTATATTGATACATACATGCTTGTTAAATTGATACATACACGCTTGTTATATTGATACATACACGCTTGTCATATTGCTACATGCACATTTGTTATATTGCTACATACACGGTTGTTATATTGATACATACACGCTTGTTATATTGATACTTACACACTTGTTATATTGATTCATACACGCTTGTCATATTGCTACATGCACATTTGTTATATTGCTACATACACGGTTGTTATATTGCTACATACACACTTGTTATATTGAGACATACACGCTTGTTATATTGATACATACACGCTTGTTATATTGCTACATACACACTTGTTATATTGATACATACACGCTTGTTATATTGCTACATACACACTTGTTATATTGATACATACACGCTTGTTATATTGATACTTACACACTTGTTATATTGATTCATACACACTTGTTATATTGATACATACACACTTGTTATATTGATATATACACACTTGTTATATTGATACATACACACTTGTTATATTGATACATACACACTTGTTATATTGATATATACACACTTGTTATATTGATACATACACACTTGTTATATTGATATATACACACTTGTTATATTGATATATACACGCTTGTTTTATTGATACATACACGCTCGTTATATTGAAATGTACACTTGTTGTATGAAGGAGGCTTGCCGATGAAGGAGGAATTAAATGATTCTCGTGTAAAATTCATTTGATTGTCATTCATCATTTTATTGTAAATGTGTTAATATGTGCAGCAAAATGTTTGGAAACTTGCAGAGAATTGTGAAAGTGTGAAATTATGTCACTGAAATTTCAGTGAGAAACTACAAGTGAGAAACTACATACTGGATGTCATGAAAGAGTGAAAATGTTATCCAAGTCACTGTGCCAGCTTACATGGAATGTTTCGCATTGTACAATCATATTTGTCGAAGTATTGTTCTGTCAATTCCTGTCGTTGGGGTTTGTGGCTGCGGTAATCGTCGTCTTCATGAACAATTCCTCTTGAAGAGCGCCATTTGGAACCTCAAAGTTTTGTTGTTAAGGACGGATTCTTTAGAGGGGAAGGGGAGAGGGGAAGGTGTGGATTCACCTGCAACACTGCACTATCAGGGCCTGCCAGGCCCTGGTGCCATAACAAACTAAAGTTAAAAAAAGATTGTGCTAATGTGATTTTAACTCTGCCAATATGTGCTAATGTGATGCTAATTAAGCCAGTCTGTGTTAACGTGATGATAATTGTGCAAATTTCTGCTAATTTGCTTCTAATTATGCTGATTAGTTTTCTATTGTAATGTTAATTGTGCTATTTTGTGCTAATTTGATGCTAAATTTTGCTAATTTTATGGTAAGATGTCCTATATTGATACAAATTATGCTAACTTGTGCTAATTTGAAGCTAATTGTGCTATTTTGTGCTAATTGTCCTCGCCAGAGGAGAGGGTATTGCATTTGTGTCTGTTTGTTTGTCTGTCTGTTTGTGCGTCCGCACTGAATAAATATGATTTTCTCTGCAACTGTTGGTCCGATTAACAGGAAATTTTCACCAGAGGTGCATCTCCACCTGTATAATTTTCTAATGAAAAGTATGACGTCATATGTCACGTGGTACGGGCGCCATCTTGGAAAAACTGAAAAACTTTGCATGTCTATATCTCCGAAAGCGCTGCATCGAAAAAAATTGAGACATGGCTCATTGTAAAGTACTCTCCATGGGGAATTGCATATGTTGATGATGATGTCATAGGTGCCTCCCATATGACGTCATAATTCGACAAGTACAGAACTTCATCCGATAAAGATGAAATTTGGTGAGCGTCATCTCGGACTAAATTGGTGGAGAAAAAAAAACTGTACAATACAATCGACATTATACAATACTAAAAGAAGAATAAAATGTTATGAGCCTGCATTCCCGAATTTCTAAAGTACACGTAAAGCAATGTACATATGAAGTAAAAACACGTAAATTAATGTACACGAGGATAAAACGCATAAAGTAAATCACACGAGGAGAAAACTTGTACAGTGATGTACACGAGGAGAAAACTCGTACGGGTATGTACACGAGGAGAAAACTCGTGCAGTCAAGTACACGAGGAGAAACACACGTACAGTAAATCACACGAGGAGAAAACTCTTAAAGTAATGTACACGAGGAGAAAACACGTACAGTAAATCGCACGAGGAGAAAACACGTAAGCTCAGAAATCATAAGAATAAAATGAACCTTACCTTTATTCAAAGGAATTGAAGTTCTATGAATCGAAGAGCAAAGGTGGCAAAACAACCAACGTGAAGTCAAGAAAAACTCACAAAGCACAAGATAACTGGAAGCTGCACTGATGAGAAGACGTCACAGATGACTCATGAACAGGATTCAGTGCGTGTTTAGAACATTCACAGGAACGAGTACTTTTGTCATACAAATGAGGGACACGAAAATAACGGCGATAACGTACCGGGCCTCGGAATCCTGTAGGGTGTGAATCAGGGGTAGTGTTGTAGCGGCTGCCGCTGGGGTTACACAATCGCCTTGCACCTATCAAGGACGCGGAGCGATCACCAGGCCGGGCTCGTCCAGGACGCCCGGGCAGGCCCGCGCTCGACTTGCCAGGCCTCGGTCGGGACGCCCGGGCAGGCTCGCCCTCGGCTTGCCAGGCCGCAGCCGGCCCGCGGGGCCACGCCCCCTGGCGCCAGGCCTGGGCAAACCCCCTGGCGGAATAGATATATATTGCCGACCGTAAAACGTTTTTCCCAGAGTGCCTGAGTGTTTGATTCTAATAAAGCAGCTCAGATGAATTCAAGCTTTTTGTCGCGTCCATTCTTTCGATCGACGTGGGAGCCACAGCTCCTTCATTGGTGACCTACCGACATGGACACGGCAGTCGCCCTTAAACTGCCTACCTTCTGGGAGGCTCACGCGGCGGTTTGGTTCGCACAAGCGGAGTCCCTGTTCGCCCTGCGGGGCATCACGGCGGACGACACCCGCTTCCACCACGTGGTCGCTGCGCTCGGTTCAGCCACCGCAGCCCGCGCCCTGAGCCTCCTCGAAAGCCCGCCAGCCGCGGACAAATACGGCGCGATTAAGAAGCTTCTCCTCGATGCTTTCGCCCTCCCAGCGGCGGAACGCGCACGGCGCCTGCTCGATTTGCCGGAGCTCGGCGACACGCGCCCTTCCGAGCGAATGGACTACATGCTTTCGCTGCTCGGCGAGCACTCTCCGGCATTCCTGTTCCGGGAGCTGTTCTTCCGCCAGCTGCCTAACCCGGTACGCCTCGCCCTGGCAAGCACGACGATCACAGATCCCCGGGCCCTTGCCAGAGAAGCCGACAAAATCTCCGCCGCGGGACAGCGCATCGCAGCGGCGACATGGGACCCGCCGCCGCCTGATGCACCATCCATGGCGCCCGAGCACCCGGCGCGTTCGACGGCCGAACTGCCGACGCAATTGGCGGCCGCTATACCGAGCCGACCACGTTCAGCACGACGTCCGAAGCCTCCACCCGACCAAGCGTGGTGTTCCTATCATGCCAGGTTCGGACAGAAGGCCCGGACATGCCGACCCCCGTGCACCTTCGGCGGGTCGGGAAACGGCCAGGCCGGCGTTCATTACCTGCCATGAGCGCCGGCCACAGTCACACGGGCAACTTACTGTTCATCACGGATAAAGCGTCCGGACGGCGCTTCCTGTGCGACACCGGCGCCCAAGTGAGCGTCATGCCCACCTCTGACCAGGACAGGCAATCCGCGGTTTGCGGCCCCTCCTTGGTTGCGGCCAACGGATCGACTATCCGCACCTTCGGCCCGCGCAACGTCACCCTCTGCTTCGGCGGCCAACGCTTCGCTTGGACGTTTGTAACCGCCAACGTGCCCATGGCTCTGCTCGGCGCTGACTTCCTCTGCGCACACGGACTGCTGGTGGACGTCCAACGGCGTCGTTTAATCAACGCTGAAACCTTCAGCTCCCTGGTATGCACATTGAGCAGCTCCGCGCCGACCGAGCTGGCATGCACCGTCCCGGCGGCGAACGAGTTTGCTCGCCTGCTCGCGGAGTTCCCGGCCCTCACGCGGCCGACGTTTTCGGCCGTCGCAGTACGGCATGGGATCGAGCACCACATACCAACCACGGGCCCGCCGGTCTACGCCAGGGCCCGCCGCCTCGACCCAGCCAAGCTTGCCGTTGCGAAGGCCGAATTCGACGCGTTGGAGCACCTCGGCATCGTGCGGCGCTCCGATAGCGCGTGGGCCTCGCCACTGCACATCGTGCCAAAGCCGGGGGGTGGATGGCACCCGTGTGGCGACTACCGCCGTCTTAATGACGCTACAACACCCGACAGGTACCCGATCCCGCATATCCAAGACTTCTCCGCCCGTCTGGCGGGACCGGTCATTTTTTCAAAAATTGATCTCATACGGGGATATCACCAGGTACCTGTCAGGGCGGCCGACGTCCCTAAAACGGCAGTCATCACGCCGTTCGGCTTATTCGAGTTCTTGCGGATGCCGTTTGGTCTCAAGAACGCGGCTCAGGCGTTCCAGCGCTTGATGGACGGCGTGCTGCGTGACCTGCCGTTCCTTTTCGTTTACCTGGACGACATCCTCGTCGCCAGCACGTCCCGGGCCGAGCACCTCCTCCACCTCCGAACACTGTTCGGGCGCCTCAGCGAGCACGGCCTCATCGTCAACCCGGCCAAATGCCACTTCGGCACGACGGCCGTTGATTTTTTGGGCCACCACATCACCAAGAACGGGGCTGTGCCGCTGCCAACCAAGGTCGAGGCCATCACCACTTTCCCGCGTCCCCGCACCATAAAGGCCCTGCAGGAATTCCTGGGAATGGTGAATTTTTATCACCGCTTCGTGCCCCGCGCTGCTCAACTCATGCGGCCCCTCTACGAAGCCCTCCGGGGCAAGCCGGCCAAGCACGACATCGCCTGGTCCGCAGCAATGGATGCGGCCTTCCAAAGCTCAAAGCGGGCCCTCGCCGACGCAACACTGCTCGCTCACCCGGTGCTCAACGCTCCCATCGCCCTCACCACGGATGCCTCCGACTACGCGGTGGGCGCCGTACATGAGCAATGGGTGAACGGGGTTTGGCAGCCACTCGCTTTTTTCAGCCGGCAGCTCCGGCCGAACGAGCTCAAATACAGCACGTTTGACCGGGAGCTCCTCGGTCTACACCTGGCCGTCCGCCATTTCCGCCACCTCCTGGAGGGCCGACCTTTCACGGCGTTCGTCGACCACAAGCCGTTGGTTTACGCCATGGCCAAGGTCACGGAGCCATGGTCGGCCCGCCAACAGCGCCACCTCTCCGCCGTGTCGGAGTTTACCACGGACATCCGGCACGTCGCCGGCAAAAACAACGCCGTAGCCGACTGTCTTTCCCGGGCCAGCGCGAACGCGGTCCACCTGGGCGTGGATTTTGCGCTCATGGCGGCGGACCAAACCACCGACACCACGGTGCAAGCCCTCCGGGCGGCGGACACGGGCCTCCGCCTGGCCGACATCCCCTGCGCGGACACTGTCCTGCTCTGCGACGTCTCCCAAGGCCGGCCTCGCCCCATCGTGCCCGTCACCTGGCAACGCCGCATCTTCGCCTCCCTCCACGGCCTTTCCCACCCGGGCCGGAAAGCTTCCCAGAAGCTGGTGTCGGCGCGTTTCGTCTGGCACGGCCTTCGTCGGGACGTCCGCGATTGGACCAGCGCCTGCACCGCCTGCCAACGGGCCAAGGTCCACCGACACACCCAGGCCCCGCTGGCACCTTTCACCGTGCCCGAACGACGTTTCGACCACGTCAACGTGGATCTGGTGGGCCCCCTTCCCCCATCACGAGGGTTCACACACCTGCTCACCATGGTGGACAGGACCACCAGGTGGCCGGAGGCCGTTCCCCTCGTCTCCACCACCACCGCCGACGTGGCGCAGGCCTTCATCGCCACCTGGGTCGCTCGCTTCGGCGCACCGGCGGACATCTCGTCAGACCGCGGACCACAGTTCACCTCCGAGCTGTGGGGCGCGGTCGCCCGCAACCTGGGGGTCACGCTCCACCGTACTACGGCCTACCACCCCCAAGCAAACGGGTTGTGCGAGCGATTCCACCGCTCCATGAAGGCCGCGCTCATGGCCGGCCTTCAAGACGGCGGTTGGGCCGACCGGCTGCCGTGGGTCCTTTTGGGCCTTCGCACGGCCCCCAAGGAGGACCTCCAGGCATCCACCGCCGAGCTGGTCTATGGCCAGGTGCTACGCGTCCCGGGCGAATTCGTGCCCGACGCTACCAGCCCCTGGTCCGCAGCTCGCCAGCGCTCGGACCTCCAGGAGGCCGCCCGACGGTTTGCCCCCGTGCCGACATCCCACCACGGTGACCCCCAGTCCTACGTCCCCCCAGCACTCCGCACCGCGGAGTATGTTTTTGTGCGTCACGACGCACATCGGCGGCCACTCCAGCCGCCGTACGACGGGCCCTTCCGGGTGCTGCGACGGGACGACAAGTCGTTCGTCATCGACATCGGCGGCAGGTCGGACCGGATTGCAGTGGACCGCCTCAAGCCGGCGCACGTGGACGTCGACCACCCACCACGGGTGGCCCTCCCGCCGCGGCGAGGCCGCCCCCCGTCCACGGTGCCCCCCACTCGACCGCCCACCACCTCACCGGACCCCCTCCCACGACCCACCAGGGGTCGCTTCGGCCGGGTCATCAGGACCCCCCTCAAGTTGACCCTGCCGGTGCAAGTCGATTCTGGGGGGACGTGTGTAGCGGCTGCCGCTGGGGTTACACAATCGCCTTGCACCTATCAAGGACGCGGAGCGATCACCAGGCCGGGCTCGTCCAGGACGCCCGGGCAGGCCCGCGCTCGACTTGCCAGGCCTCGGTCGGGACGCCCGGGCAGGCTCGCCCTCGGCTTGCCAGGCCGCAGCCGGCCCGCGGGGCCACGCCCCCTGGCGCCAGGCCTGGGCAAACCCCCTGGCGGAATAGATATATATTGCCGACCGTAAAACGTTTTTCCCAGAGTGCCTGAGTGTTTGATTCTAATAAAGCAGCTCAGATGAATTCAAGCTTTTTGTCGCGTCCATTCTTTCGATCGACGTGGGAGCCACAGCTCCTTCAGTGTTATGAATTAAACTTTTTTCTTGAAACCGAACGATTTGTTTTTTTCATAGACAACACATGAATATGTGTCACCACTTTATAGGAGCTTCGAGGAAAGGTCATGCAGATCAACGTTTTCATAATACATTTATTCCAAAACAAAAAGCTGCAGGGCCTCCCAGGCCCATAGAGTGCATTGTAGGGTTAAAATCATGTGTTCATTACATGTTCTTGATTTTGGCGTCTTATGTCTCATCTGATTGGTTGCCTGACATAGCTTTAGCTGAGGATTTCCTCAGGGATGTTTGTGCAGCAGCACTTAAGGAAATTCTTAGCGAAAGAAAACCTTCAGGGAAATCTTTCCTTAATCCATGAAGCGTGTCGAGCCACAATCTGCTCGATACTGTATGCAAATGAATTTAAACTGACGTCACCCCCAAACAACGAACCATGACCTTTCTTCCAATGTTTAATACCAGGGTGAGTTATGAAAGGTTGCTTCTAATTGGTGGAGAAAACCCGATGATGTGGAGAGGGGAGGCTCCCTTAACTTTAACCCTCTGGAGTCTACTATTAAACTGGTAATTGCGTGGTAAATTTGAATGCGGTTAGAGCCGATAAATTCGGCTTGCAAACATTTTGGCGCATGCGTGTAGCCGATAGAATCGGCTTGTAGACTCCAGAGGGTTAAGGAAGGAGTTAAGGAAAAACTTAAGTATATTCGTAGATGCAACCATCCTCAACTTAATGATGTCCTGAAGGAAATCCTCAAATTTGTTCTTCAGGATGATTTATGCAATCGGGCCTCGGTCATTGCATGTCGGTACCCTGCAAAAAATAATCCCTGCTTGTACTCAGGGAGTGAAAGCTGAATAATAGGTTAAATTTAAGGGGTAAGGGGCGAGAGGAGATTAGGGGAGAAGATGCACAAGAATGCAAGAGGTTGTGTTCCCTATAATTACAGTTATATATGAATGAATGAATGATCGTTTTAAGGCCATTTTCCCCGCTAGAGCAGGGGTTAGCCTTGCGGGCCCCATGACAATCATGGTTCCCTGTTTGAGGCAATGTTTTTTTTTATGGCCGGATGCCCTTCCTGGCGCCAACCCTTGGTCGCCTCTTACAATGTGCAGGGATACGGTGTACCTATTCTAAGCTGGGGTACACACCGGGATCATTCATCCCAGCAAGCTGGTACTCAATTTGCCGACCTCGGAAGAATGACAGGCTGAGTCAACCCCCCTGGTGTTAATTTAGCGATCGACCGGGATTCGAACCCAGGATCCTAGGAATCCCAAGCCGGCTACCTAACCACTAAGCCAACACCAGGCTTATATACACGACAGTTATATACATGGTGGAATATCTCCCTATTTGGTCATTTGTGTCCTCAGGGTCTTTTGGGTCCTCTGGATCTTTGGGATCCTCGGGTCTTTTCGGACATCTGGGTCTTTCGGGTAATTTGGGTCTTTGGAGTCCACTGTGCCCTCGGGGTTTTTAAGGATCTTTTTGGTGTTTCGGATTGACATCCTACAGATGTAAATGAACACTCGGTTTACTCTGCGCAGTTTGCACGTCACGTTCAGCGAATTCACCTCCCTACGCCGTGTATTTATTGTAAGTAAAAAAAAACAACCGCTTCCGTACACCGACCTTGAGGCTCGGTTTGCAAGTCACCGTCTACAATTCCAATGTAAGAGACATAATTACTCTTCTTTTTGGTCTTTAGAGTCCTAAGGGTCTTTTGGGTCCTCTGGTTAATTTGGGTATTTTGGGTGCTCAAGCTCTTTTGCATCATTGGGATCTTCTGGTTCATTTGGGTCTTTGGGTCTTTTAGGTCATTTGAGTCCTTTGGGTCCTCTGCCTATTTGGGGTCCTCAGGTCTTTTCAGTCATCTATGTATTTTGGGTCTTTGGGGTAATTTGGGTCTTTGGGTTCCACTGGGTCCTCGGGGTCTTTAAGGGTCTGTTTGGTGTTTTGGATTGTTTGGTTCTGTGGGGTCGTTAAGGGTCTTTGGGGTATTTTTGGTTTTCAGGGACTTTTTGGTCTTCTGGGTCTTTTCAAATTTTTTTTGGTCTTTGGGAATTTTGGGTCTTTGGGGTCTTCGTGGTATTTTGGGTTTTTGGGTCTTTTGCATCTTTGGGGTCTTTTCGGTCTTCTGGGTCATTAAAGGGTCTTTGAGATATTTTGGGTCCTTGAGGTATTTAAGGGTCTTCTGTGTCTTTTGGATCTTTGGGGAATTTTTAGTCTTTAGGGTCTTTTGGGTCTTCTAGGTATTTAAGGGTCTTTGGGGTCTTTGTATCTTCAGGGTCTTTTGGGTCTTTGGGGTCTTGGTGGTATTTTGGGTATTTAAGGGTCTTGGGGTATTTTCAGTGTTTTGGGTCTTCGGGGTCTTTATGGGTTTTTAAGGGTGTGGTATCTTTTCAGTGTTTTGGGTCTTCAGTGTCTCTATGGGTCTTTGGGGAATTTGGGGTCTTGAGTGCCTTTTGGGTTTTTGTTGTCTTTTGGGTCTTTAAAGGTCTTGCGGTCTTTGAGGTATTTTGGGTCTTCTGGGTCTTCTGGATATTTAAGGATCTTTGGGGTATTTTGGGTATTTTGGGTCTTCTGGATATTTAACGCTCTTTGGGGTTTTTGGGGTCTTCAGGGTATTTTTGGTGTTCATGGTCTTTTGGGTATTTCAGGGACTTTGGGGGTCCTTTGCATCTTTGTGGTCTTTTGGGTCTTTAAGGGTATTTGGTGTGTTTTGGGTCTTTGGGGTCTTTAAGGGTCTTGGGGTCTTTTGGGTCTTTTGGGTCTTCGGGGTTTTTATGGGTCTTTGGGGAATTTAGGGTCTGCAGTGTCTTTTGGGTTTGTGGTATTTTGGGTATGTAAGAGTCTTCTGTGTATTTTGGGTGCTTTAGGTCAATTGGGTTTTCAATGACTTTTCTGTATTTTGGGCCTTTGGGGACTTCTGGGTCTTCATGGTCTTTTGTGTCTTAAACAGTCTTCAGGGTATTTTGGGTCTTTGGGTATTTTGGGTGTTTAGGGTCTATTTGGTCTTCGGGGTCTTCTGGGTCCTTGAGGTCCAAGGGTATTTTGGGTCTTTGGGTCTTACCAAAATTTTGGGTATTCGGGGTCCATTGGGTTTTTCGGGTCTTTTCAGAGTTTTATGTCTTTGGGGTCTTTTGGGTATTCAGCATAGTTTGGGTCTTTAGGGTATTTTGGGTGTTTGGGCTCCATTGGGTCTTTTTGGTCTTTTGGGTCTTTGGTGTATTTTGGATCTTCAGAGTCCTTGGGGTCTTCTGAGTCATTAGGGTCTTTTGGGTCCTCTTTGTCATTTGGCTCCTTGGGGTTGTTTGGGTCTTTTGGATCCTCGGGGTCTTTTGGGGTCTTCAGGGTCTTTTGACTCTTTGGGGTCCATTGGGTCTTTAGGGTCTTTTCAGTCTTTTGGGTCTTTGTGGTCCTTTGGGTCTTTGGGGTATTTTGGGTCTTTGGGGTATTTTGGGTCCTCTGTCATTTGGGTCCTTGTTGTTGTTTGGGTGTTTTGGGTCTTTGGGTATTTTGAGTGTTTGGGGTCCATTGGGTCCTTGGGGTCTTCTGGGTCCTTGATGTATTTTGTGTCCTCAGAGTCTTTTAGGTCTTTTAACCGATGGACACACAGTCATGTTCAAAGATTTCCCCTTAACCAACCCCCCCCCCCTACTCAAAACCCCCCTAAAGCACTTCTCAAAGCATTTAAAACCTAGTTATGAAGGGACACACACACACACACACACACACACACACACACACACACACACACACACACACACACACACACACACACACACACACACACACACTGTTTTATATGGTAGATAATGTCCAGGCTGATGGAAGAGTGAGTTAGAATCTCGGCGATAGAACTTTTGAGATGAGCTTCGTATTGATTGATAAAACTTACCTTATTACCCTGCACTCATGAAGCGAAAGCCGAGGTTAAGCATTATCTGCGTACGTATGCCTTGTGCCGTATGCTGTTTCTGCATTTTTAAAATTTCATTTCCTCGGCAACCGTTGGTCCGATTGACACGAAATTTTCAGCCTCCTCCTGTAGAATATTTTAATGATTATTATGACGTCATAGGTCACGTTGTACAGGCGCCATTTTGGAAAAAATTCGCACCTCGATATCTCTAAAACCACTCCATGGAAAAAATTGAGACCTGGCTCATTGTCAACTACTTTCCATGGGGAATGATATGTTAATGATGATGTCATCGGTGCCTTTGTTATGACGTCATAATTCGACAAAATACAACACTTATCCATCCGATCATTATTTTAAAAATTTCAGCAACTGTTGGTCTGATGGACACGAAATGTTCACCATAGGAGCGCCTCCTCCTTTATAATATTTGAATGATAACCATGACATCATAGGTAATGTGTCACAGGCACCATCTTGTAAAAACTGTAAAATGTTTCATCTCTATATCTCCAAAACCGCTGCATGGAAAATATGGAAACATGGCTCATTGTAAAGAACTCCATATGGGGAATAGGTGTTGTTAACGATGACGTAATTGGTGCCATAATTATGCGTCATAATTCGACAGGGACAACGCTTAGTCTGATCAGTTTGAAATGTATTGAGCATGATCTATGCAACAATTATATTAGAGAATATAAATTTATGATGTAATCGCTCACGTGGTCTGGCAGCCATATTGGATCAAAGAAAAACAAGACCAAATGTCCAACAGCGGCGTGGCCAGGCTTGTAAAATATAAACCACAAACACACATGAATAGCTTTTTATACACTCGCTAATGCTGTTTATAACATTAAACAAATAAATTTTGAGGAATCCAGACATCCACGAGGTAAGTTTTACTTGCAGAACTGAGCGAAGATCTACTGTAATCATATAGTTTCTTGGCATGGGTTATGAACACGCCACTATTATGACCCACTGCTAATATGACGCATATACCCGTATCATCCATGCACCCTTTTATGTCACATAGTTTCTCGTCATGGGTTATGAACTTAATACATTTAATTATTCATTCATATAATATCATAGATCAAATATATGAAGTTTCAGATTTTCCGGATGAATATTATTTCAATTCAACCAATAATGGCTGGAATACCACTTCAATGATGATGTCATCATTATCACCCTTTACACCCCATGGTCAGTGGATAATATTTGCAAAGTTAATTTTTTTAATTGAGTGCTTTCAGAGAAAATGATCTCCAATTTTTTTCCCCTTTAATCCAATATGGCTGCCATACCATGTGACCTATGACATCAAAGTCATCAGTAAAATATTATCCATGGGGAGTCACTCCTATGTTTAAAGTTTTACATCAATCGGACAAGCGGTTACAGACAACCATTTTTAAAGTAAAAATATATAGACACAGACACATAGACAGACACAAGAACACACACACACACACACACACACACACACACACACACACACACACACACACACACACACACACACTGTAATAGTCTCGCATCCCACTCAGGGGCGAGATTATTGAGGAGATACCTATAATATATCGAAAAAGATATGAAATTCAATGGCAATCAAAACGAGTGTTACGAGAGTGAAGGTTACCTTCTTTCCAAGTGACTGCTCACAATGAATCAGCAGAATTTCATTTTTACTTAGAAGTAAGAAAGAAATGAATTGCAACTGTATTAATGAAGCATCAGACATTTTCAATGAACTGCATAAAGAAAACTAATTTAATAACATCACCACAGGAATCTTTATCCTAAGTCATAAGAGAACCGTAATCTGTAGCTTTGGACGAGTGATCATTGCGTTTCATTCCCATATCTGCCACGACTTGATCTCTCAAATTAATATGATGCAGTACTACTGACAATGGAGGCATGCAGTATGATGGAGAAGGACAGACAGTTTCGTATTAATACCAGAAGAGCTAGAGACAAAACAATCGAAATCTATGATTTATCTTGGAGCATATATTATTGCTCAGATATCTTCCAAATTTGCTTGTCTTATGAGGAGACATAAACCAAACAAAATTGCCATAGATATTCTAGATATAAAAAAAAAAAATCATCATCATCATCAATTGGGTCGATCTCGATCGGACATACAAAGGTTCATATAAAGGGGACCCAATTTGAGTCATACACCTGCATGAAGAAGTAAATGTATTTTATTTGCCAGATGTAGGGCGCCCCTTTATATGAACTTTTCTGGAGCATGCCATGGTCCCTCCTAAGAACACAAGGGTAGACCAGCATGCACACTCTATTTTTTTTAAATGTCCCTTCTTTTCTATAGTTTGGCATTTTCTACAAGCTATGGAATGTTCCTTCTTTTATATTGTTTGGCATTTTCTACAAGCCATGGAATGCCCCTTCTTCTCTATTGTTTGGCATTTTCTACAAGCCATGGATTGTCCCTTCTTTTCTATTGTTTGGCATTTTCTACAAGCTATGGAATGCCCCTTCTTTTCTATTGTTTGGCATTTTCTACAAGCCATGGAATGCCCCTTTTTTTTATTGTTTGGCATTTTCTACAAGCCATGGAATGTCCCTTCTTTTCTATTGTTTGGCATTTTCTACAAGCTATGGAATGTCCCTTCTTCTCTATTGTTTGGCATTTTCTACAAGCTATGGAATGCCCCTTCTTCTCTATTGCTTGGCATTTTCTACAAGCTATGGAATGTCCCTTCTTCTCTATTGTTTGGTATTTTCTACAAGCTATGGAATGCCCCTTCTTTTATATTGTTTGGCATTTTTTACAAGGTATGGAATATCCCTTCTTTTCTATTGTTTGGCATTTTCTACAAGCCATGGAATATCCCTTCTTCTCTATTGTTTGGCATTTTTTACAAGGTATGGAATATTCCTTCTTTTCTATTGTTTGGCATTTTCTACAAGCTATGGAATGTCCCTTCTTTTCTATTGTTTGGCATTTTCTACAAGCCATGGAATGCCCCTTCTTCTCTATTGGTTGGCATTTTCTACAAGCCATGGAATGCCCCTTCTTTTCTATTGTTTGGCATTTTCTACAAGCTATGGAATGCCCCTTCTTCTCTATTGTTTGGCATTTTCTACAAGCTAGGGAATGCCCCTTCTTTTCTATTGGTTGGCATTTTTTACAAGGTATGGAATATTCCTTCTTTTCTATTGTTTGTCATTTTCTCCAAGCTATGGAATGCCCCTTCTTCTCTATTGGTTGGCATTTTCTACAAGCCATGGAATGCCCCTTCTTTTCTATTGTTTGGCATTTTCTACAAGCTATGGAATGCCCCTTCTTCTCTATTGTTTGGCATTTTCTACAAGCTAGGGAATGCCCCTTCTTTTCTATTGTTTGGCATTTTTTACAAGGTCTGGAATATTCCTTCTTTTCTATCGTTTGGCATTTTCTACAAGGTATGGAATGTTCCTCTTTTTCTATTGTTTGGCATTTTCTACAAGCTATGGAATGCCCCTTCTCTATTGTTTGGCATTTTCTACAAGCTATGGAATGCCCCTTCTTCTCTATTGTTTGGCATTTTCTACAAGCTATGGAATGCCTCTTCTTCTCTATTGTTTGGCATTTTCTACAAGCTATGGAATTCCCCTTCCTCTCTATTGTTTTGCATTTTCTACAAGCTATGGAATGCCTCTTCTTCTCTATTGTTTGGCATTTTCTACAAGCTATGGAATGTCCCTTCTTTTCTATTGTTTGGCATTTTCTACAAGCTATGGAATGCCCCTTCCTCTCTATTGTATGGCATTTTCTACAAGCTATGGAATGCCTCTTCTTCTCTATTGTTTGGCATTTTCTACAAGCTATGGAATGCCCCTTCCTCTCTATTGTTTTGCATTTTCTACAAGGTATGGAATGTCCCTTCTTCTCTATTGTTTGGCATTTTCTACAAGCTATGGAATGCCCCTTCCTCTCTATTGTTTGTCATTTTTTACAAGGTATGGAATGTCCCTTCTTCTCTATTGTTTGGCATTTTCTACAAGCTATGGAATGCCCCTTCTTCTCTATTGGTTGGCATTTTCTACAAGGTATGGAATGCCCCTTCTTCGCTATTGTTGTGGCATTTTCTACAAGCTATGGAATGCCCCTTCTTCTCTATTGTTTGGCATTTTCTACAAGGTATGGAATGCCCCTTCTTCGCTATTGTTGTGGCATTTTCTACAAGCTATGGAATGCCCCTTCCTCTCTATTGTTTTGCATTTTCTACAAGGTATGGAATGTCCCTTCTTTTCTATTGTTTGGCATTTTCTACAAGGTATGGAATGTCCCTTCTTTTCTATTGTTTGTCATTTTTCACAAGGCATGGAATGTCCCTTCTTCTCTATTGTTTGGCATTTTCTACAAGCTATGGAATGCCCCTTCTTCTCTATTGTTTGGCATTTTCTACAAAGCATGGAATGCCCCTTATTTTCTACACGCCATGGAATGCCCCTTATTTTCTACAAGCTTTGGAATGTCCCTTCTTTTCTATTGTTTGTCATTTTTTACAAGGCATGGAATGTCCCTTCTTCTCTATTGTTTGGCATTTTCTACAAGGTGTGGGAATGCCCCTTCTTCGCTATTGTTGTGGCATTTTCTACAAGATATGGAATGCCCCTTCTTCTCTATTGTTTGGCATTTTCTACAAACCATGGAATGCCCCTTATTTTCTACACGCCATGGAATGCCCCTTATTTTCTACAAGCCATGGAATGCCCCTTATTTTCTACACGCCATGGAATGCCCCTTATTTTCTACAAGCCATGGAATGTCCCTTATTTTCTATTGTTTGGCATTTTCTACAAGCCATGGAATGCCCCTTATTTTCTACAAGCTTTGGAATGTCCCTTCTTTTCTATTGTTTGGCATGTTCTACAAGCCATGGAATGTCCCTTATTTTCTATTGTTTGGCATTTTCTACAAGCTATGGAATTCCCCTGCTTCTCTATTGTTTGGCATTTTCTAACAGCCATGGAATGCCCCTTATTTTCTACACACCATGGAATGTACCTTATTTTCTACAAGCCATGGAATGTCCCTTATTTTCTATTGTTTGGCATTTTCTACATGCCATGGAATGCCCCTTGTTTTCTACAAGCTATGGAATGTCCCTTCTTCTCTATTGTTTGGCATTTTCTACAAACCATGGAATGCCCCTTATTTTCTACAAGCCATGGAATGCCCCTTATTTTCTACACGCCATGGAATGCCCCTTATTTTCTACACGCCATGGAATGCCCCTTATTTTCTGCAAGCTATGGAATGCCCCTTCTTTTCTATTGTTTGCCATGTTCTACAAGCTATGGAATGCCCCTTCTTCTCTATTGTTTTGCATTTTCTACAAGCTATGGAATGCCCCTTCTTTTCTATTGTTTGGCATTTTCTACACGCCATGGAATGCCCCTTGTTTTCTACACGCCATGGAATGCCCCTTCTTTTCTATTGTTCTCCATGTTCTACAAGCTATGGAATGTCCCTTCTTTTCTATTGTTTTGCATTTTCTACAAGCTATGGAATGCCCCTTCTTCTCTATTGTTTTGCATTTTTTACAAGCTATGGAATACCCCTTCTTCTCTATTGTTTGGCATATTTTACAAGTTATGGAATGTACCTTCTTTTCTATTGTTTGGAATTTTTTACAAGCTATGGAATGCCCCTCTTCTCTATTGTTTGGAATTTTCTACAAGGTATGGAATGCCCCTTCTTCTGTATTGTTTGGCATTTTCTACAAGCTATGGAATGTCCCTTCTTTTCTATTGTTTGGCATTTTCTACAAGGTATGGAATCTCCATTCTTTTCTATTGTTTCGCATTTTCTACAAGATATGGAATCTCCCTTCTTTTCTATTGTTTGGCATTTTCTACAAGGTATGGAATATCCCTTCTTTTATATTGTTTGGTATTTTCTACAAGGTATGGAATGTTCCTTCTTTTCTATTGTTTGGCATTTTCTACAAGCTATGGAATGCCCCTTCTTCTCTATTGTTTGGCATTTTCTACAAGGTATGGAATGTCCCTTCTTTTCTATTGTTTGGCATTTTCTACAAGGTATGGAATGTCCCTTGTTTTCTACACGCCATGGAATGCCCCTTCTTTTCTATTGTTCTCCATGTTCTACAAGCTATGGAATGTCCCTTCTTTTCTATTGTTTTGCATTTTCTACAAGCTATGGAATGCCCCTTCTTCTCTATTGTTTTGCATTTTTTACAAGCTATGGAATACCCCTTCTTCTCTATTGTTTGGCATATTTTACAAGTTATGGAATGTACCTTCTTTTCTATTGTTTGGAATTTTTTACAAGCTATGGAATGCCCCTCTTCTCTATTGTTTGGAATTTTCTACAAGGTATGGAATGCCCCTTCTTCTGTATTGTTTGGCATTTTCTACAAGCTATGGAATGTCCCTTCTTTTCTATTGTTTGGCATTTTCTACAAGGTATGGAATCTCCATTCTTTTCTATTGTTTCGCATTTTCTACAAGATATGGAATCTCCCTTCTTTTCTATTGTTTGGCATTTTCTACAAGGTATGGAATATCCCTTCTTTTATATTGTTTGGTATTTTCTACAAGGTATGGAATGTTCCTTCTTTTCTATTGTTTGGCATTTTCTACAAGCTATGGAATGCCCCTTCTTCTCTATTGTTTGGCATTTTCTACAAGGTATGGAATGTCCCTTCTTTTCTATTGTTTGGCATTTTCTACAAGGTATGGAATGTCCCTTCTTTTCTATTGTTTGGCATTTTCTGCAAGCTATGGAATGTCCCTTCTCTTCTATACTTTGCCACATGGCACATATCATATATAAAGGGGCCTTTTCTATGCCCCTGGCATTTTTCCCAGGAATGATCATGATGCTGGGAATCCAGATTAACGCAATCCCATATACCACATGTGTTTGTCCATTGTCTACTTGTCCACTTGTGTCCTTGTGTCCCTGTAAGCCGCAGTGTTGAAAGGAAGAAAGCATCGGACGTATTTTGGAGTGTATGTAATTCATAGTATCCTTAGAAAAGGATACAAGAAAAGGAAAAGGATCATAGTATCTGAACCCCAGAACATATTGAAAATCGCCCATTTTCGAAAGGCACCTTCCTCTACTCAACCCCAACACACACTGCAAACATGGATTTAATCGGACAAGCCATTCTGCTCGAAATTGATGGAAACCAATTTCAAGATGGCTACCGTGGCGGCCAGATTGAAAATCGCAGCATGCCCATTTTCGAAAGGAACCTTCCTCTATTCAACCCCAACACCCACTGCAAAAATGAATTTAATCGGACAAGTCGTTCTGCTCGAAATTGACGGAAATCAATTTCAAGATGGCTGCCGTGGCGGCCATATTGAAAATCGCAGCGCACCCATTTTCGAAAGGAACCTTCCGCTACTCAACCCCAATACACTCTGCAAAAATGGATTTAATCGGACAAGTCGTTCTCCTTGAAATTGACGGAAACCAATTTCAAGATGGCTGCCGTGGCGGCCATATTGAAAATTGCAGCGCGCCCATTTTCGAAAGGAACCTTCCTCTACTCAACCCCAACACACACTGCAAATATGGATTTAATCGGACAAGCCGTTCTCCTTGAAATTGACGGAAACCAATTTCAAGATGGCTACCGTGGCGGCCATATTGAAAATCACAGCGCACCCATTTTCGAAAGGAACCTTCCTCTACTCAGCCCCAACACACACTGAAAAAATTGATTTAATCGGACAAGCCGTTCTCCTTGAAATTGACAGAAACCAAAAGTTGATGGACGCCCTGACGCCCGCCCGTCTACCCGGACGACATCCCTGACGACAATACCCCTTTTAGCCCATTGGGCTGAGGGATGAAAAGCATTACAAATGCAGAATGATGTCAACGTGGCGATGCCAAAAATAATGCAAACGAGGTAGGGATGATAACATGAAAACATGCAGGTCCCATCCTGACATCCTGTTTTTGACTTATTGGTTTGCGTGTTTAGCAATCTGATTGATCTGATTGGTTTGCAGGAGTCATAAGTGCATGTCACATATGCCGGGTTGGTTGTTGTCTAATCAGCAATGCTAGTAATTGGTTTGCTGTCATGTGCAGTCTGACCACGTGCAGGCTTTTATAAGGAACAGCATGTACAAGGTGTTTCAAAAGTCCCGAAACATAGGGATATTTATTTTACAATTTCATTATTATAATTGTACAATTTGTGAGGTACTGACATGCATACACATATCAATTCTTGGATGAAGGTTTCTTTGAACGTTTCTGAACATCGACCGCCGTTTTTGACGCATTAATTTGTTTCGAATTTCATTCTTTGGATTTCCAATGGTAATGGCCTCATGAGATAAACCACTCGTCACAAAATCCGGTAACAGGCCAATTGGGAAATACACACTTAAAGCACTCTTAAAAGATGCGCCGCGTGATTGGGAAACACACATGTAATGCGCTAATTAAAAAATTAACTCAACACCTCTTATTCATGTCATCCTCCATGCATTTATATCAGAACAAGCTGATTCATCACACGGTCATGGATTGCTGAACCCCAGTATGTAGCCATTCAAAAATTACGTAACGCTATTTTAGCCCATCGGGCAGAGCCGTTGAGAACAGTGTTTGTCCATCTGTATCTATGTCCCCTCAAACGTATACCAATCAGAGCTGAGCATCTAGTCACATGGCAGGGTGATGTGATTACGTCTGATGTCATTACAGGTGTCCTGCGGCTGACTCTCCACGCACCGCCATTTTGATTTATATGTCGTTCATGCTGAACATTTCGTCGAACCTGTCATATATCACAATCGCCATGCTCTACCTGTACGTTTTTCATTCAGTGTGAAACACAAACAAACCGATTGTTAAAATGACCATCAAATATCGAAAGCATCGGCGGTACAGCTCTTCCAACAAGACAGTACGTATAGGCCTTAGACGTTATGACTCACCGTTCGCTTCAGACAAATTAAACCCAGGTTTCTTAATACAGTGGTATCATTTCAGTAGAATCGTTTTCGTAGTAAAATAATATAGTAAATATAACCATAACACTTTAATCCCAATGTCGTGAATGGAAAGTTGATGGATTGAAGCGGTGTAAAAGCGGAAGTAAGGAATTCACCTCGGTTTTTTCACTACAAACGGTTTGGTGGCTTCGTTAACGGTTTTGAATGGAGTGCTTGCTCGAATGCTTAAACCACTTGGCGATCCCTCCACAAGAAACTTGATAAATGAACACACACCCAATGTTCTTGAGACCCGACCATAGATTGACTATAATCTATATACCCCAAAGAGGAATGATTCTTCTTGCCACTCCCTTAGTGAGCGGGTGTACTAGTTTGTAAAATAGTGATCACATGGCTTCATGAAGAAGAATCTGCAAAGAGCTTCTGTGTCAAGTCATCTAATTTTCTACACAACGTCAAGGCTTATAGAAGAGGTTGGTTCAGGTTTGAACCCGATCCAACTGGCATGCTGCCATATACATTTGTAATGCTAAAGCCAGACTACATGTTTTCCTATAGCTGGCAGCTGCATGACCTGATCTCTAACCACAAGTAATTATTCTGTGATAGCTGCAAAGCGTTGCTAAAGTAATTTGTAATTTATTGAAATCAGCTAAAGCTTTATTTGATATCTAGATAGCGGTAAGATATGAGCTAAGATTTTTACAGAGTGACATTTGATGTACTTTTCCCAACACAATTTAGAGTGCATATTGATTTTGATACCCTCAAAGAACATGTCTCTTTACTCCATTTATTGTAGTATTTGGAATGATTTTGGAGGTGTTTCAACAGTCAGGTTTGTTTGAGAGCTAAGGGTGCTGTGCTGTCTTCGTATCTGCAAAAGATCAAGCTAGATTTATTTTTCTGTTCGCAATTTAATATCATGGGTGAAAAGATGGCGGGATGGGACTTTGCATATTTCCATGATACCGTCCCTACCTAGTTTGCATCCTCTTTGGCATTGCAATCCCTACTTCGATCCTTTTGCATAAAAAAATGAATTTTGACACCGCTCCTTTCCTATGCCATATACAGGCGCTGCATGACGTCATCGCAGGGCCCCGAAGGGGGCCCGGCGATGACATGCGCTGAAAGGGAGTACTCGGTTTTCATTCCGGTTTCTTTCTTTCTGGTTTCCTTGTTTTCTTCTTTTCTTGTTTTCCTGTTTGGCCAGGCAATATCTCAGCCATCCTTTGAGTTTGGAAGCTGACATTTTGGCACAATAGTGAGCACGTGCTTTGGCAAAAACGGTATTTTTTGTTTTTTGATTAATCAATATGATTTATAAATTACTTTTTATCATCGATTAAATAAGTACTTATTTATTTCCTTTCTCATCTGAGCAATATCTCAGGCACCTTTTGAGTTAGGAAGCTGATATTTGGACATGACAGTGACCAAGTGATGTGGCTCTAAAGGATATTTTTGATTTATTGATTAATCAATTAATCTATTTTGTATTTACTGATTAATCAATTCGTGTTTATTTTATTGATTAATGACTTATTTTATTTCATTTTCAAAAAGTTACAGCTTCGGATGAAACACTGGTGGTTGAAGTATACAAATAGCCATTTCATTAGGAAATTATTTTACGATTACTGTTTATTGATTTTAATTGTGCAATTAATAAATCAATGATTGTACACACCTACCTCCCAATAGCGTCTCTATGTGCTGCAGGGCGGTATCGTCGAAGATGCCCCAGCAATGCTGCACACATAATTTTAGTTATTTATTTGACATTGGGGCAGTGTACTTTGAAATGTATCTGTACTTGTTACTTGCAAAATCGAAGATTTTTCAAGTATATTGGTCGGTTGCGTTTGTGGTTCTGTCTGTCTGTTTGTCTGTAATAATAATAATAATAATTCATTTATTTTGTATAGCGCTTTTCCAGAAGCCCAAAGGCGCTTTGACAGAGTGGAAAACATAATGCATAACAATACATGAAAACAACAATTGCAAAAAGACAAGAATCAATAGGGAAATATTTAAAGCAAAAGGAGGGAGAAGGAGAAGAGATAGTCAGGGGTTAAATGCTGTGGGTTGAATGTTGAATGCAGTGTTGAATAGGTGGGTCTTTAGTGATGTTTTGAATGTGGTGAGTGAGGAGGAGTCTCTGATGGTGTGAGGTAGTGAGTTCCAGAGGGTGGGAGCAGCGATGGAGAAGGCCCTGTCCCCCCAGGATCTGAATTTGGTCCGGATGGGGGGGGGGGGGGTCAGGAGGTTGGTACCAGCAGAGCGGAGGTTGCGGGTGGGAGTGTGTCTGGAGAGGTCAGCCAGGTAGGATGAGGCCAGGTTATGGAGGGCTGTTTGTCTGTCTGTTTGTCACCGGCCTACAGGTCACAATTCAAAACCGATCGTCACAAAACTTCACCAAGTTGTATAGGTCGTCCCAATTGAGAAGCCTATTGATTTTGAGGTCAAAGGTCAAAGGTCATCTGGGGGTCAAATTTATAAAATCGCCATTTAAAATCCGATTGACTTGAAAATTGAATAGCATTTGTATATTGAGTCACTAAATTGGGAAACCAACTATTTTTTAGGTAAAAAGGTAAAAGGTCAACCGAAGTTCAAACTTCCAAAATCATAAATTTTCATCTGAAAAACCATCAATTTTCATCTGATTGACTTGGAAATTGAACAGCATTTGCACATTGTGTCACTAAATAGGAAAACCAACTATTTTTGAGGTCAAAAGGTCAAAGGTCATCTCTAGGTCAAACTTCCAAAATCATCAATTTTCATCGGAAAAATCGTAACTTTTCTTCCTATTGACCCGAGCTTTGATCAAGATTGTCAATTTTAATCTTGATGAAATGGACAATTTGCTGTATCAATGTAATTTTTTTTCTTGGGGGTGGGGGTGGATTTTGCAACTATCGTGCTATGCATGACGTCTTCTTGTTATTTAATTGTTTCGCCCCTCCTTTTGTTCTGTGAAGAGTGTGGACATAATAAAGTGTATCTAGTTTGCCATCATTTATTTCCTCATGTTTAAGTGTTCCAACTTTTATTCCATTCGGCCCAGTCCAAAATAGAGTTTAGTCTGTGTTTTCTCTGCTTGACATCACGACATTACAATGGGCAGCTTTTCAACTGTGACCAGATTGTTGTTGTTTCATGACCCTCGTCCATCCTATCAAATGTCGCTCCTTGACGAGTGTATCCACTAATTATGAGGAAAGCCACTGCTGCAAACAACTTAAAGTTGAGAAAACTCTATGTTGATGTGAACCTTCATATGGTAAAACAAATAAATAGAAACCACTTGCTGAAGTTGAACCAATTATAAGATAGCCTCTCCAAATAAAGAAGAACAATCTGGCCTGTGTACTTTACTCATAGTTTCAACAACTGTATGAGTGCTGTTAGACTTTAAAACTGCTGAATAATAATAATGACAAATGCTTTATAAGGCTTACAGGTTTAGCTTTGTTGACCTATGAAGATTTATGTTTATTACCTCCGCCACCGAAGGTGTATGGAGGTTATGTTTTCACCCCTGTTTGTTTGTTACTTGCAAAATCGAAGATTTTTCAAGTATATTGGTCGGTTGCGTTTGTGGTTCTGTCTGTCTGTTTGTTTGTCACCGGCCTACAGGTCACAATTTTCAACCGATCTTCACGAAGCTTCACCAAATGGTAGAGTTGGTCAGAAGCAAGAAGAATATTGCTTTTGGGGTCAAAAGGTCAAAAGGTCAACATAGGCCAAAGGTCACAAACTTTGCTAAATTTCTAAAATCCTCAATTTTCATCCGATTGACTTGAAATTTGAAGAGAACTTGTATATCTGGTCACTGAATTCAACCACCAAGTATTTTTGAGGTCAACATAGGCCAAAAGGTCAACGCAATCAATTGACGACAAACAAATCTCTTCCATTGAATCAATTGCAAATCGATCACACACAACAATTTTGAGACGCGAGTCATTTTGGATACATTACTGTCATGTGGATACATATCATGATTGGATACATACCCCCTTCCCACGCCTCCTCCCCCCAAGCCCTCTCCCTCCCACACATCTCCCTGCTCTCAAATGTTGTGTGCCCTCAAGTGTTTGTGTGCTTCCCCTTCTCTCCCCATCTTGTCTTCCGCTCCCTCTTTTTATATATTTTGTTTAGTTGATTTGTTTGTGAAGTAAATGTCAGCTCTTTCACGAGCCTCGATTCAGTATACAAAACAAAACAAAAAAATAAATAAATAAATAAATAATAATAATAGGCCACATTTCTAAAATCCTCAATTTTCATCCGATTGAATTGAAATTTGAAGATGACTTGCATATCCAGTCACTGAATTCAACCACAAATTACATTTTAGGTGAACATAGGCCAAAAGGTCAACATAGGCCGAATTTAAAAAATGACCAATTTTCATTTGATTGACTTGAAATTCCAAGAGGATTTACACATAT
Organism: Myxine glutinosa; assembly: GCF_964187855.1. Taxonomy (NCBI): domain Eukaryota; kingdom Metazoa; phylum Chordata; class Myxini; order Myxiniformes; family Myxinidae; genus Myxine; species Myxine glutinosa. The sequence continues at coordinate 191,108,170 of NC_136264.1, read as the reverse complement.
GGTCACTGAATTCAACCACCAACTATTTTTGAGGTCAACATAGGCCAAAAGGTCAACATAGGCCAAGTTTCTAAAATCCTCAATTTTCAGCTGATTGACTTGAAAATTGAACAGCATTTGCACATTGTCACTAAATAGGGAAACTAACTATTTTTGAGGTCAAAAGGTCAAAGGTCAACTCAAGGTCAACCATACAAAATCATCATTTTTCATCTGAAAAATAGTCACTTTTCTTCCTGTTTTGATCATCCTGATCAAAACTTTGATCTTTGATCTTTGATCTTTGATCTTCTCTTCCTGAGCATTGATCAAGATTGTCAATTTTAATCTTGATGAAATGGACAATTTGCTGTATCAATGGAATTTTTTTCTTGGGGGTGGGGGCGGATTTTGCAATTATCATGCTCCGCATGACGCCTTCTTGTTTGTTTGTTTGTTACTTGCCGGAAAAGATTCCGGCAAGTATGTTGATCTGTTCGTTTGTCTTTTTGTCTGCTTGCAGCACTACGTCTACACCGTTGCACGTAAAATCGCCAAACTTTGCACACGTATTTGCCTTGCCCTCTAATATAGTGCCCAAATGATGACGTCATCGGTCATGTGGTTCGGCCGCCATCTTGGAAAAACCGAAAACTTTGCACCCTCCGAAAGTGCTGAATAGAAAAAATTGAGACATGGCTCATTGTAAAGAACTCTCCATGGGGAAGAAATTATGTTAATGATGACGTCATAGGTCACGTGGTTCGGCCGCCATCTTGGAAAAACCGAAAAAATTGCACCTCCATATCTCCGAAAGTGCTGAATAGAAAAAATTGAGACATGGCTCATTGTAAAGAACTCCATGGGGAATAAAATATGTTAATGATGACGTCATAGGTCACGTGGTTTGGCCGCAATCTTGGAAAAAACGAAAAACCTAGCACCTCCACATCTCCGAAAGTGCTGAATAGACAAAATTGAGACATGGCTCATTGTAAAGAACTCTCCATGGGGAATAAAATAGGTTAATGATGACGTCACCGGTCACGTGGTTCGGCCGCCATCTTGGAAAAACCGAAAAACTTTGCACCTCTAGATCTCCAAAAGTCTTGAATAGAAAAAATTGAGACATGGGTCATTGTAAAGAACTCTCCATGGGGAATAAAATATGTTAATGATGACATCATTGGTCACGTGGTTCGGCCGCCATATTTGTCCTAAATGGCCGATATAAAAGTACATTCTGGCAAGTCCTCGGTCTCTGACCGATTTTTCATTTGTTTGTCTGTTTGTCCGCACAGAATAAATATGATTTTCTCTGCAACCGTTGGTCCGATTGACCTGAAAATTTTTACGATAGGTGCAACTCCACCTGCAGAATTTTAAATGATAATTATGACGTCATAGGTTACGTGGTTCGGCCGCCATCTTGGAAAAACCGAAAAAGTTTGCACCTCTATATCTCCGAAAGCGCTGAATAGAAAAAATTGAGACATGGGGAAAGAACTATCCATGGGGAATGAAATATGTTAATGATGATGTCATAGGTGCCTCCATTATGACGTGATAATTCGACAAGTACAAAACTTCATCGATCAAGATGAAATTTCTTGAGCATAATCTCGGAATAAATTAGTTTAGAAAAAAAATAATGATGACGTCATCGGTCACATGGTTCGGCCGCCATATTTGTTTTAACACATAAGTCTTTTAAAAAACCACAGAAAATACATCCTGGCGAAGGTTTGCAATCTCTGATTGCTCTTTTTCTTGTTTATGTTGTTATAGGGCTTGGCTGTTTTCCAGGCCAGTCCTACATATAATGCAGAGTCTACCAACTTTGGTATTTACTTGACTCGGTACAGCTGGAGCACTTCGGGAGGATTTTCAGCCACAGTAAAAGCTACCAATGAAAGAAAGGCTTGACAGAAAGCCACAGCGGAAATGGAATGCACAATAAAAAGATAGCTCAGCAACTCAGTTGAGGTGGCTGGCTTTTCTACGATGGGATCAGCAATCATTGTAGACTTTGGTTAAAAGCTTTCAAGGACTTCCTGATAAAGCACAGATGATATTTGGAGATGTACTTATTTCTGTAGCTCAAGAAAGAATTAAACTCCAATAAAGGGTAAACATAAATAGGCACCAGCCCACCAACATGAGGTCTGGGGATAGGAATGTAAGACGCCCCCCCCCCCTTCCACTCCATTGTTTAAAGAAATTGAACACCCCCTTTGTTTTTGTGAACATGCGACATTTTTGATCTGCTCCACCCCAGCTTTCTCGGAAAGTTAAGGACCCATTCAGCTTATTATTACATTTATTGCATTGCATAGGCTAAACGAATCAGGAGAAAGTAGAATCACAGCAAATTTGCTGTTAATTCAAGATTTATAAATTATAATTGTTTATAAACAATAAACATCGTTGTAGGAACAAAACAGACAAAACCTGGACGTTTTCTAACAGTGGCTTTCTTTAGCAAAACCACTCAATTATATATTTTTGCTTCATTGTCTTTCATATTTTTTTCTTCATACGATTTCCATCCTTTTTCAGTTCACCATTTCCAACAGGTTGTTTTAGTGTTCGTTGCCCACTAGAGGGTTTCACTTGACCATGTCCACCAGAGGGTTTTACTTGACCATGTCCACCAGAGGGTTTCACTTGACCATGTCCACCAGGACATTTCAGTTCACCATGTCCACCAGGAAGTTTCAGTTCACCATGTCCACCATGAGGTTTCAGTTTATCATGTCCACCAGTTTTTCGTTCATCATGTCCACCAGGAAGTTTCAATTCACCATGTCCACCATGAAGTTTCAGTTTATCATGTCCACCAGTTTTCGGTTCAACATGTCCACCTGGAATTTTCAGTTCACCATGTCCACCATGAGATGTCAGTTCACCATGAGGTGTCAGTTCACCATGTCCACCATGAGGTGTCAGTTTACCATGTCCACCATGAGGTTTCAGTTTATCATGTCCACCACTTTTCCGTTCAACATGTCCACCAGTAAGTGTCAGTTCACCATGTCCACCAGGACATTTAATATCAAACATGTCCACAAGTTTTCCATTCATGTCCACCCGGAAGATTCAGTTCACCATGTCTGCCATGAGGTTTCAGTTCACCATGTCCACCATGAGGTTTCAGTTCACCATGTCCACCATGAGGTTTCAGTTCACCATGTCCGCCATGCGGTTTCAGTTCACCGTGTCCACCATGAGGTTTCAGTTCATCATGTCCACCAGTTTTCCATTCATCATGTCCACCCGGAAGATTCAGTTCACCATGTCCACCATGAGGTTTCAGTTCACCATGTTTGCCATGAGGTTTCAGTTCACCATGTCCACCATGAGGTTTCAGTTCACCATGTCCACCATGAGGTTTCAGTTCACCATGTCCGCCATGAGGTTTCAGTTCACCATGTCTGCCATGAGGTTTCAGTTCATCATGTCCACCAGTTTTCCATTCATCATGTCCACCATGAGGCTTCAGTTCACCATGTCCACCAGGACATTTCAGTTCACCATGTCGACCAGGAGGTTTCAGTTCATCATGTCCACCATGAGGTTTCAGTTCATCATGTCCACCAGGAAGTTTCAGGTCATCATGTCCACCATGAGGGTTCAGTTCATCATGTCTACCAGGATGTTTCAGTTCACCATGTCCACCAGGAGGTTTCAGTTCATCATGTCCACCAGGAGGTTTCAGTTGATCATGTCCACCATGAGGTTTCACTTCACCATGTCCACCAGGAAGTTTCAGGTCATCATGTCCACCATGAGCTTTCAGTTCATCATGTCCACCAGGATGTTTCAGTTCATCATGTCGACCAGGAGGTTTCAGTTCATCATGTCAACCATGAGGTTTCAGTTCATCATGTCCACCATGAGGTTTCAGTTCATCATGTCCACCATGAGGTTTCAGTTCATCATGTCCACCAGGAGGTTTCAGTTCACCATGTCCACCAGGAAGTTTCAGTTCATCATGTCCACCATGAGGTTTCAGTTCACCATGTCCACCAGGAAGTTTCAGGTCATCATGTCCACCATGAGGTTTCAGTTCACCATGTCTACCAGGAGGTTACAGTTCACCATGTCCACCAAATAGGTTTCAGTTCACCATGTCAAAAATGCTGTTACGGTGATCGAGTCGGATAATTGGCCCAGATGGAACCAGATCAAGGATCTAATGGCGCCTTTACCTCGCTCAGTTTTGTTTGTCCGTGGTCAATAGAGTGATACGCCAGATTCCTTCTCCCAAAGGGCCATCCAAATGGCAACTTCGACCGTTTCGTCACACTCATAGGGGTGAAGTTGTTTGGTCTCGAATACTGTTGTCCCACAAAATCTATCCTTCATATGACACTAGCAGGGGTACCCAGCGTTGCCCGGTCTATATTTTGTTAGGGCCTAAAACACTTTACTTCCCCCACTAAGGAATGGGGTCCCCACACACTTCCCCACACACTTCCCCACACCCACGACAGAATGATTAAAATAAATAAAAAATCCCCAAAGTCCGACGTTTAAAAAAAAAAAATCAATTAATTTTTTTGCTTAATACACTCACCGGCAGTCACGGATGAATCTTTCAATGTTTGACCAGGATGGTGACACACACACACACACACACACACGCACTCACACACACTCACTCACACTCACACAGAGACAGACAAACGGCTCTCTTATAGTATAGATAAACCAAGCTGAAAAGTAGGAATATTTTTGGATGTACAATATTTATATATCGCTCTGTAGTGCCTCATCCTCTATAACTATGTGAAAGGTAATATTATTGTATGATTCCTGATCCCATTCCTTCGTGGGTTCAGGGAAGTATTTTGTGCCCCCACAAAAAAAATAGCCCTGACAACATTGGGCAATGCTGGGTACCTGATCATCTCTCTATATTATAAAAGAAAGTTTTTGTTTGTTTGTCTGCGCATGCTAATCTCCTGAACGGTGAAAGATAGGAGGAAACATACAATACAAAAAATGTCGGGACGGGCCCTGGGAAGGTTATAGGCAAGGTGGCGAGGCCGCTTCGGCCGGGCCGGGCCAATTTCGCAATTAAAAGCTGAAATGAATTATTGTAGTCAACCTTCTACGGCCGCGGGGCAAAAGCTGAATTATGGTAGTAAATTCATTCAAAAAGAACCCAAAATGTCGGGACGGGCCCCGGAAGGTTATAGGCTCGGTGGCGAGGCCGGTCGAGTCCCACCTCGGCTGAGCTGGGCCCATTTCACAATTAAAAGCTAAGCTGAATTATAGTAGTCAATCGTCTACGGCCGCGAGTAAAAGCTGAATTATAGTAGTAAATTCATTCAAAAAGAACCAAAAATGTCGGGACGGGCCCCGGGAAGGTTATAGGCTAGGTGGCGAGGCCGCGTCGGCCGAGCTGGGCCCATTTCACAATTAAAAGCTGAACTGAATTATAGTAGTCAATCTTCTACGGCCGTGAGTAAAAGCTGAATTATAGTAGTAAATTCATTCAAAAAGAACTAGAAATGTCGGGATGGGCCCCGGGAAGGTTATAGGCTAGGTTGTGAGGCCGGTCGAGGCCTCCTTGGCCGGGCTGGGCCCATTTCATAATTAAAAGCTGAGCTGAATTACAGTAGTCAATCTTCTCCGGCCACGAGTAAAAGCTGAATTATAGTAGTAAATTCATTCAAAAATAAACCGGGCAACGCCGGGTGCTTTCAGCTGGTCTACTATAAATGAAATTGGAAGAGATGCTTCGACTTTCAGGGTGTCAAAATAACAAGATATCGATTTATCAATTTACTCTACTAAGGTGCTCTCAAAATAGGTTGGAGTGTTGTATTTTATATTGCTCTACTTCACTGTGGTTTGGATCTATCTGTACAATGATAAAGCTAGCAGAACACTCTAGCACAGTTTGGATGTGTGCTCACTCACCTTTGAGCTGCCTAGTCTTGGTTCATTTGTCGACCCATCTATAAACTGCCATCCGGGTGTTTCGCATGCCATGTGATACATTATGTGTACTATCCATTGGAAGGACGTTAAGCTAGAGGACTCACCTGCTAGCGCTGGTCATTGGTGGATGTCGCACTGTGTCTTTCACGAAGAGTTAGGTGAGTTATAACTGACCAAATTCCAAATTCCTTCCCAAATTCCTGGTTCGTGAATCACTTTGGCCAAAAATTTCTCCAGGCTGTACTTCAAAAGAAGGTGGGACTACTTGGGGACCGTTGCTGGATTTTAAAAATTGTTAACTGTAATTGTTGTGGTCCTGGATACAAATTGGACTCACGAAAATATACAAGAAATATCCATGAATGAGAGGTGTTGTGTTACAACCATTTCCTGTTCATGGAAGCGAGACTGTTTTTATTACAGCCCTCAGAGTTCCCCTCCCCTCCCCCAACCCCTCACATGATTAATAGTAAATATCATCAGTTTAAAAGTTGATTTTATACTTACCCTTTGCATTCAAAAGCCCCAGATATGTTCCTTCCCACCTGTGTTCAGAAACACCCAAACTAGATACATACTCTCCAACTTTTTGTTGTGTCGAGTCACACCTCCAGCTTTCTCTCAGTTGCTATTCCAAGTATTTTTGGTTTATTTTAGAGGCTTTGGGAGCCACGCTCTTTCACGAGCCTCGATCTTGTATACAAAAAAAAAAAAAAAAAAAAAAAAAAAAAAAAATTTGTAGGTCACAATCCTTATCGCCATGCACGCTAGAAGTTGAAATTCCCCGGAGATTGTTGTTTTCTGGGGTTCTGTGCATGTGCGCCGAGTAATCTTGGGTGGATTGTGTCATTTAGAAAGTCCTTTATTGCAAACACGGGGCTGGGAATTTAAAATTTAAATTCATATTAAAGCAACCTTAGTGGGACCTGGTCCATGGGATGCGGTATGGAACAAACTCCCACAATCTCTTCAATCCCACTCCTCCCTCCAGGTCTTCAAAACAGCTGTTCACCACCATCTCTTTTCTTTCCCCATTCAAAACCATGATCTTTTCTACCCCCGTAAACCCACCACCACCAAATTTCCAGTTTTTCCTTCCTCAGGGCTTGCCTCTCTATCGATCTTGTACACCCCCTGCATCCTCCCCTGCCCCTCATTCTTCCCCACACAATTTGTTTGACCACTTTGGTCTATTTTGTCCCTGAGTGCTGCTGTTGGTGTTTCTCTCCACTCTTTCTTTCCGCTGTTCTTTTCGTTCTGCTGCATCCTGGTCCATTCTGTGTTCTAACTCTTCCACGAGCTTAGACTCTGTATACAACACCTCCTTCCCTCCCCTCCTCCCCCAGAAAACCCTGCAGTTTCTGGAATGGCAGTCATTTTTTGCATTATTTTGCTTGTTTTCATGTGGTATTCCAATACGTATTTGGTATTACCAGCAATTAAAGTGTTGGTCAAGCAAGTAAAAAAAAAAAAAATTAGATTATGCTTAAAAATTGATCAGGTGATGAAGAAGGACCTTCAGCTGAAAGTACTAAATACCTCACTGCAATTCTTTATATTTTTTGGGATGCAACACCAAGGCTCGTGTAAGAGCTAACAATAATGACAAAAAAAGAAACGGACACATAAGACAAAATAAAGGGAGCGGGAGACCAGATGGGGAGAGAGGGGGAAGCACACAAGTACAACATTTGAGAGCAGGGACATAGGGAGATCTGTGGGAGGGAGAGGGCTTGGGGGGAAGAGTCGTGGGAAGGGGGGTGGGGGTGAGGGAGGTAAAAAAAACACATGGAGTAAAAAAACAACAACAAAAAAACATGGACACTGCGAGGACTTAGAGGAAAGAAGTCGGTATTTCAGAAAAGTGAATCTGGGGTGAATTAACGGGGGTAGAAAAGATCAAGGTTTTGGATGTGGGAAGATAAGAGATGGTGGTGAACAGCTGTTTTAAAGACCTGGAGGGAGGAGTGGGATTGAAGAGAGGGAGGGAGTTTGCTCCAGAGGCGCGAGAAAAGAGGAATGAAGGAGTGAAGGTGAGCAGAGAGTCTGATTTTGGCAATTTCACCAGAAGAGGATTGCTGGCAGATCTTGTTCGACCTGTAGGAATATTTGGGGGACAGAGCACAGACAGGGCTGGGGGAGCAAGGCCGGAAAGGAGTCGGTAGAAGACAGAAAGTCCACCAACCTGCCTACGGTGAGTGAGTGAAAGGCCCTCGGAGTTAGTTGTTTTAAACCCGGTTTTCCTATTTCCCGGAAGATGTGGGGGAGCGCGCCGAGCAACAGTTGTTTTATAGAAATACATGGAGACGTTTGACTGATGGGCCATCTTCTAGCTGGAAAGCTGATGACGAAACAAAGAGTCATCGTCGAACAAGACGAAATAGACCTTTGGCGAGAAATGAACAGAGATTTGTGATGATGCATTCCTGTCACATTGATATGTGGGCGGATATGGATCAGAAGCCGTGAAACAATGGATCGGGTGACAAAGAGAGAAAATGCCCAGAGCAATGAATTAGACCCTCTGTAATTTTGCCATTCCTCCAGGGGTTGTGCTTTGCCGTTTTGAAACAAAAAAAGCTTGGAGTAATTTTCGAACTTCCGCACGCCGCGATGACAGAGGGCATTGTTTCGTGTTGTTTTTATTTTTAATACTTGTTTTTGGTGCATTTCTCGCGGGGACGCTCAAGGCTGGGAAAGAAAAGTTGTGGGGCCGGGAGTTTTTGGCTGTGTTGGCCCAAAGGTCCGGCGGAAGGATTTTTTGAACAGTCGAACACCGCAGCCTTTGGGA